>NC_030828.1:62764845-63080202 GCF_001704415.2 Capra hircus
TATTTTGCAATGTTTATTGGAGATCAGTCCTGGGTGTTCATTGGAAGGACTGATGTTGAAGCTGAAACTCCAATACTTTGGCCACCTGATGCAAAGAGCTGACTCATTTGAAGAGACCCTGATGCTGGGAAAGATTGAGGGCAGGAAGAGAGGGAGACGACAGAGGGTGAGATGGTTGGATGGCATCACCGACACAATGGACATGGGTTTGGGTGGACTCTGGGAGTTGGTGATGGACAGGGAGCCCTGGCGTGCTGCGGTTCATGGGGTCACAACAAGTCGGACACAACTGAGCGACTGAACTGATATTGTTCAATGCATGTTGTTGTTCAGTCACTCAGTCGTGCCCGACTCGTCTTGCAGCCCCATGGACTATAGTCTGCCAGGCTGCCCATGGGATTCTCCAGGTAAGAATACTGGAGTGGGTGGCCATTGCATTCTCCAGGGCATCTTCAGGGGTCAAACCTGCATCTCCTGTATTGCAGGCAAATTCTTCACCGCTGAGCCATCGGGGAAGCCTGCAGACAGATCCTACATAGACTTAAACAGCCAGGGATAGGGGGACAGGCCAGATGCCTCTCAAGAGAAACCTCGACTTCAAGGTGCCTGCTGTGTCCTCTCCCAGAATATGGGGCTCGTCCTGCTGGCTGAACACCTGTCAATGTGGCTGCTTCAAAACAGAATCTCTAGCCTTGTTGTGTATCTCCTCTATTTCTAAGTCCCCTTAGAGGAGAGGCCCCTGATCACTCACAGGAGAAAATAGAAACCCTTCCACGTGACATGCAAGGCCCTTCTTACCAGTCACTCTGCTCTGCAACTTCCAAACCATTTCCTTCTCCTTGCTCTATCTCCAGTCTACCCACCTCCCTGAGTTTCCAGGAATGCTCGGCTGCCTCCATCGGCCCTTGCTTTCCATCCTTGCTGGCCTTCCCCTCCTACCAGCTCCTCTTCCCAGAACAAACTTCCTGCCATCTTCTCTGTTCAGTCCTGAGTCCCTTGGGCTGAGCCCGTGATGCAGGGTTCACCTCATCTCTGCACAGGCAGCAATCAATTGCACTGATCAATTCCCTGACCAGAGTCTCCCCACAGATGGTTTTCATATTTCATTGTTTTCTTTATTAAAAATAAACTTGTCTAGAGGCCTGAAATCACTTGGAAATTGCTAGCTTGCAACCTGCTTTGTAACCCAGATGGCCACCTGAAGCAACCTTCAGCCTCACCCAAGTAATCCACCTCCTCTGCCTCATCAGCTAGCACACACTGTGTTAATTTTTTCTCTTCAACTAAAGTCCAAACCCCTTGAGGGGAGGGGTGCTGCCTAACATAGCTTTCACAGCCCATGGTTGCTTTGCAGAAAACTGGGAATTTTTTTCTGATGCACTAATTAATTGACTCCATCCACTCCGCATGAAATCTCAGAGCCGAGAGAAGCTCTATTTCCTAATTATCTGGTAGGCATAGATCATTGTACTAATAATCTGATACATGCATCATCAGATATGAACTCATGGCTGCAGAACAGAGGCATTATCCCCACTTTAAAGATAAGGAAATTAAGGCGCAGCAAAGCCACAGCTCTATGTGTCACGCATCAGCATACAACCCATGTCTGTTTCATTCCATAAAGCACTTTTTTTCACCATTCCCACTACTGGCTCTTTCAACACAAAAGCCAACATTTTCTCAAGGATTTTGTCTGAAAAGATGTGTTCTGGTTACACAACCTTTGAAGATGCAAATGCGGAAAGAAGGCGTCAAGTAACTCCTCTGTGATTAGAGTTTGTGGCTGCACAAAGCCAGGAGACTCCTCCTTGGCAGAGCGGCTGGGCTGATTGCTTTGGTACAGGAGAGAAAACTTCTCCCTTCAAAGTGCTGAAAGGCAAATCAGACCCATTTGGGATGATTCCAATTCAGAGGCTCTTTAAAGGGACGTTCTCTCCACCAGCCAGGGCACGTCAAAGAGACATACAGGAAAGAAATGACAAGTGCCAATCTGGCTGGTCGACTGAGACTTGTCCCTCAAGAGGGTAGGACTCGGAGCCACTGCAGGTCAAACGGGTTGTTCAGGGGCCTCTGAGCGTCTGCTTGGAATCACCGACTCCCACCTGCACGAGCCCCACCCTACTGACTCCAAGAGCAGCTGCCTTAAAGCAGAACTGGTTTCAGAATGGAAGCAAGGAACCCTGAGACCTACACCTCCCCAGCGGTGCTATAACTGCTGTGCAGCTTCGGGCAAGTCACTTAACCTCTCTGGACCTCTATTTCACTAATAAAAACTACACAAGGTGGGTTTCTCAGGGAGCACCATAAGGCCTTCTTACATCTCTGGTGGAGGACTTGGTGGCCTCTTCTGTATTGGTGGACTTTTTAAACAAATCCGTCCTCCTGTATAGCCAGGCATAGAAGCCAAAGGCTAATTTTTGTTGTTGTTGTTGTTGTTAATTTATTGCTGCTTTTATGAAGTAATAATGCAAACACTTTCAAAGGCTTTACACCTTGTAACTCTAATCTTCATAACAGCCTTATGGAATAGGTACAAAGGGGAAACTGATGGGATAGTCAAACATCTTGCTCAAGGTCAAACAAACAATGAGTCTAGGATCTGGAATTTGAACCCTGGACTGTGATTTCAGGGAACTTGCTCTTTACCACTACATCAGTGATTCCCAGGCTTATCAGTAACCAAGAAACACCTGGGGAACCTGAAAATTTTCAAAGCCAAAGGCACACCCCTGACCAATTAATTCACCATGTCCGGGGCTGGGACCCAGGCATTAGTGTTTTTGTAGGTGCCTCCGGTGATCCCAAATGTGCAAAATTGGGGGACCACTGCACCATCTTATAGAGGACCCCTGCATCCTAGTGTGTGAGAGGTGGAACTACCAAGTAATAGAGAGGGGGACGCTTTTAGAATCAGCCAACCTGAGTTCACAGCCCTTCTTGGTCCCTTGCTAGGTGTATGTACTTTCACAATGAGGCAAGCTCGTCCAAGCCTGTCCCCACACAGCCCCAGCCCCAGTGCTCTTTACTCCATTATTAGATCAGCGATCTTGAATGTTACCCAATATTTCTGAGGCTCAGTTTAAAGAGCAAACTTGAGAATGCCAAAGCGAGGGTGTGTGAAGGAGAGAGACCCTAGGAGTTTGGAATTAGCAGATGCCAACTCTCACATATAGAATGGATGGACACAAGGTCCTGCTGGATAGCACGGGGAACTATATGGAAAAGACTATAAAAAGAACATACATATATATATATATATATATGAATCAATTTTCTGTATGGCAGAAATTAACGCACCATTGTAAATCAGGCATACTTCAATTTGAAAAAAAAAATGTTAAAATGACTTTCTAATATTTATGCAACAGGATAAAGAAAGACAAAGGAAACCAAATGTGTGAATGCATAGTAACAGATGAGAACAGAAAAAGGTGTTGCATTGACTATGGTGCCTAGGCTAGCTGGGAAAATGGACTGCTGGGTGCTCAGTAGCTCAGTCGTGTCTGGCTCTTTGTGGCCCCATGAACTGTAACTCACCTGGCTCCTCTGTCCCTGAAATTTCCCAGGCAAGAATACTGGAGTGGGTTGCCATTTCCTTCTCCAGGGGATCTTCCTGACCCGGGGATCAAACCCACATCTCTAGCATTGGCAGGCTGGTTCTCTACACTGAGCCACCTGGGAAGCCCGTATTGAATATGATACTTCACCTCAACAGTCTCAGAAACACACAGACACACTCACAGTTCACACCACAAGCATGTCCAGTTCAGAGCACACACACACACACACACACACACACACACACACACACACAGAGCCAGTTCAGACAACAAACACACGTGCACGGCAATGGCATAAAGATCCATCTGCTTTGATTTCTACACTAAAATTTAAATCTTCTCCAACAACTTAATTTTCATTTGCATTTTAGAAAGAAATTATCACAATCTCTTCTTGTTCCCTGGTAGCTGTCTTTATTTAACTTCAGAGAAGAAAAGGTGACATCGGTTGGAAATGTTTTCCTAGCTAGACCGACAGTGAGTAGTGAGGCTTTTTTCATAAATTTGAAAAATAAAAATGTGCTTTCATTTTCTGGTTGCTGTTGTAACCTTGCAAGAGTTAGAAATGAGAGTCTATTTTCTAACTGAAATTGTTTTCCTCAATCACAGGCTCACTCTTCACAACTTGTTGGCTATTATTGTAGGGTTGCTAATGAATGCTGACCTTCTCCTAGTGCTCGTAATAATGCATTCTTTTAAGTACAACGGTGATGTCTTAAATTACACAGGGGGTTTCAAATAAGAGGATAATGTATGTTTTACTTGGGTGGCACCATTCATTAGAATTGTCTTTTTTTACCAATAAAGTTAATGGAGTAATCATTGTTCAGATTTAATATTTTTGTCACTGCAAGATGCCAGGATATTGTCATTCACTATTCTAGAGGCTTCTGGTCTCTATTGGTCACTTCATACTGAAGAGCCATTCTTTTAAAAAACCTCTTGAATACATCCCGAAGTCTAAAGCTTCCTTCCTGCTAAGTGATCATCTCTTCTCTTAAGCTTCTTTTGTCTCAACTATTTCAATGACTGTCTGTCTGATCCCCTGTCTTAGGGCTCCAATCTACCTTTCCCCTGCCACCAGAATTATCTTTTCAAGCACAGACCCACTGGCATCCTTCTGATTGAAACATCTTTTGGGTCTCCATGTACACCAGCAAAATCACGGCAATACCAGCCCCTCAGGGACCTCACCCTCCTTCAAGTCCCAGTCAGGCTCCTCGAGCTCCAGGCAATGAAACTTGGCAATATTCTTAATGACTTAGTTGCTATAGTTTATTTGTCTATACTGAAAAGGGAGGGGCAGAAATCCTCTTTTGAACAGTTATTATGCACATGATGTTCCAATAGAGATTCTGTATACATCACCCCTTGCTCACCATCCTCATTTTGATGTGTCCTTCACAATGAAATGTGAGTCCGCCTGCTAAGTAAAACTTCCTAAATATCCTAAGTAGTATTCCTCATTCTTCCCCGCCCACCATACCTTGAGACATATTATTGTTCAGTAGCTAAGTCCTGTCTGATGCTTCATGACCACATGGACTGTAACATGCCAAACTCCTCTGTCCTCTGCGATCTCCCACAGTTTGCTCAAACTTATGTCCACTGAGTTGGTGATGCTGTCTAACCATCTCATCCTCTGCCTCTGCTTTCTCCTTTTGTTTTTGATCTGTCCCATCATCAAAGTCTTTCCCAATGAGTCGGTTCTTCACACCGGGTGGCCAAAGTATTGGAGCTTCAGCTTCAGTACTTCCAATGAATATTCAGGGTTGGTTTCCTTTAGGAGTGATTGATTTGATCTCCTTGCAGTCCAAGGGACTCTCAAGAGTCTTCTCCAGCACCAGAGTTCAAAAGTATCAATTCTTCAGTGCTCAGCCTTCATTATGGTCCAACTCTCATATCCATACATGACTACTGGAAAAACCATAGCTTTGACTATACCATAGAGACCTATGTCAGCAAAGTGATATCTCTGCTTTCTAATATGTTATCTAGGTTTGTCTAAGTTATATTATAGCAGTGTATATTAAGTTAGTTTTTTTAGCTTCAGAGCCTAAAGGAAGGGAGAATTCCCAGGTTATAGCTATAAAGATAGCAACTGAGAAGACGACGTGAAGTCTAGTCTTAGCCTGAGCCTGAAGTCTAGACTTTAGCTGACATCTAGTCTTAGCTTGAGCTCATGGGGAACTTTGGAGCATGAATTGTCCTGCCATGAAGTCAGGTGCAAGGCTTTTATGCCCCCTCTTAGTCATTCATCGGCTATAGGCCATGTCCTAATTGACAAGGGAGAGGCGGTCTAACCTAGGCCTCACTGGGCGTGGCAGATCCATTGGCCATGATCATTTCCTTGAGAAGCAGGAAGCTGTGAGCTCTTAGCAGTCAGCACTCACGGGTGATGAAGGATGGCTGTGCCAGTCTGCTAGAAGTGACCTGGTGCTTCACTTTTTATTTTTTGTGCTTGTTCTTTCCATAAGCCTATAAGACCCTTAAATGTAGTGAATGTATCTTTTTCCTATTAAATCCTAAGAGACTAGCTTAACGTTTTTGTCACAGGAATGAATGTGACAGGTCATTATATTGGATGAATGACCCATTTACGGACTGCCTACACTTACCAAAGAATGGTTTTGGGTTCTAGGAATTTAATAAGCTATAAAGCATGGTTCCAGATTTCCAGAAGCTTGTCTTCTACGTGGGGAGATGGGGAATACACATGCTGAGAGCTCTCATCACTGCTCTGCCTGAGGTTGTGTTAAACAGACATGCACAGTGTTGAGCGCCAACAATGTGCTGAGCACTGTGTCAGGTGTCTGTCATGTGGGATACAGTCAGAAATAAGTATGTTCTTGAACCAAAGTTATTAATGGATGAATAATCACCATCTTATCTATTCCTCTGACTTCCAAATAAGAAAGTTCCCTGAATGCCAGGTCACATCAAGGACCATTCTCTGTTGGGAAGAATTTGGCAAAAATGAGAGAAAATGGGAAAAGTTAGAAAGACCATGCAATACAGTTAATAAAAGTTAGAAAGATCCATGTAATACAGATCTGATAAAGAAAGAGACAGATAGGCAGTGTGGGTTATGCTTCCCTGGTGGCTCAGCTGGTAACGAATCTGCCTGCAATGCAGGAGTTCATTTCAGTTGCTCAGTCATGTCTGACTCTGTGACCCCGGTTCAATTCCTGGGTCAGGAAGATCCACTGGAGAAGGGATGGGCTATCCACTCCAGTGTTCTTGGGCTTCCCTTGTGGGTCAGGCTGGTAAAGAATCAGCCTGCAAGCGGGAGACCTGGGTTTGATCTCTGGGTTGGGAAGATTCCTTGGAAAAGGAAAAGGCTACCCACTCCAGTATTCTGGCCTGGAGAATTCCATGGACTGTATAGTACATGGGGTTGCAAAGAGTTGGACACAACTGAGCGACTTTCACTTTGTCACAAATGTGTGGGTTACATTTGGAATCGCAAGTAGGAGAGTGAAGATGTTAAGAATTAGATATTGGTGAATTTTCAACGTGACAGGGATGGGAAAGGTGGAATTTTTAGATATCTGATGTGTATTCATGATGCGTTCTTCCTCTTTCTCTGACATTTCCTTAAGAGGATAAATAAGATGTGAAGTAATTTTAGCTACCAATTAGATACTGAAACGTATTTGTTTGACTGTAACACCAGGCCAAGGCTGCATACATCAGGCCCTGGGATTTGAGTTATACGTACAACATCTCATTTAATGGTTATTGAAGACTTTTTGGTGATAAAATGACTGAGACTAAAATTGGGCAGATAATGCACTCAGAGTCATAAAGGGATCCGATTTCAGATTCATTAGCTTCCAAATCTGTACCTGGCCATTATGCAATAGCACAGCATGCCTGGTAAAGAGCTGTATCCCCCACGCCTGGTAAAGAACTGTGTCCACCACACCTGGTAAAGAACAAAGCTGTGTCCACTCCATGAAAAGCAATTGGACTTTAGGTCCAGTGTCTTGAGGATTTGGTTTAGGTGGTCCAGAAGAGAGGGGCTCTCCATGGCATTAGTTGAAAGTAAAGGTTTGGGGAGTTAAACTGGAGCCTGAGTTGGGTCTGGAGTCTGAATCCAAAATCTCCATCAGCCTGGCTGATTTCAGAAACTCTCTAGGACCACTTGGCAAAGAGTAAATTGAAGGTAAGTGTTAAAAGTAAGGAAAAAAATTGTCTTGCTATTTCAAATAAAACTACATTATTTTTTTTATAAAATCAAAGCCAGATTGACTGACTTTTATACAAAAAATTAATTCAAGACCTACTGAGATGTATTCATTCTTATTTGCCTCTCATGACACCAAATAACACATGAGACAAGATGGTTTGACTCTCTTCTCCTTGATTTTGAAGCTGTATTGATGTAGCCATCAAACCGTCATTCACACAATCTGAAAGAAGTAGTGTTTTCTTTCCCTAAACTCTCCTGTTAGAGATTCCCTTCACCTGTTTCAACAGCATAGAGTTATGTCAAGAGCTAGATTCCAATTGGGGAAAAAAGGAAAAAATGTTCCTTCTTCAGTTGTGGGAAAAGTGTAGGATGTGATAGAATGATTGGACTCCTGAATTTGAAGTCTGATGCTGAGCTGGCTTCTGTGTGACCCTGGGCAAAGTGTTTCACCTCTAACAGCCTTAGTCCTCTTTCATAATGTGGGAGATGATTAATCCTTGCCCTTCTCACTTCATGGGATGGTTAAGAAGATGAAATTAAATAAAGGGAAAAAAAGCAGAGCTTTCTATACTGTGAACTGTTATGCACATGTAAGTGGTTATTATTAATTACAGCTTTGAATTAGAGCATAAAGTGGTTTCCCAAAGCTTAAATAATAAGCACCTAAAGAATCAAGAAGAGAAATATTTATAGAAAAGATGTTTGCTTTTCTTTGCATGAATTATCAATTGCTCTCATCTGGTGTTTTAATTAATAAGGTGTGTGATTTTTTAATTTAAATAAGATTAAGTCTCTGGAAAGAATAATAGCAGAAGAACATGAATTATGGAACAAAAAAATCCCCAACAATGGTCAAGATGGAGTGGTTATCTAGAAACAGAGAGATTCTTGTTAAATTCTTGGAGGGGACTGTGTTGATTAGCTCTATTGTTAAGGGTGCATTTTTTTTTTCCACTTGAGATAATATTCATTTAGGACTTCATTTCTTTACCACATTCCAATACCATTTTAAAGTATTTTCTTATTATGTTCCGTGGCTTGATTAGGAAGCAGATGGGAGAATAATAGTGAAGTGTATGTCTGCACCCATGAAATTAAAAGATGCTTGCTCCTTGGAAGAAAAGTTATGACCAACCTAGACAGCATATTAAAAAGAATAGACATTACTTTGCCCACAAAGGTCCATCTAGTCAAAGCTATGGTTTTTCCAGTAGTTATGTATGGATATGAGAGTCAGACTATAAAGAAAGCTGAGGGCCAAAGAATTGATGGTTTTGAACTGTGGCATTGAAGAAGACTCTTGAGAGTCCCTTGGACAGCAAGGAGATCAAACCAATCCATCCTAAGGAAAATCAGTCCTGCATATTGGAAGGACTGATTTTGAAGCTGAAACTCCAATACTTTGGCCACCTGATGCAAAGAACTGACTCATTTGAAAAGACCTTGATGCTGGGAAATATTGAAGGTGGGAGGAGAGGGGGACAACAGAGGATGAGATGGTTGGATGGCATCACAGACATGAGTTTGAGTAAACTCTGGGAATTGATGATGGACAGGGAGGTCTGGCATGCTGCAGTCCATGGGGTCGCAAAGAGTCAGACACGACTGAGCAAAATTAACTGAACTGAACTGATGGCTTGTCCCAGAAAGAAACTGTAGGAACTCCTTGAAAATCCTGCCTAACCTGGGGTTGACTCACCACGTCATGAGGTCAGAAGTCTCAGAATCACTTTTGACTTCTCACACATGGTTTAACAAATTCAACCATAGAAAAGAGTTCTAACTTCCTACCATCTCCAGATTCCCTTTAGCCTTCTCTATTCTTGCTTTCCCACCCTAATGAAAACACCCCTGTGAAGTCTTCCCAATATCCTTCCAAAGATGTCCAGCCTCCAGCCTAAGCATCTTAGTCTCTGCTGCATGCATCAATTAGAGGTCCTTCAAAAACCACATGGAAAGACCTCCACTCCCTGATAACATGGATAACACAGACCATATTTAATTTTCTCATATGAAACAACTGAAAAGAAAAAAAAAAGGCAAAATACATGAAATAATACTTTCAAGCACATTAACATGAGGGGGAAAAAAGGCAGGAACCCCCTGAACTATGGGCAATAAATAAGGTGAACCCTGGGACCTTCCTGGTGGTCCAGTTGTTAAGACCCCACACTTCTAATGCAGGGAGTGTAGGTTCAATCCCTGATCAGAGAATTAAGATCCCACATGCTGTGTGACCAAAAATACATTAACAACGGCAACAACAATAACAATGTAAACCCTGAGATTTATGCATTTACAGGTCAGAGTTTTCAGAACATGGAGCTGAGGCAGAACCCAAGGATCTTCCTGAGTTGAAGCCGTTGAGCTGGAGGCCAGGGAGCCAAGATCCTAGGGTTTTCAGGTCTCAGTAGCAGAAAGGAGAGACACATTCTGAGAAGGGTCTCTTTCCAGCCTTGAGCAGAGTACAGCCACAGAAGACTAGGGAAAGAACCATCCAAAAGGATTAGAGGGACCAGTTCTTGGAACTTGCCAGGGATAGTTTCTGTCCCTATCAGCTAGAGTGGCACACTCGTAATTCACAGAGCGTTAGTTAGAAATGCAGAACAGCCTTTCCTCAGCATGCGCTTAGTCTCTCAGCTGTGTCTGACTCTTTGCTGCCCCATGGATTGTAGCCCACCAGGCTCCTCTGTCCCTGGGGATTCTCCAGGTAAGAATACTGGAATGGGTTGCCATGCCCTCCTCTGGGGGATCTTCCAAGCCAGGGACTGAACCCAGGTCTCCTACCTTGCAGGTGAATTCTTTACCATCTGAGTCATCAGGGAAAACTGGGGAAATTAGCTCTAGACTAAACATTGCTCTGAACCCAACCTAATAAATCTCAAGACTCAAGCTTTTCTCAAGTAACTTAACCAAGTCCTAAAACAAAGTTTAAAAATAATCATTCAAATATAGAAATATCCAATACCCAACAAAGCTAAATTCACAATGTCTAGCATTCAATAAAAAATGACTAGGCATCTTAAAAAGCAGGAAAATATAAGTGATAATGAGAAAAACTAATCCATCAAAACTCACCACAAAAATTATATGCATAACAGAATTAGTAGATGAGGACATTAAAACAGCTATTAAAACTACTTTCCTTCTATTCAAAAAGGTCAGTAGAGACATAGAAGATATGATCGAAGAAGAAGACCAGATCAAACTTCTAGAGGTGAAAATTAAAATGTCTATCTACCCTTCAATTTAGGAAACAAAGCTTCAATTGTGCAAAATGAATAATCCTTAGAGATGTTCTGGACAGCATGGTTCCATAGTTAATAGTACTATATGGTGTACTTAAAATATTGCTAAGAAGATAGATCTTATATTAAGTGTTTCTATTACAAATTTAAAATAATAATAATAATTAAAGCGAAAGGAAAATTTTAAAGGTGATTGATATAGATACAGCATAGATTGTGGTCATAGTTGTTAAGGATATGGATGCATAGGTATTCCCAAGTGCATTGAGTTGTGCAAAGTGTATATATATATATATATATATATATATACACATAATTTTTAATATGTCAACTATACCTCAAACAAAGGGTTTAACTTTAAAAAAATATGATATAAAACTACAATGTCTAAATCAGAAAATGTACTGAATAGGATTAATAAAAGATTAGTTATTTCAGAAGATAATATGACTAAATTTGAAGCCAAAGAAATAGACAGCTTCTAAAATGAAACACAGAGAAAAATGGTGGGGAAAAAAAATTGAAGCAAGTGTTAATGAGCTGTAGAAAGACTTCAGTCAGTCTAATACATGTGCCCAAAAGGGAATGATTCTGCATTTGCTCTTCACAGTCACAATAGCAATTGATCCAAAACTTAGTTTGAAACAACGTTTATTATCTCATGGCGCTTCCCAGGTAACTCAGCGGGTAAAGAATCCTCCTGCAGTGCAGGAGAGGCAGGCAGAAGAAAGTTTGATCCCCACGTGGGGAAGATCCCCTGGAGGAGGGCATGGCAACCCACTCTAGTATTCTTGCCTGGAGAATCCCATGGACAGAGGAAACTGGTGGGCTGCAGTCCATGGGGTCGCAAAGAGTCGGACATGACTGAAGCAACTAACATGCACGCATGCATAATTTCTGAGGGTCAGGAATCATGCACACTTAATTGGATGTTCTGTGGCAGGAAGGGGGACCCCTTCAAGGATCTGAGAGTGGGCTCTTGTCTAACACTCAGAAGAGAATTGTCCAAGGAAACATACGTGCTGACAAAACAAGAGACTTAATTGCGAAGGGACCTCTGGGCCGAGAGCAGTAAGGGAAGGCATCAGGAGGACTGCTCTGCTGTGTGGCTCGCAGTCTCAGGCTTCATGGTGATGAGATTAGTTTCCAGGTTGTTTCTGGCCCATCATTCTGACTCAGCGTCCTTCCTGGGGGTGCACACATCACTCAGCCAAGATGGACTCCAGCGAGGAGGATTCTGGGAGGTTGGTAGGGCATATGGACTCATGTCTCCTCTCTCTTTTTCACTTTTCCTGAGTTCTTCTGGCTTGTAGTAGCTTGTTAGCTCTGAGTTCCTTACCAGGACCTCTTGTTGTCAAGATAACTCATGTGAGTGGCTACTATCTTGCCTGGTTAGGGTGGGTGGTTTCAGTTAGTGTTTCTCCTAGCTGAACTGTTAGGAGAGGGACTCTATAAGGCTGCATCTGAGCTGTTGGCCAAGTCATAGGCATCAAGCTGGCTGCTAAGTTGCTTCACTCGTCTCTGACTCTGTGCGACCCCATAGACAGCAGCCCACCAGGCTCCCCCATCCCTGGGATTCTCCAGGCAAGAACACTGGAGTGGGTTGCCATTTCCTTCTCCAATGCATGAAAGTGAAAAGTGAAAGTGAAGTCACTCAGTCGTGTTCGACTGCTAGCGACCCCATGAACTGCAGCCTACCAGGCTCCTCCGTCCATGGGATTTTCCAGGCAAGAGTACTGGAGTGGGGTGCCATTGCATCAAGCTGGAGAAGGACTCAATTAAAGCTCACTCACGTGGTTGGGCTTCCTAGGTGACGCCAGTGGTAAAGAGCCTGCCTGCCAATGCAGGAAATGCGAGAGATGCATGTTAGACCCCTGGGTTGAGAAGATCCCTTGGAGAAGGAAATGCCAACCCACTTCAGCATTCTTGCCTGGAAAATACCATGGATAGAGGGCCCTGGTGGATTCTAGTCTAGGAGGCAACAAAGAGTCAGACACCACTGAGCACCTGAGCGCACAAGCACGCACAGGGACTTCACAGGTGTTACAGAGTCGCTGGGGTCCGATCCCTGGTAGGGGAACTGGGCTCCCACATGCCACATGGCCAGGAAAAAAAGAATATCCCAATATCATCATAATAAATGTTTCTAAATTATAAATCTTAAAAAATGTTAACTACATATCTATCACATGACCTAGACATATGTTACCCAAGAGAAAGGAAAGGATATGTCCATACAAAAACAGAATGTTTAGAGCAGTTTCATTTGTCATAGCTAAGACCCGGAAACAACTCTGAGATCCATTAGTGGGTGAATGAGTAAACCGATTGTGGCATATCCATAGAATGGAATCCAACTCAGACATACAAAGTAATGCGATTCCCCATTCAGTGATGGGGATGAATCTCAGAAGTATGCTGAGTGAAAGAGAACAGTCACAAATCAGGAAAGTGACCGAAAGTACAGTGCATCGGCAGCTGCCTGAGGGTGGAGCCAAGAGAGAGGCCAGAGGCAGAGATTAAAAAGCACACGGAGGAAACTTTGGGGATAATGGTTACATCCATTAACTTGATTGTGGGCATAGTTCATCGAGGATGTCAAACCTCATCCCATGGTTCACTTAAACACTGTACCGCTTAACAGCATGTCAATTAAATCTCCGTAAAATTGTTAAAAACAAAGCCACGCCCAGGACAGCCCTCTTTTCCAGCTTTATCCTTTCCGTGGTTTCCTATAGCTCTGCCTCTCCTTGCCTCATCTGTCAGTCCCTCCACAAGAATGTTCTTTCCCCCAGTCCCCACCTCTCCACTGAACTCGTACTCACCTAACACCCTACATCTAACTTCCCTCTGCAAAATAGCCTTTGGTCTTCTTCTCACAGTCCTACCTTTGACCTGTGACAATAATACGTTGATAGCTTTTTCGTGCTTCCAGCAGACCCCCCATCTGCCCCCTCCTCTGTAGGTAATTAGAGCAAAGCTTTTATTCATTATTCTTATTGTCATTAGCGGCACTTGCTGTAGCAGCAGTATTTTTTCCTGTTCCTGCAGTGCACAGCACAGTATCAGATATTTCACAGTAGAAGCAAGAGACGTTTTTTGAAATACTACATGAAAAACAAAATGGTTTGGAGTGTTCACCCAGAATATGCCCACAGTGGACTGAATGATTGTGTCCCCCAAAATTCTTCCTTTGCAATCCTAAATCCCACTGTGGCAGTATTAGGAGGCATGGTCTTTGAAGGGTGATTCGGGCATTAAGGGTTAAGCTCCCATAAATGGGATTAGAGGCCTTGTGAAGGATTCACAGAAACATCACTCTTTTCACCATCTAAGGAGTCAAGGAGAAATAGGCAGTCTGCAACCAGGAAGAGGGCTCTCACTAAAACCCAGTCCTGCTGGCATCCTGATCAGATTTCTAGCCACCAGAACTTCTGTTGTGTATAAGCCACCCAGCCAGTGGTACTTTGGTAGAGCAGTCTGAATGAACTAAGATAATGTCCTACCCCAAAGAACCTCAGCTCCACTGATGGAGAGGTCACATTTAGATTCTTGCTTCTTCTCAATGAAATCATGGGTCAGGACAACCTAGAGGTGGTGACTCTTCACATATGTGGGTCCTCGCAAGGAGAGACTGGGTGGAAAGAGAAAAAAAGTGAGGGACCAGGCTCCATCTTCTCAAAGCAGCTTCAATCAATGCTTCCTCCTCTTCCAAACAGGTTAGAAAGACATCCCAAAATGTCTGTTTAACCCACTGGTGGTGATGAGGGTTATGCTTATGGAGTTTATGGTAAAACTGGATCTAAGAGGTCGATCTGATACACTTTGCTTTCATTTTAATGGAGAAAAACTAGAAATTCCTTATGTTTCTTCACCCAAGGAGGTCACAGGACTTGTTCCCTTGCCTTTTCCCTGGGTGGGGAGTGCCTCTAGACTGCTTTTAGGACAGAGACACTCTCCTGTCTCCCCTCCCCCACTCCATTTCCCCTTTCTCAGAGCTTAAATAATGAACCAATGAGAAAAATAAAGGCATCCTGTCTGCCAGTCTCCTTTGAACTCTCTCCTTGCAGTATGATGTTTTTGCTTTTCTTTGTTTCTTTGTTTCACTATTGTTGTTCCTATACATTTGTCTTTGGTTTTTTATTTGTATTTTATTTTTCTGTTTTGTAAGTTGAAGTACAGTTGATTGTGGGGCTTCCCAGGTGGCTCAGTGGTAAAGAATCCTTCTGCCAATGCAGGAGATGCGTATTCAATCCCTGGATAGGGAAGACGCTTTGGAGGAGGAAATAGCAACCCACTCCACTATTCTTCTTGCCTGAGGAATTCCATGGACAGAAGAGCCTGGTGAACTGTAATCCCTGGGGTTGTAATGTCAGATACAACTCTGAGTGACAGCATACACTCACACAGTTGATTTAAAATGCTCTGTTAGTTTCAGATACATAGCAAAATGATTCAATTAT
The DNA here is from genome assembly GCF_001704415.2 of Capra hircus. Taxonomy (NCBI): domain Eukaryota; kingdom Metazoa; phylum Chordata; class Mammalia; order Artiodactyla; family Bovidae; genus Capra; species Capra hircus. Next base: position 62,780,315 of record NC_030828.1, read on the forward strand.
ACACACACACATATACATATTCTTTTTCAGATGTTTTCTCCTTACAGGTTATTATAAAATACTGAGTATAGCTCCTTGCGCTATACAGTAGGATCTTGCTGTTTATCCATTTTATGTACAGTAGTGTGTATATGTTAATCCCAAACTATTAATTCATCTCTCCCCCATTCTTTCCCCATTGGTAAGTTTGTTTTCTATGTCTGTCTATTTCTGTTTTCTATATCAGTTCTTTTTTATCATTTTTTTTTAGATTCCACAAATGAGTGGTATGCGACATTTGTCCTCCTCTGTCTGCTGACTTCACTTAGTGTGACCATCTCTCGGTCCATCCATATTGCTGCAAGTGCCTGTTATCTGCCCTCCAGCTCAGTGGACAACCCAGCCACTGAGTGTAAGGAGGACCGAGCACCTGGTGGTGAGCATCGGGTCACCGAGGCTAGGTCCAGGCTGCTTGGGGAGGCTAGGAACAGAGGTCAGCAAGGCCACGGTGGAAGATAAGTCTCCAACAAGCACTTTCAGGAGGTTTATAGCTTGTTGAGGCCTCTAAGCCCTTAGCCCTTCTGCAAAACTCCAGACTTTTCAGAAAAGACAACTTGTGAGTTTGGATTAGAAATGAATACAGGTAACTGGAAATCAGTACTTAGGCCCCTAGAGTCACATATAATATGAGATGAGTGATTCTATTTTATGTGGGGAGGTAGGAAAGAGGCTTTTTTTTTAAAATTTTGTATTATGGAAATCTTCAAGCAGACACAAAAGTAGGGGGTAAAGCATAAAAACTCATTTATTCATCACTTGTTCTCAACAATGATCAAAATTTTAACAATTTTCTAATTAGAGAGAAAGAGGCAAAAAAAAATATGGATACATACCACGGGCATAGGGACTTCTCAGGTGGTTCAGTGGTAAAGAATCTGTCTGCCAACACAGGAGGTGCAAGAGATGCAGATTCGATCTCTGGGTAGGAAGAACTCCTGGAGTAGGAAATGGCAGCCCACTCCAGTATCCTTCCCTGGGAGATCCCATGAACAGAGAAGCCTGGCGGTTAACAGTCCATGGGGTCACAGAGTTCTACATGGAGAGAGAATGAGGTGGATACACTGACCTGGGTTTGGATTCAAAGACCTCCTCCCTCGCACAGGCTGTGTATCCAGGAGAGGACTCCTTGGCCTTTGGCCCCACTTCACTCCCTGTAAACGTGAATGAGGATTTCTGCACAGCAGGGTCACAGACAAATCAAATGGGAAGCACAGAACTAGTCACATAGTAGCTGCTCAGTAAATGATGAAGTTTTCCTATAGTTACTGTACTTAAATGCACCAAGCAATTATGCCCAAAAGACAAAGCAGGAAATTACAACTCAGGCCGTGTTGGGACAAAGGCCTGAATTTGTTACTTATGGGATTTTTCCCAATAAATTTTCTTGAAAACAAATAATCAATAGCCAAAAAAGTCTCAGATTCATGCAATCACCAGCAAAGTAAATGAATTTCAAATGTCAGAGCAAGAGGAAGACCCAAATGGAATTTGTCTTCTTTTCCTTCTAACTCTATTCTTGTTTTTGTTACTGCTTGTCATGAAGTCATGTCTAACTCTTTTGCAACCCCATGAACTGTAACCCACCAGGCTCCTCTGTCTGTGAGATTTCCCAGGCAAAAATACCAGAGTAGGTTGCCATTTCCTACTGTAGGGAATCTTCCTGACCCAGGGATCAAACCCACGTATCCTGCGTTGGCAGGCAGATTCTTTGCCACTGAGCCAATTTGTTTTCTTTTTTCCCCCCAACTTTATAGTGACTGAGTGACTTCATTTTCACTTTCATGCATTGGAGAAGGAAATGGCAACCTACTCCAGTATTCTTGCCTGGAGAATCCCAGGGACAGAGTGGCCTGGTGGGCTGCCGTCTATGGGGTCGCACAGAGTCGGACACGACTGAAGTGACTTAGCAGCAGCAGCAGCAGCAGTGAACCATTTACTACCCTTCTGTGGCATCTGTAGTGTTTCAAGCTAAAACCCTAAACACATTTTCTCTAGGCAAATGGTTTTCAACTGAGGGTGAGTATGACTTCTAGGAGATATTTGGTGATGTCAAAAGACATCTTTGGTTGGAGAGAGTTTTGGAAGGGGCAGGAGGATGCTTCTGACATTTTGTGGGTAGAGACTAAGAAGCATCCTACAGTGCACAGGACATCCCCCTGCACTACCCCCAACAAGTGTGGTTAATCCCAAGGTTGAGAAACCCCGAGCTAAGCCAAAACAGATCAAGCTTTGGGGTCAGCCAGAACTGCACCGATCCCAGCTCTCTGGCTTGCAAGCTCGACTCCCTTCTGTAAATGTCCCCATTTGTAATTTGGGGGCGATGATCTCTCACGGCAGGTCTGTCCAGTGTTGACTCCTGTTTCTCACACATAGGCTCTCAGTAAATAGTAGCTTATCCTGACTGTCCATTGAATCTTATCATTTTTGATATTGTGTCTAATAATACTCAATTTCTGTTTTAAGAATGCTGACAAGTCAAGTGAAGAGCTAGGTCCTGGGAGGGAACAAATATGGTCTTGAGTGAATCATGCCATCCTATCCTGGAAGCTGGGTATGAAGGGTAAGAGGTTTTGGGAGAAACTGTGTCCATAAGAGCATTGGATGTGGGCTTAGTTATAAGTAAATGGGATTCTTTTGATTGGGAAATGGGAAGAGTGATTTTTACCTATTGATATTGCACTATTGACCTTTGGAGCAAATAATAATAATACAAACAATTATTATTGTTCATATCATTATTTGTTGTGAGGGTTTCCCTGGACATGGCAGGATGTTGAACAGCATCCCTGGTCTCTAGCCACTGGACACCAGTGGCATCCACAAACTCTCACAGGTACGAGTCTCCAGACATTGCCAACTGTGTCCTGGGGGAATTCTGAGAACTGTTGATCAGAATTAATGATGGCAAATGCAGGGCAATATGCCAGCAATCTCTTCCCCTTCACCCTCCACCCCATCCATCTCTAAACAGATGTCACTCATGAGTCATGGCCTCTGTGCCACTGAGCACAGATCTGGAATTCTTCTCATTAGTACACCAGACAGTTGATTGTGTCCGACTATTTGCAACCCCATGGACTGTAACCCGCCAGGCTTCTCTGTCCATGGGATTCTCCAGGCAAGAACACTGCAGTAGGTTGCCATTCCCTTCTCCAGGGGCATCTTCTCAACCCAGGGATCGAACCCAGGTCTCCTGCATTGCCAGCAAATTCTTTACTGTCTGAGCCACCAGGGAAACTACTTACTAACTTAGACTCTCCCATCTGTACCTCAACGAGTTTCTCTGCAGTATTTTGAATACCATCTACCTCTTTAAGTCTCTTGATTTTTTCCTGAATCCTTGATTGCCTTGGACACCCATGCTTGCCATTTTATTGGCTCATTTTTGCTCATGTTTCCATACTCTGGGTATTGTTAAGTCGCTTTCTCAGAGCTTCCTGAATTTCCCTCCTGTTGATTAAAATGCAGGTTTTCTCCAAGATGGAAGTGTTAGTCATTATTTTTCAATATTAATGTTATTGTTTTTCTGAAGCTTCTGTTGTTCTGTAATTCAAGGACCCCTTGTCGAATCCCATATGTAGCGTGTTTATTAGATGTAATATTTTATCTCTCGGACTCAGTGCCTGACACTATCATTTCCTTCTTATTTCAATAAAAATGATCTCCTTCCCTGTGATTCTGACAGGAGCTAATGGTTTTCTTTATCACAAGAGAAAGTAAGAGGGAGACAGTGCTAAAAGACAAAATGAACTGTATATATTTGGGCCTTAATTCAATTTATAGCATAAACTTCAATCTTAACAAAGTAACTTCACAACCAAAAAAATAAATAAAAATAAAGCTACTGTGAAAAGCTAGAAGCCTCCAGGTTGTTTTTTTGTTTGTTTGTTCATTTTTAATTTGTAGGTTTGAAAAGCGATACCCAAACCTAACCTTGTGGAAAGAGAAGGCACCTGCCATAAATGCTCAAATGACTTCTGATTTTCCCTCCTTCTTTCTGTCTTTTTTTCTTTTCAGTGTGTGTGTTCCAGGGTCTTGGGTTAGGGGTTAGGATTTCTATCAATGTAGTTTAATCAAGTGCTAATAGAATCCAATACAACTCTCATTGACAGAAGCACAATATTAGTTGTTTGATAAGATTTCTTTCCTGCATGTAAATTCCAAGTGGATTCTGCCTAGCTTTATAGACTTATTAGGGGGAAAAAATATCGTGTGCACTATTACATCATGAACATTCCATCAGGGAACTTTATAGCCAATGTCAAATAGTCGTGAAGATAGACACTTCAAAAGTGCTACCCAGATAGCATGTAATGCCAAAGACAGGGTACAGATTTTGAAACTCTTACAAATGCCACTACTTGGATTTGACCTGATCAGGAAGATGACTGGACAGCAGGAGTTCACCCCTGCTGCAGCGACCCATCAGCCTGTGTGTGGAGGACCCACATCTTTGAATGGCTCTGATCACGATCTCTAGTAGTAGAGAAACTTGGATCTGGATGCTGGGTCTGCTATTCCCAACTGTTTAACCTTGGCAAATGTGTCTTAGCCAGGGAAAGTGTCTGATCCTACAGAATGGCAACATGAGAATGCAGTCAGGGCTAAATGGTAGAGCTGAACAGTGTTTGGCTTGCTCCTGATACAGGTTAAGGGCTCAGTTCATGACAACTTCACTTTTATCTTGCTGCTGTCCTCAGTCAACATGGTTACATTCAACCCTGGGGGCTCTGACTTTGAGTAGACTGGAAGGCTCCATGCAAATATCCTATTCACCTGCACTTCCCAGGTGCCCACAGAGGCCCTGTCCTGGAAGGTGCTGCAGGGAGTTCAGAGATGGGTTTGACATGATCTCTGACTCCCAGTGACTCGTTAGCAGGGGGGAAGCGCCTGCCACAGCAGTTACATGTTGATGGCTGTCTCTACATTGACACAAGGTGCCTTGCTACATTCTGACGTACTATGACTTAAGGATATGGGCTACTTCATAGAGTGTGAGCCCCTCTAGGGCAAGGTAAGGGCCATTTCTGACTCACTGTTGCATCCACAGTGTCCAACACTGGATCATTCCTTCATGAGCTTCTTCACAAAAATATCCATCAAAGACACACCATGTAGCAGGTGCTAGTGGGGATGCAATAAAGACAAAGCATATTTATGATCCCTGATCCCATTGGCCTCACATTTCACTCAGGGCAACAAGTAATAATCAGACTCTAGCATCACATCTGGCCCGATATCTAGAACAGACCCTTGAAACCCTGGTAATATCCAAGAAGTGTTTGTTGAATGAATAAATGAAAAGATACATGAAAAGCAATTCAAGTGGACACTGATGTGGAAAAATAACATGGGATGCTGTGAAAGCTTAGAACAGGAGGACATAACTTGATATTGGTGTGATGGAAGCTTCTAGAGAAATGATGAAGTGTCAGGATTTTCTATGGAGTTAGTACACAGTGCTTCTGGTGAAAACTTCCCTTTAGGTGAGCTGTGGTTCTTCCAGACTTCCTAGCACATGTTTTCTTCTTCTTGCATCATAAATTCTGCTTTATTTGAAGTGTCTGTCATCTGGGTGTGTAGGCAGAAATATAAAGCCCTACCCATTGAGAAGACAGGGATTATGAGTATAGATGCCATCGTTCTTTGGAGCCAGTTTTCTCTAGAGGGACCTGTTGTTGTTCAGTTCTTAAGTTGTGTCCGACCCTTTGTGACTCCATGGGATGAAGCACATCAGTCTTCCCTGTCCTTCACTATCTCCTGGATTTTGCTCAAACTCATGTCCATTGAGTCGATGATTCCATCCCACCATCTCATCCTCTGTCGCCCCCTTTTCCTCCTGCCCTCAGGCTATCACAACATCAGGGTCTTTTCCAATGAGTCAGTTCTTCACATCAGGTGGCCAAAGTATTGGAGCTCCAGTTTCAGCATCAGTCCTTCCAATAAACTTTCAGAGTTGATTTCCTTTCGGATTGACTGGTTTGATCTCCTTGCTGTCCAAGCGACTCTCAAGAGTCTTCTCCAGCACCACAATTTGAAAGCATCAATTCTTCGGTACTTGAGAGACCTATCCAGTCAGAATTCTGCTGGTGGGGTCGCATTTGGAAATGTTAACGCATTCCATGCCTCTGCTCACTTATCCACTAATTTTGCAAAAGCACTAACTGTGTTCTTCCCAGGGCCACGTGTCCTTCCAGATCCTGGGCTTCAAGGAGAGGAAGGACAGACAGGGCTGCCCTTCTCCCTGGCTGGTACTGTTCTGAAGCCTGACTTACTCCTCTGTGCAAGAACTCTGCTCAGGAGGGAGACAGTAAACCTCTGTTTGTAGCATTATCCTGACCAGTAATGGAGACAGACGCATTTCCATCCAAGTTCAATACAACAAGTGGTTACGATTTTTTTGCCACAGCACCCGGTCTCCCTCTCATTAGAAATGGCCAAGTTGGCTAATGAGATAAAGAACTGGGTGATTGTTTATGACTCAGGGAACTCAAACAGGGGCTCTGTGACAATCTAGAAGGGTGGGATGGGAAGGAAGATGGGAGGAAGTTTCAGGAGAGATGGGACATGGGTGTACCTATGGCTGATTCTTGTTGATGTTTAACAGAAAACCACAAAATTCTGTAAAGCAATTATCCTTCAATTTAAAAAATAAATAAAATAGCAAAAAAAAAAAAAAAAAAAAAAAAACCAAAACTGGGTGGATTCTTTACCATCATTATAACAAAAGGCAACAGGAAGGAGCAAGTAGGGTTTGTGCACAGATACGCTAGAGCCAAGTGCAGGTCAACAGAGCTAGCGGGCTGGGGCCATGACCCTACAGGAAACCCACCTGTGTCTATCCTTCCCAGCACAGTCCAAACTTTAGTAAGATTCTTTGTTTTTAAGATAAGATTCACTTTAGTGACTATCTGCTGAGTTCCAGTAAGGCAGTCCAAACCCAGTTTCAAGAACCGAAAAGACAAAGGAAATAAATTCAACCCTGACCTCAAGGAGCTCCCAGGCTAGTCTGTCCGCTGACCACAGGCAAATTTACTCCTTGATGCTTCCAGTCTTCAATTTTTATTTTGTTAGCAATAGTTTCTCACAGCAAAATTCTCAAGACTAGAAGAGTATAGATGACCTCAGCCAGGCATCATTTGTTGATGCCTACTCTGTGCCCAGTCTTTCTGTTTTATGCTTACAAACCTTGCCTTGCATCTTCCCGGCTGTGTGACCTTGAGCAAGTTACTGCCCCCAGTCTTAATGTACTCATCTGTATAACAGACAGAATAACAGTTCTTACCATGCAGAGTTGTGAAGACATGCAAGATAATGAAATCCTTAGCAGAATTTCTGGTATGGGTAGCCACAAGTCCCTGTGAATAAGTGCAAGGCTTATGTTACTGATTTAGCTTTTTATATTAAAAAAGCTATCAGAGACTGCTTTAAGGGCATCAAACGAAGAGAAAAGAGTCTACACAACTCCAGAAGAACTTGGGGGACATTTAATTGGCAAACTGAAAGGAACATATAAAGAACTTGTTATTAGAAATGTGGGAATTATAGTGGCTGCTCTGAATTTGAAAACTCTGATTCCAGGTGCCTTGGTGGGGATCTAAGCATCAGTATTTCTATGTAAAAATTCTTACAGGCAGGGCTTCAACATCAGGCTTGCCTTTCAAGGAACAGGGGTTGAGAGCTGATACTGTTTTTCTATGAGTTCCATTTATTTACACTGTCTATTCTAGAATAAAACAAAAGATATGAAGAATAATAAGGGAGAGAGGTGGGGGTAGAATAGGTATTTTAAAAAAGAGAAAATAAAGTTTATGAAAAACCATTAAAGCCAATTCAATTAACTAATTTTCTTCTTTAAAACCCAGATACATATAAACAGCCATTCCATCCCTAGTGACCTTGGGATTCATTCTTTGTCAAACACTTCATAATACTTTTCTCTGTATACTACTGAGATCACAAAATATGTGCTCTGTGCAACAGTTTGTTACATATTTTTATGTAATTTTCCATCCATTTATTTTTCTTAAAATATAGTATGGGGGGGGGATACAATTGATCTCTCCAATTATTTTTCCACTTTCTTTTGGCTCAACCTATAGATACAACCAACTGAAACATTTTCAGGAAAATCATCAACCCAGTACCTTGATCATACTGCTAGGTGTGTATGAGTCTTGGATTCATTTATTTATGGACTTTTTGGGTTATACTGAAAGATGAATTGAATACTCAGTGTCCAATTTTTCTCTATTTGCAAATTTATGTTCAATGCAAAGTGTAAACTGATTTATGTTCAAAACAATGTATAAACTGATGACCTCATTTCCCCTACAGTGCTCATATTTAAATTTATTAAAATAACTCCTTTCCCCCCACCCCAATGATACTATTTATTATTGAAAAAGGGAGCTCTCTTCTGCATAGTTCCCATCTTCATTGACTGGGTGCTTCATCACTTATTGAATGTCTGTGAGTTGAACAAAAAGGACAGAAATTGTGTGAAATCTACCTTTTTCCCCCTTTCTTTTTTGCTTGACCCAATAAACACCAGCACACATGGAAAGAGGGAGAAAGAGAGGTGTAAACATGCAAAAAGGCAAGAGGAGAGGGAGAAAAAGAAGAAGAAAAAAAAAAAGGGAGATGGGAGAGAGAGACCAAGGGAGAGACAGAAAGCAAGCAAGCGTGAGCCAGGAAGGAAAACTCCACTGTGGTAGTGATGGATAACTGAAGTGAAGGTGTCAGGATGGTATTATGTAAATTACCAAGACAGCCAAGCCATGCGCTGATGATTATAGAGGATGTGAGCAATGCTGTGGTCCCCAGACACTCATGTGCCTTGTTATTTTTCTTCCCTCCAACTACCCTTGGGGTGGATTCTTCCTGACCCTGGTCCTTGGGAAAAAAAAATAAAGAAAAATCATCTCCAGGAAAAAAAAAAAAAAGTCCCCTTCACCCACACACAGCTCCCCCAGCCAAGAATTCTTTTTTTAAAAAAAGAAAAAGTGGAAGGAATGATATGACATGTCTCTCCACGGATCCCTCCCCCTCCCCGTGCCAACCAGACGTGGTCTCCCAACCGCCTTTTGTTTAGATCAGTGAAGCATTTGGCTTTATCAAGCACCTTGATTGTGCCTTAGTTTCAAGGGCAGCAACCAAAGGAGACAAAACAGGCAGCAAAGAGAGTGACTCTGAACTCAGGAGATGATGAGAGGTATCATTATATAGATAGACACCCCCATGGCGACGCAGGTTTTTAAATATGCTAATTTTATTCCATCTGCATTCCTATTGGGAGATGAGAGCTGGATTCCATTCATGGACAAGAGTGAGGGGTTACTAGCTCAGAACTGAAGGTTTTTCTAGACAATTTTTCCATTTGCAGCCTCTCTCCAAATTAAAAATATATGCCTGAAATGAACAAAGAATTTCCCAACTAATGCTCATATTATTTAAATTATTTATGCACTCATTGGTGGATGAAATATTTACTTAACTACTTATTGTATATTGTTTGCTCAGGCGCTCAGTTGTGTCTGATTCTTTGTGACCCCATGGACTGTAGCCCATCAGGCTCCTCTGTCCGTGGGCTTCTCCAGGCAAGAACACTGGAGTGGGTTGCCATTGTATACTGGGCCCTCCACAAAGTTCCATGACCACAGATATTAATACCAGATAATACCTTTGAGCATTGTTGTTTCTCGGCACAAGTGGCAAAGAATCTCTCATAGGACATCCGTGAAACATACGAAGTGACTTGGGATGTGGATGGAGCTTTGTATTTGGAGCTGGACCTCACTGATACTGCTAAAGCCCCAGCCAGCTGCACAGATCAGGTTTAGAAATGGTGTTCCAGGATTTCTTGGAAATGATATCAGTCTTTCCCACCAGCACTTCCCTGTCTGCATAGCTTCCATGCTGGCGCTCTTCTTGGAGGTATGGAACTTGTTCTTTTGAGAGCTTAGAACTCAGTCAAATAACCTCTGTGTTCTGGGTGTTCGCCTCCTAATCCTTAGCCCCCTCTGATGGAGAGGACAAACCCACATGACAGGACAGCCCCATTTAGCCCACAGACTCTCATCCTGCAGACTCTCAACTCATCTCAGGACCGAGAACCTGATTTCAAGGTTAAGAAGGTCACTTAGGGTTTCTAGGGGATGTACTTTCTTGGAGCCTCTTTTCTATGATGTTCTTTAGGACTGGGCTCAAGCATACCACTTTGAAACCCCAGAAACCCAGCTCTTTTCCTGCCTCTCCTGAGGGGACATACTCCCTGCTCTCTTGCCCAGCTCACATGCCGATAGCTATATACTCCCTGGGGTGGTGCTAGCTTCACTAGGGTTCCTTTTCACAAAGGTCAGTGAGTTCACAAAGGTCAGTGAGTTCACGAAATGTCATGCTTCAGTAAAATCTAAATTAATAGAATTCTACCTGCCCCATTATGGAAATAAACCATTTCACACGTATTCCAGAAGGCAGCATTTGAGAGCTTTGTGAAGCTTGTTTCCATGACTTCCAAGTGTCCCCCAAAGCTTGAGGGGTTTGTGCGCAGTCTTTTGTGCAAGGATTGGTGCGAAAACACTCTGCAGGAAGTGTTTATATTTGGGGTTCCTGTTTGCTTTTGTTTTGCGTGAAAACCTTGGCTCTAAACTTTTGTCCTTCCAAGTTCCAACCTTAAGCACCACCGTGCAGAGAGAGACGTGAGTAATGTCAATGCTGGGGCCATGTCAGTGTTAATTTTCCATTTTTCATCACCAGAGTAAAAAGGCACAGAATCAAAAACTTAAAACACAAAAAGCTGACTGTTACTAGGACTCTCATACTCCCATACTCAAACTTATAAATGGACATATTTTATCTTCTCAGAATAATGAACCTCTGGGCAAAAGGACAGAGCTTATATATATACATATATATTAAGATCCCACACCCTCACGGCCCTATATATACATATAGCTCAAAGTCTGAGCTCTTAATCATGATACCGTTACCTGATCCCCATCTTCTTCATTATCTCTCTTGACATGACTTATTAACTAGAATCCCATAACAATGCATTTAGTTACTATCAGCTTAGGCATATGCATAGCACTAAATGTATAAAACATTCTCAAACATGGAAAACGTGAGGGAAGATAGGATTAGAGAGTGCCTTTGAGAAACTCAATGATAAAACTCATCGAGGCAAAACAATATATTGGAATATATAGGAATCAAAGGAATCAAACGATATAATCAGGAAAAGGGAAACTTGAATAAAGCAACTGGAAGTGTACATTGAGTCCATTTAAATAAGGAATTACAACCACAGAGCAGAAGATGTCATGCTAGCTGGGCAGCATCACCCAATCCTTGACAAATTCCTGGGAACCTAATCAAAATATATAGAAGAAAGAAAAAAGCTGCAAAATCTTAGGTGATTATTTTTGTCTTGTAAGGAGAAGTGTTAACCAAGATTTCCTAAAATTGATATACATTTTAATAGAAAAAAATGACTCCAATACTTTAATATTTAGGACTACTCATTCAAAAGAAATAAACTTTAAAAAAGTTACATTCACAGAGATTTTCATGGAAGAATGATTTGCAACAAAACAAGGGAAATAAGGTATATCCAAACAACCAATTGCAGAGAGAATAATTAAATTCAGCACAGTGAAATGAAAATGGTGAAAGTTCTGCCAGAACACGACAAAGCTTCTGTTATTAATGTAGAAAGAGAAGAGCAAAATGCCTATATGTGTGCCCGCCATCTTTGAAAGTGTAAAATAGTTGTATGCATGGCGAGAAAAAATATATTTAACACTCCACCTCCTCCCTCATACAAACATATGAAAATAGCTGGTGGTAGATTTTCAGTTAATTTTTCTGCTTTATTTTCTAGAGATTCTGAGCTGAGCTTGATGACAGAAGCATCCAGAGCATCCAGCAGATTTCCAACAAGCGGTTTTGAATGAATGAATGAATGGGTTGCTGTTTTGTTTCATTTTTCTCATTCTGCTCCTGCCACACTCTCTGGTAAATCCAGAACCCTGTGGCTTTCCAATATCCTTGGAAACATTTTCTGAGCCTCCTCAGTGGTTAGTGAGTGAGTGCTTTGCTTTCCAAGACTGCCACATGCCTCCTTCAGCTGGAAAACAGGTCCTTTGCAAGGAAATAATTTTGTAATCTTAAAGATCTCCATCCAAATATGGTACTGTAGTGTTAGATATACAACCACAGTGGTCAGGAAGTCTGTAAATTTTGTTTGCTTTAATATTAATAGTATCCAGCCCCTGGTCCTTATAGAATCAGACATAGAGAATCAAGGGACTTCCCTGGTGGTCCAGCGGTTAAGACTTTGCTTCCAATGCAGGGGGTAGAGTTTCCATCCCTGGTCAGGGAGCTAAGATCCTTTATGCCTTGAGCCCCCAAAAAACAGAACATAAACAGCAGAAGCAATATTGTAACAAATTCAATAAAGACTTAAAAAATTATTTACATCAGAAAAATCTTTAAAAAAAAGAAGATCAAGAAACAAAAGAGACAAGTTCTGTTACTTAATTCAATCCCTTCATTTCCCAGAAGAGAAAATGGTAGGATGTTAAGTGATTTATCTAAAGAAATAATACATCTTGTGAGTGTATCACTCAAATATTCACTTTTTACAGGGCCAGAGTCTTCTTGCAATGCTTATTTGAAGAAAAATTTAAATGAAGTGTACTTAGCAGAGGAACAGAAGTAGATATCCAATAGTAAGCACAGATTGTGCCAGCAAGTGTGCCCAAGGGCTGTGTAATTGTGTGATGGGAGAGAAAAGGGAAGCTGTAAGAATCAGTTGATTGCAAAACCCAAGGTCCTTGGTCAGCCAGAGAGTGTCTAAACCCAATGTCAAAGTTAACAGTGTCAAAGTCAAGCCAAGGTCAACAATGCATTATGTACTGAGCGCCTACTCTACACCCACTGCAGGACTGTTGGAAAGCAAACTCAAGTCAGCACTGTCCCTCCTGTGAAGGAGCTCATGATCTAGTAACCAAGTCAGGTCAGTCTTGGTTGTGCTGAATGAAACGGGAGGCAACAAGGACCAGAGGCTGTCCAACACTCAAGTGGCCAAGATGGGAAGACAAGCAAGATAAGAGAAAGTAGTCTCAAGAAGCAGTGTCAGCTGATGAAGATCCATTGGGTCTCAGCTTATGACCCAGGCTGGTACCTAGATCCAGGATAAGACCATAGCACCAGGTTCTTGGTGGCTCAGCATCCATCCAGAATTCTGGACTCCTGAGTGTGCCAACATTTCTTATAACCATTTTAAATTTTTAAGCACTTGTGGTACATGCTACCTTCAATCTTGAAATGTCATAGGTGGGTATTTATATGTATATGACAGTTTGAAAACAATAAAATAAAAATAACCTAAATGAGAACAAAGATAGGAGAAATCAATCTATTTATTAGGGCCCAAACATTCACTGTGGTTGTGCAGGATATAAAATATTAACCTTATTGCCAACTTTTATTTTAATAAGAATCTCTCGGACTGAATAATGGGAACCAAGTACAGTAATATACTTTCCAACAACGCTATGGGCAGCCTCCTGGGACTATCAGGGAGGACTTAGTCAGTGACACTTGTACAGGTTTAAATTTGAAATTGCATTTAATTTGTATGTCCTATTACTTAGCTGAAAACATGTACCTCTAAGGCAAAAGCAGACGGAAATGGGCATCGAGCTACAAATATTTGAGAGGCAATAATTTGCCTTAATGGTATTCATACCTAGATGGGGAAAGCAGTGAAGCATCTCAGGGGAGGTATTTCTTTGGCTTAATTTGTTTTCATGCTGTTACCAAGTTGTCAACCTAAGGACCATACCAAGAGACTGCTCACGAACTTTTCTTTCGTTTCGGCTCCTCATGCGCACTCTCCAACCCCTTGCACTTTCTTCTATTTTCTTGTTCAGCGTTCAGTGCTGTGGTGAGCTAGGAACTGTTCCAGAAATGGTAGGGCACACGGTGAACAAATTGGCCCAGAATCGCTGACCACGCTGGACTAAAGGTCTGGTCCACATGACCTCACCTTGTTCTCTTCCCCTGTGAAGCAGCCACCTGGGTGGGAATGAATGGCCCTTATCACAGTGCCCAGCTTACAGTAAATGGGCAGTGCATGCCTGCCCAGTCGTGTCTGACTCTTTGCAACCCCATGGACTGTAGCCCACCAGGCTCCTCTGCCCATGAGATTTTCCAGGCAAGGATGCAAGAGTGGGTTTCCTCCTCCAAGGGATCTTCCTGTCCCAGGGATCGAACCCACATCACCTGCGTCTTCTGCATCGGCAGGCGGGTTCTTTACCACTGAGCCATCTGGGAAGCCCAAGTGGGCTGTACTAATAGCTATTATCAAGAGTGGTGGTAGTATATAATATACAAATGCATTCTCTAACTTTTATTAAGATAAAGCTAATTACTATAACCAATACAGTCCCCAAATTTCAGTGGCTTCACCTAAAGGTCATTGATTTCTCCCTCAGTAAAGTCAGCTAGCAATGAGGCAAAGATGGAGGGAGGAACTGTTCCATGCAGTCTTTTGGGGATCTGAGCTGATAGAGACAGTGAAGTGTTTAACACGTGACTTCTAAGATTGCTCCAGAGTGAAGCCATTGCAAGGGAGAGGTCTAGGACCAGTCCTGGAGGCGATACCCTTCACTTCAATTCACATCCCATTGACCAGAATTGAATGCCATGGCCATGTCTAACAACAAGGTAAGCTGCGGGCTGTAGTAAAATTGTCTGTCTGGAGAAAAAAGAAACGGAGTTTGGTGAACAGCCAGAAAGACTCAGCCTCTTAGAAACTGCCCAATACTTTACAAAAATCAGGACTTGAATGCATATATCCAGATTTTAAATTATGAGCTCTTTCATAATACTGTTCCTGGTGTACTATGCCCTACTTTGGGGCAGAGAATAAATGGCTCTGTAGGAATGAAGATGCTGTGGGAAAAAGTAGGGCTTTACATGTTGGGAGGGGGCTGGTGGGCCAGGTAAGCTGAAGAGGCCCTCTGACCACCTCTGCTATGCTGTGGTTTTCCCCCAATAGGATGAATTTACTGACATTGTCATGTGTCAAGAATTGGTAGGAGAAACATTTGCTAGAAGCAATTTCTGGTCTCTAGATCTTCAGCAAACTCCTTAACCTCAGAATTGCTGTGAGAGACAAGGATTGTTACAAGTATGGAGTAGGACGAGGTGGATAATAAACACACAAGAAATGAAATAATTATTCATGGGGTCTTACTTATACAGTAGGAAAAGGGAAAGAAAGGGGTTTTCTCTTCCACTTTTTCCTGCTGGGAGGGTCAGAGAGTCAAGCCTGATGGAACTCTTTGACTCTGCCCACATCAAGGTACAGAACTGAGGTACTTCTGGTCCCAATTTTTGCCTCTAGTCATGAGAACTGAAACTGCTGTCTTGTATTCAAATGCACATTATTGATTCCAATTCAAAAACCTCTACCACGCTCCTAACTCAACTGGTGTCTTCTCATAGGTTGCCTTTCTTGTGACATTTAGATCTAGGCTGTCACGGTTGTGTGTGTGACAATTTTGGAGCAGAACTCAAAAAGTCACTCCTGTTCCCCTTAATGAATCCATTTGCACCAAAGCCATTAGTAAGAACTGTAGATTTTGTTGAAGCTTTCATTCTTAAAAGAACCTGGAACAAAGTAAATTGGGAAGAGAAAAAACAAATATCGTATATTAACATATATATGTGGAATCATTAACATATGTATGTGGAATCTGGAAAAGTGATTCTGTAGCTGCTGCTAAGTTGCTTCAGTCGTGTCCGACTCTGTGCGACCCCATAGACGGCAGCCCACCAGGCGCCCCCATCCTGGGATTGTCTAGGCAGGAACATGGGAGTGGGTTGCCATTTCCTTCTCCAATGCATGAAAGTGAAAAGTGAAAGGGAAATTGCTCAGTCGTGTCCAACTCTTAGCGACCTCATGGACTGCAGCTCACCACGTTCCTCCATCCATGGGATTTTCCAGGCAAGAGTACTGGAGTGGGAAAAGTGGTTCAGAAAAACCTATTTCCAAGGCAGGAATAGAGATGCAGACATAGAGAAAATACATGCGGACGCAGCAGGAGAAGAGGAGGATGGGATGAACCGAGAGAGCAGCATTGCCATGTATACGCTGCCATGTGTGAAATAGATCGCTAGTGGGAAGCTGCTGCATAGCACACGGAGCTCAGCTCGGTGCTCTGGGATGACCCAGAGCCGTGGGATAGAAGTGAGATAGGAGGGGGATCCAAGAAGGAGGGGATATAAGTCTGCATATGTCTCATTCACTTCACTGTACAGCAGAAAGTAACCCAACATTGTGAAACAATGATATTCCAATAAAAAAAGAAATCTCATCAAACACGTCCATTTGGTGAAATCTCCTCTTGTCTTTAGTATCACAAAAGGGTTACGTATCCGACATGTCCCTCATTACTCAGCTTTGATGCTTGCCATCTCCTGCTTGTTATCTTCTCCTTGAGAATCCCAAAGTGGTTCACCTCCCTTGTGAAGAGAAATTTAGCTTTTTCTCTACCTCTTTCTTGGCAGAACCCACACCTTCCTGAGATCCTCGCATAGCAGAGGTGAACAGTTTCCATAACCTGCCCTCTTTAGAGGCTGCTAATAAAATTGTTCTTTATCACATGCATGGAGGGGAGTCACAGTTTATGGAGATTTGGTATATGAACCAAGGTCAAGATTCTCTAAGTGTGAATCTCAATCTAAACGTCTTTTTTTTTTTTTTTTAATTTCTTTCCCTAAATCATACGGCCCTTGCATTGGCAATCAGAAATAAAGGATCTCCCTGTTCTGTCTGGTTTAATGCTACACAGTTGGTTGGCAAGATGTCACATGCCCACCTGGCTCTCATCACAGAGAAAGCTCTGGTTTCCTCCACCAAACCATTTCTATGGCTTTTAACTTTCAACTATTGCTGAATTCATTCCTTTGCAGATTTTTTGAAAGCCAATCAATCAAAAAGAACATGTCTCTTAATGAGAGCACTTAAAAACATTTTAAATGCACACCTTCAGATTCTGAAAGCCCACAGCATACATTTTTAGCTCCAAGTATTCCAATTCAGATGGCTGGAATTTACTCCCCAAAGAAGTCTGCCCACATGGGAAAACCTCATCAATTTTATTGATTTTATTCTCTGAGAAAGAAAGCAAGTGAATAACTCAATTGAAAGGGATGGAAATATGTAATGAAACAGAAGGATGTGTGTATTTATGTCTTAGTTTTCCTTAAATCAATAAATGCTGATATATAATAGATACAGAGAAGCCAAAATTAAACACTGAACACTTTTTCTATGTATGTGAAAATGTCGTGTCCAACTTTTTGTGACCCCATGAACTATAGTCTGGCAGGCTTCTCTATCCATGGAGTTTTCCAGGCAAGAATACTGGAGTGGGTAGCCATTCCCTTCTCCAGGGGATCTTCCCTTTCTTATAAATAGAAGGTTATTGATATGTTACAATACGAAGTTGCATTGAAAATTTCCCAGCGATGTCTTTGCATTTATCTGGATACTATGGAAGGAATTCTCAAAGAGTAGATTCACGATCCACAAATATCCATCTCACCTTGGCTTGTCTAATTCTTGGGATGGTTTGTAAACTGAACATGAGGTTCATAGATAAAATTTTGCAGGATGATTTGAAAAATGGTTGTACAACAAAAATCAGTGATTCTAACACATAGTCTGTAGATCACAGCAGACCTTGAGACTCTTTCAGGGTCTGTGATGTTAAGACATTTTTTGTAACAACACCAAGATATTCTTTGCTTTTTTTTTCCCACTGTATTGACCTTTGCACTGATGATGCAAAGCAAAGAGGGCAAAACTACTGGCAACTTAGTACTAGTCAAGTCAGTGGCTCCAAACAGTAGTGGTCATCGTCACTTTCCGTTTCAGGCTGACTTAAGAATGTCTGTCATGAAACTGTTAAGCTGATTCATACTATTATGTCTTGACCTGGGAGTTCATGTCTCTCTTAGTTTTCTACCACTGCTATATACATTATCAGATTACCTTCAAACAATACAAATTTGTCTTATAATTCTACAGTCAGGTCAGAAACCTGACATCAGTCTTGCTATGTGACTTTGAATGAGGTGTTGGTAGGGGCGCATCCATGCCTGGTAACGTGAGGGGAGCATACATTTCCTCGCCTTTTCCAGCTTTAAAGGCCACCTGTATTCCTTAGCTCATGTCCTCCTCCTTCCAAGTCCAAGCTCAGTCACCTTGTGTCTCTCTCTGTCTTTCTTCCATGCTCATATCTCCCCCTCTAAATACAGCCAAGAAAAAGTCTCCACTTACAAGACCAGAATGTTTAAGCTCAAGTCCTTCTAGATAAACCAGGGCAAGCTCATCTGAAGATCCTTACCTTGATCACAATTGCAAAGTTCCTTTTTCCTTGCAGGGTGATATTCACCACTTCTGGGGAATTAACATGAACATTCTGAGGGACTATTATTCTACCTATCTCGAAGTCTTTAAATAGTCTGGCTGACAAAATGGAGGGTGCGCATGTATGCGTCCCTATACATTCAGAGAGCGGACGGTGGTCTCAAGGAAAGTCACGTATAAGTTAATTTGAGTCGTGAGCTGAACAAGCGCTTTCTTCATAGGATGCTGTTTTCATTTGGAGAAACAGCTTACAGACAAACTATGGTTATTCAGTCTTGGGTTTTGGCAGATACCGTTTTTGAATATAAACAGAGTGAGCTTGAAGTTTTCATTTGAATAAATACAACAGATAGTATTTGTTGCTCATAATAAAATAAGGGTTTTCTAGTTAAAATGAAAATTTCATAAAACGTGTATCTGCTATTGTGATTCTGACTCCTTCCCAATATTGAAGACTTTTCTGATGAGATCTGTAGTAATATTAACAAAGGTAATTTTTTTGGTAATAACACATAAAGAAATACATCAGCATTTGGAAGATTTGCCTAACTCAGTGAGCCGCTATTTTCCAAATCTCAAATATATGATATTACAAAATCTTGCATGAGCCTGTCACTAACCACATTTAAAGTTCAAGGTAGACCAATAGATTTTAATATAACAAAGCATGAAAAGCTCATTAATATGGTTTCAGATTCCATATTACTGCTAACTTTTAAGAAACTACCCTCTACCAAGTTTTGGCATAGTATCAAAGAAGAATATCCCAAATTAGCTGAAAAGCTATGAAATATCACTTCTTCTTCCAATGGCACAAATATGTGAGGTTGGATTGTCTTCATATACTTCAATCAAAACTACTTATCACAGAATATTGAATGCAGAAGCAGACATGGGAGTCCAGCTGTCTTTTATTAAGTCAGACATTAAAGAGATTTACAAAAATGTAAAATAATGTCTCTCTTCTCAATATTTGATTCTTGGGGGGAACGCATTACTTTTCATTACAAACATCTTCTTTCCATTATCATGTAATAAATTTATCATTTTTATTTTTAAATAAATTAATACATAGATATTAATAATGTATAATTTCTAATTCAGTAAATACTGACAGTATTTATATCAGTATTTATGTCTAAATACTGATAGATATAACCCAAAACTATTCAGGTTCTCAATTATTTTTCAGAGTGCAAAGTGAGAAGTCTCCCATGAGTTGCTTTGGCCAATGGGATTAGAAGTGATCTCACAGGACAAATTGGGTTCATGTTCAGCTTACCAAGGTATCCATTGACATGTAGAATCCAACTAAGGAAATGGCGCCGCCCTTCGTGAAGAATGGGAATGGGTCGCTTTTATGGTCAGTACAGCAGCTGAACTCCAGCCACAGCCAACAATGCTCTACAGTGTCTTCTCCGGACAATGTGCCAAGCCAAAACCACACCAAGAGCGTGTGCACCCTGCTGTTTCTGCAGTAAATGAATCTCCTTCCTGCTCTTCTCAGCCCTTGTGATGTGAACACAAGGAGTCTAGAAACATGTTTAGTGTCTGGGTGGCACTCCCAAAGGAAGGTTGAAGAACCACTGGATTAATGCCTCACATACCTTGTGCTTTCAGCTTACTTTTGCTTCCTGCTCTGCGTGTTGGTCTGTCACCACAATGGTCTGCAACCCCATGGACGGCAGCACTCCAGGCTTCCCAGAGACTGTCCTATTCCTCATTAATCTCTTGTTTTAACAAAGAGCTTCGGATATAATAGGTGCTCAATAAATTCTGTCAAATTAAATTAAATTATCTCATTTACATTTAATCATACATACATTCAAATGACAGATTTTTAAATGAGCCCTACACAAATGATGTGCATGCTCACAGATATGCATGTGTGTATATGCAAATCACTTTTATGTACGTAAAGCAACTGGCCCATATTTATTCATTATCTGTTAATTGAGCCCATGAGTCAAACTCTGGAGACAAGTAGCTAAAATAGACATCCTTTCTGCCCTTGATGAGCTCACCATATGATGGAGGACTAGTAAGTGTAGGATTCACAAGAACATTGTAACCCGTTCACTTTCGGAAATTGAGGGGAATTTAGGAGCGCAGAGTGGAGAAAGATCACACAGCCTATGGATGAAAGATCACTAGAGGATTCTAAGAGGGGAAAAAAAGTCCTAGGGAAAAAGATTATACAGGAAGGAGGCATACAGCAAAAGGATCAGTGGAGGAAGATTGTCGGGAGCAGAAGATTCATAAAGAAACTACGGCAAGAGAAATCATTGTATGCATTTACACACAAACACACACGCTCATGCCAAAAGCCTCTAGCTTCAGAAGCATATTGACTTGCAGCAAATCTCTGGGCAAGTCCTTTCAGCTGATGGAGCCTCAATTTTTCCATCTGTAAAATTAATAGAGAGGGCTAGATCAGTGGTTCTCACTCCTGGCTGAAAATCATTCTCAACTGGAGCAATAACAAAAATACTCTTACTCAAGACCCATGGCCAGAGATTCTGATTCTCTTGGTCAGGGATGGGGTCCAGATATTTTATCTTTCAAAGAGTTCTCCGCATGATTCCATCACTAGCCAGTCTGAGTGTCGTTTTCTTTGTGGTTTCATGATTTCCTCCTTTTTTACAGATTTACTTATTTATGGCTGTGCTGGGTCTTTGTTGCTGCGTGGGTTTTTCTCTAGCTGTGGCAAGTCAGTGCCGCTTTTCAGTGGGGTGTGCAGGCTTCCCAGTGTGGTGGCTTCCCTTGTTACAGAGCACAGGCTCCGTGTCCATGGACTTCGGTGGTTGCAGCACATGAGCTCAGTTGCTCCGTGGAATGTGGGATCTTCCTGGATCACAGGTCAAACCCATGGCCCCTGAATTGGCAGGCAGACTCTTAACCACTAGACCACCAGGGAAGCCCTCATTCATTCACTTCTGCATTCAACCTTTCACTTAATTTTCTCTCCACTGATCACGAAGGCTCATGGCATACTAGGCATCCTTCTAGATATTTTTGAGATAGAAACGGAACAGGTGGATCCCTGCCCTCATAGAATTTTCAACCTGGTGGGAAAATGACGCTCAGAAAGATATGTCTTTCACTTGCCTTTATCCTATTACCAGATTTTTCCCACCACACTTCCCACCACCACCTTGAGGTCACTTCAATTCAGTCATTCAGTCATGTCCGACTCTTTGTCACCCCATGGATTGCAGCACGCCAGGCTTCCCTGTCCATCACCAACTCCCAGAGTCTACTCAAACTCATGTCAGTTGAGTCGGTGATACCATCCAGCCATCTCATCCTCTGTCATCCCCTTCTCCTTCCACCTTCAATCTTTCCCAGCATCAGGGTCTTTTCCATTGAGTCAGTTCTTCATATTAGGTGGCCAAAGTATTGGAGTTTTAGCTTGAGCACCAGTCCTTCCAATGAATATTCAGGACTGATTTCCTTTAGGGTGGACTGGTTTGATTACCTTGCAGTCCAAGGGACTCTCAAGAGTGTTCTCAAACACCACAGTTCAAAAGCATCAGTTCTTCAGTGCTCAGCTTTCTTTATAGTCCAATTCTCACATCCATACATGACTGCTGGAAAAACCATAGCTTTGACTAGACAGACTTTTGTTGGCAAAGCAATGTCTGTGCTTTTTAATACACTGTCTAGGTTGGTCACAGCTTTTCTTCCAAGGAGCAAGTGTTTTTTAATATCATGGCTGCAGTCATTATCTGCAGTTAATTTGGAGCCCCCCAAAATAAAGTCTCTCACTGTTTTCATTATTTCCCCCTCTATTTGCCATGAAGTGATGGTACCAGATGCCATGATCTTAGTTTTCTGAATGTTGAGTTTTAAGCCAACTTTTTCACGCTCCTCTTTCACTTTCATCAAGAGGCTCTTTAGTTCTTTGCTTTCTGCCATAACGGTGGTGTCATCTGCATATCTGAGGTTATTGATATTTCTCCTGGCCATCTTGATTCCAGCTTGTGCTTCATCCAGCCTGGCATTTGACCTTGAGGTCAACTTATTCTAATTCTGTAAATGCAGTTACCCAATCACAATTGCACACATAGATCAAAGGGGTATTTTGACCTATTCTCTCATTAATGTGGTTCCAGAGCAATGCCAGCTTCTTTCTTAGGTTTATGTGCCAAATCTTCCCTTTGAGGATTAATTGTCTAGACTAGCTTTCTTTTTAAATGTTGGGCCGCAAAGAAGGCTGAACACTGAAGAATCGATGCTTTTGAATTTTGATGCTGGAGAATACTCTTCAGAGCTCCTTGCACACAAGAAAATCAAATAAGTCTATCCTAAAGGAAATCAATCCTGAATATTCATTGGAAGGACTGATGCTGAAGCTGAAGCTCCAATACTTTGGCCACCTGATGTGAAGAGCCAGTTCAATGGAAAAGACCTTGATGCTGGGAAATGTTGAAGGCAAACAGAGAAGGGGGCAGCAGAGGATGCAGTGTTTAGATAGCATCACTGACTCAGTGGACATGAATTTGAGCAAAATCTGAGAGACAGTGAGGGACAGGAAAGCCTGGTGTGCTGCAGTCCTTGAGGTTGCCCAGAGTTGGACACGACTTAGCTATATGCATGGATTTCTGCAGCCTCCAGAAACACAGTCTCCTTATCAATTGCAATCTCAGTGCCATATCTGACTCAAGCAGGCAAGGATTAAGTGAAATCACATGTGCGGACAAGATCTGTGCACTCCAATGCATTGAAAAACATAGTTACTATGAACATATTAATAGGTGTGTGGATTGAGCCCTGTTGATTGAACGCCACGGTATGCACTTTGCATAGTTTATCAGATTTAACTTTCACAACAGCCCTGTAAAGTAGGTACCTGAATCCCCATTTTATAGATGAGAAAACTAGAGACTTCTGAGACTGAATAACTTGCTCCCAGACCTGGAGATGGTCATTGGAAGAGCAGATTCCATGGGGCAGAGTCTTCCTTCGTGACTTTGTGCTGCACTCATACATCACTCTGCTTCCCTAGGAAATGTCGCTGCTAAACTGTCGTCATTAATTTCTTCAGGACAGATCAGCATCTCCTCACAGTGCTTGGGGCCCCACATGATGGATTTTACATTATAGACTTTTATTTGATATAATCATATCCATTCCAAATCATGGACATCAACAGCCTTGACTAATTGTGCATTTTCCTTGATTTTGATGTTCACCAAGCAGGATTTTGGAATAGCAACTTCATACAGTAGAGAAAGAGGCCTGTATTACTAACCAGAGTCTGTATTGAGTAACATTAAACAATTTTTTTAAACTCTACTAGTAAGAACCACTGGATTCACTGCAGAAAGAGAACCATCAAGACACACATAATATACTATACTAATAATATAAATTATGCCCATATAATGCATAAATAATGTTATTATAATTATAATATATTTAATATACTGAAAGATGATGCTGTGAAAGTGCTGCACTCAATATGCCAGCAAATTTGGAAAACTCAGCAGTAGCCACTGGACTGGAAAAGGTCACTTTTCATTCCAATCCCAAAAAAAAATGCCAAAGAATACTCAAACTACCACACAGTTGCACTCATCTCACATGCTAGTAAAGTAATGCTCAAAATTCTCCAAGCCAGGCTTCAGCAATACATGAACCGTGAACTTCCTGATGTTCAAGCTGGTTTTAGAAAAGGCAGAGGAACCAGAGATCAAATTGCCAACATCCGCTGGATCCTGAAAAAAGCAAGAGAGTTCCAGAAAAACATCCATTTCTGCTTTATTGACTGTGCCAAAGCCTTTGACTGTGTGGATCACAATAAACGGTGGAAAATTCTGAAAGAGATGGGAATACCAGACTACTTAACCTGCCTCTTGAGAAATCTGTATGCAGGTCAGGAAGCAACAGTTAGAATTGGACATGGAACAACAGACTGGTTCCAAATAGGAAAAGGAGTACGTCAAGGCTGTATATTGTCACCCTGCTTATTTAACTTCTATGCAGAATACATCATGAGAAATGCTGGACTGGAAGAAACACAAGCTGGAATCAAGATTGCCGGGAGAAATATCAATAACCTCAGATATGCAGATGACTCCACCCTTATGGCAGAAAGTGAAGAGGAACTAAAAAGCCTCTTAATGAAAGTGAAAGTGGAGAGTGAAAAAGTTGGCTTAAAGCTCAACATTCAGAAAATGAAGATCATGGCATCTGGTCCCATCACTCCATGGGAAATAGATGGAGAAACAGTGGAAACAGTGTCAGACTTTACTGTTTTGGGCTCCAAAATCACTGCAGATGGTGACTGCAGCCATGAAATTAAAAGATGCTTACTCCTTGGAAGAAAAGTTATGACCAACCTAGATAGCATATTCAAAAGCAGAGACATTACTTTGCCAACTAAGGTCCGTCTAGTCAAGGCTGTGGTTTTTCCTGTGGTCATGTACAGATGTGAGAGTTGGACTGTGAAGAGGGCTGAGCACCGAAGAATTGATGCTTTTGAACTGTGGTGTTGGAGAAGACTCTTGAGAGTCCCTTGGACTGCAAGCAGATCCAACTAGTCCATTCTGAAGGAGATAAGCCCTGGGATTTCTTTGGAAGGAATGATGCTAAAGCTGAAACTCTAGTACTCTGGCCACCTCATGTGAAGAGTTGACTCATTGGAAAAGACTCTGATGCTGGGAGGGATTGGGGGCAGGAGAAGAAGGGGATGACAGAGGATGAGATGGCTGGATGGCATCACTGACTCAATGGAAGTGAATCTGAGTGAACTCCGGGAGTTGGTGCTGGACAGGGAGGCCTGGCGTGCTGCGATTCACGGGGTCGCTAAGAGTTGGACACGACTGAGCGACTGAACTGAACTGAAATGAATATATAATATATTGTAATAATATATGTATTTAATAAAATATAGATATATAACATGTTTTATGTATGTGATAGAATATATAATAGGGGCTACAATAGGACATATGCACACACATGCTACAGATTGTATATTGTAAAGAACTGCTTTATGTAATTATGGAAGCTGAGAAGTCCGATGGTCTACCATCTGAAGTTACAAACCCAGGAAAAAGGATGATGCAATTCATCCTGAGAGCAAAGCCCAAGTATTGGAATGGAGCAGGACCCTATGGTCCTTGCCCCTCCATGTCCTCTTCCTGTCTTTCCTCTGTGACTTTAGTCAAAAAATAAGTTTAATCATAAGAATGAGAACATGCAGGCACAAAGGAAAACAGTCAAAGCAAACTAGGTAATAATAATGTAGTCATTAAGCACAGTCAAGGATATTTATTTAGTTCTTTCATAAGGACTGTAGATAATACCCTGAGCCTTCTCCTGTGGGCTGTCTCATAGACACTGAAACCTTTGCCAGACAGAGAAGCTAGCTACATGATGGCCAGACTACACCCATGACATGAGCTGCCACAATTCTAAGAATCAGCCTCAAAGAGATGGAAACAAATGAACCCTGGAGCTGAAGATGAACTGTGCTTAAAACAACCAAGATGATGCTGATCAGACTACCAATGAACAGTTTGAAGATGACTGTCAGAGCTGACTGTAATGTTTCTGCATGTTGCCGTCTCCCTCTATCTAAGAAGCTCTTTCCCATTGCCTTTGGACAGATGTCTGCCCTCCCCCCACCACCAGTTGCTGACATCTGAAATAAAGCCAATTTTCCACCAAGCTGGCTTGCTTATTGGCTTTTGAGAGGCGGATAGCTGGACCCCCACTTTTTGGTGACGGTATCAAGAGTGTCAGTGCATAAAGGTAAGAGAACCTGGTGAACCACCTCAAACAGAGAGAGCAAATTTACAATTTCTTTACCCAGTTTTGTTCTATTTTGACTTTCAAGGAATTGGATGATGACTGTTGCCATTGTTTTTGTTATTGCCATTAGGGAGGGCAATCTTCTTTAATCTTTCTACCGATTCAAATGCTAATCTCTTCCAGAGACACTCTCACAGACACACATATAAATTGGTCTACCAGACATCTGGGTATCCTTCAGCAAAGCCAAGTTGACATATAAAATTAACCATAGTAACCTTCTCAAGGGGCTTCTTTGGTGGTGCAGTGGTAAAGAATCTGCCTGTCCATGCAGGAGACACGGCTTAGGTCCCGGGGACAGGAAGATCCAATGGAGAAAGAAATGGCAACCCACTCCCGTATTCTTGCTGGGAAATCCTACGGACAGGAGCCTGGTGGGCTACAGTCCATGGGGTCACAAAAGAGATGGACACGACTTGGTGACTAAAGAACATCAACAACAACGCCTTTGAGCATTGGTTGGCTTTAAAAGCCAAGTAAGTTGTGAACTTTAAAAATAAGACAGGGAAATCCCATTGACCTGTGGCAAATCCCATGGACGCAGGAGCCTGGTAGGCTGCAGTCCATGGGGTCGCTAAGAGTTGGACACAACTGAGCGACTTCCCTTTCACTTTTCACTTTCATGCACTGGAGAAGGAAATGGCAACCCACTCCTGTGTTCTTGCCTGGAGAATCCCAGGGACAGGGGAGTCTGGTGGGCTGCTGTCTATGGGGTCGCACAGAGTCGGACACGACTGAAGCGACTTAGCAGTAGCAGCAGCAGAACTTCAGTATAATGTTGCTGTTATGGAAGCATTTTTAATCTTAGATATTAGACATTATTATCTCTAATGTGCATTGATATGTGCACCATTTTCCCTTTTTTTCTGTTTTATTTACTTGCTTTTAATCCTGTTTATTCCACTAGCCTTAAATCTTAGAACAAAGTAATAGGGCAACCAGTAAGTTAACATATATATTAATTAATCTATGAGTCTTCAATAGCTATTAAAATAATGCTGCCATTTTATGAAGCACACTAGTCTTCTGGACATCGGTAATATCTTAACCTGTTCTATAATAATATTAATATCCAAGATTCATTCACCTTTGATTAATGTATATCAGATATTTACATTTACAGAGCCCTTGCCACACACAAGGCAAAGATCTGTGGTTTGAGATACAAACAACCTGACCATATTACCCAGAGGTGGAAATGCTCTGACTCTATGAATCAAACTAGGTTTCTAGGCTTCAAGTTTTCCAGAATGTCCCACCCCAGCCACCCTGGAGAGTTCATATTGGCTCTGGGGGTGGAGAGGTAGCTAGCATGGATACTGAGCCACTGAACAGGCTCCAAGTGCAGAGACCAGAGTGGAAAATCAAGACCCTTAAAAGCAGAGGGATTTGCTAAGAAGCACACACTTTGCACATGTGGCTCTAGTTCTCCTTGGCAATAAAGGGTGCTAATACTGACTTGGGGACATGGACCATTTGTCTGATGCACCCTCATGAGATCCCAAGCGTGGGGACTGCTACTCCACTAATAACGCCCTGGGACTGACTCTGATGCATGTCCTGCTGAAGCTATGGCTGATCTTACATTTCTTGGAGAGTTAGTTATGCAACTGGTGATCCTAGTAGTCGAGGAAGACTTGAGCTTCCGGAGACGGGATGGAAGGTGAACCAGGAGATGACCAACCTGCACTAGCTCACTTCAAAATAAAGAAATCACAGTTCAGTTCAGTCGCTCAGTCGTGTCCGACTCTTGGTGACCCCATGAATCACAGCACGCCAGGCCTCCCTGTCCATCACCAACTCCCGGAGTTCACTCAGATTCATGTCCATCGAGTCTGTGATGCCATCCAGCCATCTCATCCTCTGTTGTCCCCTTCTCCTCCTGCCCCCAATCCCTCCCAGCATCAGAGTCTTTTCCAATGAGTCAACTCTTCACATGAGGTGGCCAGAGTACTAGAGTTTCAGCTTTAGCATCATTCCTTCCAAAGAAATCCCAGGGCTTATCTCCTTCAGAACGGACTAGTTGGATCTGCTTGCAGTCCAAGGGACTCTCAAGAGTCTTCTCCAACACCACAGTTCAAAAGCGTCAATTCTTCGGTGCTCAGCCTTCTTCACAGTCCAACTCTCACATCCGTACATGACCACAGGAAAAACCACAGCCTTGACTAGACGGACCTTAGTCGGCAAAGTAATGTCTCCGCTTTTGAATATGCTATCTAGGTTGGTCATAACTTTTCTTCCAAGGAGTAAGCGTCTTTTAATTTCATGGCTGCAATCACCATCTGCAGTGATTTTGAAGCCCAAAAACAATAAAGTCTGACACTGTTTCCACTGTTTCTCCATCTATTTCCCATGGAGTGATGGGACCAGATGCCATGATCTTCGTTTTCTGAATGTTGAGCTTTAAGCCAACATTTTCACTCTCCACTTTCACTTTCATCAAGAGGCTTTTTAGTTCCTCTTCACTTTCTGCCATAAGGGTGGAGTCATCTGCATATCTGAGGTTATTGATATTTCTCCCGGCAATCTTGATTCCAGCTTGTGTTTCTTCCAGTCCAGCATTTCTCATGATGTACTCTGCATAGAAGTTAAATAAGCAGGGTGACAATATACAGCCTTGATGTACTCCTTTTCCTATTTGGAACCAGTCTGTTGTTCCATGTCCAGTTCTAACTGTTGCTTCCTGACCTGCATACAGATTTCTCAAGAGGCAGGTTAGGTGGTCTGGTATTCCCATCTCTTTCAGAATTTTCCACAGTTTCTTGTGATCCACACAGTCAAAGGCTTTGGCATAGTCAATAAAGCAGAAATGGATGTTTTTCTGGAACTCTCTTGCTTTTTCCAGGATCCAGCGAATGTTGGCAACTTGATCTCTGGTTCCTTTCCTTTTCTAAAACCAGCTTGAACATCAGGGAGTTCACGGTTCATGTATTGCTGAAGCCTGGCTTGGAGAATTTTGAGCATTACTTATACTAGCGTGTGAGATGAGTGCAATTGTGCAGTAGTTTGAGCATTCTTTGGCATTGCCTTTCTTTGGGATTGGAATGAAAACTGACCTTTTCCAGTCCAGTGGCCACTGCTGAGTTTTCCAAATTTGCTGGCATATTGAGTGTAGCACTTTCACAGCTTCATCTTTCAGGATTTAAAACAGCTCAACTGGAATTCTATCACCTCTACTAGCCTTGTTTGTAGTGATGCTTTCCAAGGCCCAGTTTACTTCACATTCCAGGATGTCTGGCTCTCGATGAGTAATCACACCATCACGCTTATCTGGGTCATAAAGATCTTTTTTGTACAGTTCTTCTGTGTATTCTTGCCACCTCTTCTGAATATCTTCTGCTTCTGTTAGGTCCATACCATTTCTGTCCTTTATCAAGCCCATCTTTGCATGAAATGTTCCCTCGGTATCTCTAATTTTCTTGAAGAGATCTCTAGTCTTTCCCATTCTGTTCTTTTCCTCTATTTCTCTGCATTGATCGCTGAAGAAGGCTTTCTTATCTCTTCTTGCTATTCTCTGGAACTCTGCATTCAGATGCTTATATCTTTCCTTTTCTCCTTTGCTTTTCGCCTCTCTTCTTTTCACAGCCATTTGTAAGACCTCCCCAGACAGCCACTTTGCTTTTTTGCATTTCTTTTCCAAGGGGATGGTCTTGATCCCTGTCTCCTGTACAATGTCACAAACCTCATTCCATAGTTCATCAGGCACTCTATCTATTGGATCTAGGCCCTTAAATCTATTTCTCACTTCCACTGTATAATCATAAGGGATTTGATTTAGGTCATACCTGAATGGTCTAGTGGTTTTCCCTACTTTCTTCAATTTCAGTCTGAATTTGGTAATAAGGAGTTCATGATCTGAGCCACAGTCAGCTCCTGGTCTTGTTTTTGCTGACTGTATAGAGCTTCTCCATCTTTGGCTGCAAAGGATATAATCAGTCTGATTTCAGTGTTGACCATCTGGTGACATCCATGTGTAGAGTCTTCTCTTGTGTTGTTGCTATCACCGGTGCATTTTCTCGGCAAAACTCTATTAGTCTTTGCCCTGCTTCATTCCTCATTCCAAGGCCAAATTTGCCTGTTACTCCAGGTGTTTCTTGACTTCCTACTTTTGCATTCCAGTCCCCTAGAATGAAAAGGACATCTTTTTGAGGTGTTAGTTCTAAAAGGTCTTGTAGGTCTTCATAAAACCATTCAACTTCAGCTTCTTCAGAGTTACTGGTTGGGGCATAGACTTGGATTACTGTGATATTGAATGGTTTGCCTTGGAGACGAACAGAAATCATTCTGTCGTTTTTGAGACTGCATCCAAGTACTGCATTTCGGACTCTTCTGTTGACCATGATGGCTACTCCATTTCTTCTGAGGGATTCCTGCCCGCAGTAGTAGATATAATGGTCATCTGAGTTAAATTCACCCATTCCAGTCCATTTTAGTTTGCTGATTCCTAGAATGTCGATGTTCACTCTTGCCGTCTCTTGTTTGACCACTTCCAATTTGTCTTGACTCATGGACCTGACATTCCAGGTTCCTATGCAATATTGCTCTTTACAGCATTGGATCTTGCTTCTATCACCAGTCACATCCACAGTTAGGTATTGTTTTGGCTTTGGCTTCATCCCTTTATTCTTTCTGGAGTTATTTCTCCACTGATCTCCAGTAGCATATTGGGCACCTACTGACCTAGGGAGTTCCTCTTTCAGTATCCTATCATTTTTCCTTTTCATACTGTTCATGGGGTTCTCAAGGCAAGAATACTGAAGTGGTTTGCCATTCCTTTCTCCAGTGGACCACATTCTGTCAGGCCTCTCCACCATGACCCGCCCATCTTGGGTTGCCCTGTGGGCATGGCTTGGTTTCATTGAGTTAGACAAGGCTGTGGTCCTAGTGTGATTAGATTGACTAGTTTTCTGTGAGTATGGTTTCAGTGTGTCTGCCCTCTGATGCCCTCTTGCAACACCTACCATCTTACTTGGGTTTCTCTTACATTGGATGTGGGGTATCTCTTCACGGCTGCTCCAGCAAAGCACAGCCACTGCTCCTTACCTTGGATGAGGGGTATCTCCTCCCTGCCATTCTTCCTGACCTTCAGATTGGGATAGCTCCTCTAGGCCCTTCTACACCCGCGTAGCCACACAACCACTACCAAAAGAAGGATAGTTGGATTGGCACTTCGCTCTATGTTCTGCTGATTAAAGATTACCATTGCGCCTACCCTTGTAATGCAAATTCTTTCGAAAATGGGGCCTATAGAAATTTTCACATCACATGAGTAAAAATGTGTTAAGCTCCCACTCTGTTCGATGCACTATTTTAGACTTCTTTACAATGTTATCTCTTTTAAACTTCAGGAGAAAAAAAAAACTTATGAATAAGATATTATCATTTTATCTATCACTCATGAGAAAACTGAGGCTTAGAAGTTTCAGTGAACTTCCCAAAGTCTTGGCAGTAGGATGTGTCAGATTTGTGTTGGAATTCAGATACGTCTGAAACAAATGCCCACAGGTTCTTTCTATCATACGTATTTCAATAACTTTGCCATCACTCAAAGCAAGCTTGAAATGTCTTTGGAATTCCTTTAGAGTCAATTTCCAAGCAAGCCATTACCTTATGAACATGTCTCA
Organism: Capra hircus; assembly: GCF_001704415.2. Classification (NCBI taxonomy): domain Eukaryota; kingdom Metazoa; phylum Chordata; class Mammalia; order Artiodactyla; family Bovidae; genus Capra; species Capra hircus. The sequence goes on from NC_030828.1 coordinate 62,812,250, forward strand.
TCTTTGATTAATAGCTGTGTAACTAAGCTCCCATGTTTCAACAATGGCAACCTTATTGAAATAAGTATCTGGCTTCCCCTGGTGAATACTTTGAAAAGCATAGACCCATTTAGATAAATGCAGTCTAAGCCAGCTCTGTCCCATGGAATTTTCTATGATGATGGAAATGTTGAATATCTGAGCTGTCCAATAGAGTATCCATGAGTCACTGATGACCATTACGCACTTTGCAATGTGGCTAGTGAAAAGAAGAACTGAAGTTTCTCATTTGATTTCATGTTAATGACTTTAAAATGGAAATAACCACATGTGACCAGGGACTGCAGTATTGCACAGCACAGGTATAAGCTCTGTGTTAATACCAACAGCAGCTACATCAAAAATACTTGGTTCTGCAACCTTGAAGTCACAGACTATGAATGCTGTGAGAATATAAAGTTAACTACTGAGAAAGACTGAGGGCAGGAGAAGAAGGGGGTGACAGAGAATGAGATGGTTGGATGGCATCACTGATTCAATGGACATGAGTTTGAGCAAGCTCTGGGAGATAGTGGAAGACAGGGAAGTCTGGCATGCTGCAGTCCATGAGGTCGGAAACAGTCAGACCCAACTTAGTGACTGAACAGCAACAACTGGCCTTATTGGTCCATGTTTACATATTTGTTCAAGCCAAGTGTGATAATGTATTACCATGAACCTCTGTGTGAGACAGAGACTTCCATCCATTAGAATTGTTGGAAAGAATGATAGCATTCTGGCTGGAAAAACCAGTAACAGTTTTGAAAGTGACACCAGGAGAGACACAGCTATATCTCAGGTCATGCAGTAACTCAGAGCCCGACTTCTGTTTGGAGCCCAGGTTCCTAACCCATTCCTTCTCTTATCTTAATACACTGCCAGCTGTTCCTTCAGAAGATCAATCAACAGGGCTATTTTCACTTCAAAAGGGTTAGGGTTAGTCTTAGTTTGATTCAGCACTGGACCAGTCAACGTGCAGTCTTTGAGCTGAGCACCCAGGAACCCAAAGGAGATCCTGTGTTCTCCAGACAGAAAAGGGACCTGTGATCCCGCAGAAGAGAGGCAGGGAGGGTCAAGGCTGGGACAGCAATAACCTTTCCTCATAACCTGCCTGCACCCTTCCATGTTAACATACTGTGAACGGAGCAGAAGTGACAAAACCAATCCATCACCCCAGAGCCAACACAAAGAGGAATAGAGAGGTTAACAGAAATTGATGACATCCCTGCTGGAATTTTACACTGATTCGGCCAGCCCTACGATTGAAATAGACAAAGATTTATAGTCCGAGCAAGGACGCTGGCTCCTCTTGATTGCCTTGATTTTTTTTATGCGCTCCTGCATATTTATTCCCAAGCTCATCACCGGCTTGTAGCATTAGAATGCTGATTTGATTTTACATTCCAAGACGAGCAGGCATTATGCGGCCATTTGCATGATGTGAGAGAAATCACCAGAACCGTTTCTGATATCAGCGGCCAAAATGATCACTAATGTTCCCCTGCAAAAGCGGGATTGTGCAATATTTTTTTTTTTTGAAATTCAGATTTCCTTTTGCTCCTCTCAGTGTAAAAATAAAAAAAGGGGAATTATTCCATATCCTGTGGATGAGAAATTGTATTTTGTCATGCCTCCGAGGGCTACAGGAGCACTGAGCTTTTATGAATTCGTTTGATATCAGGGCTGTGCGTTTCGAGTTCCAACACAAATTCTTCCCCCCATGACATTATTACTGAAAGCTTTTATCAGTTCATTGTGACAGAAAATTGATTATTATCCTTGACATTTGATGGATAGCTTTCATAAAAGGACCTTTTTTTTTTATTTCATGTTGGACTATAAAGTACCCCCCCAAAAAAAAAAAAAAAAACTTTTCTAAGACATGAAAAGAATTTCTAAGTTCCTCTAGGCATCTGCAGTTGGGATCAAGTGCCTAAGAAGAAGAAGGAAAAGAAAGAAAAAAAATGAAGAGAAAGTGCAGATCTGAACTTGTTATTTGGTGTACTCCACATCCGGCAAGGAAAAGTTAGGAAACACCCAAAAGACGGCCCCCTGGGACTCACAGATAAGACTTGAAGGCTGAAACAGTCCACAGTTTCCTACATTATCACCACGAACAACTCTGTTTATGACTGTAAATGAGAAAGCACACGTAAGAGCACTTTGAAAACTCTTGTCTGTGTTCAAAGAATGTGACCTTTCCCTATATCAAATAGAAAGAGTCATCTGTTAACTAGACTCTAATAGTCATCATCCATTGTTTTTGCAGTTGTATCCACTCATCATAACACTGTGAGAGAAAGAAAAAAAATGCATCTCTTCTCCCAGGAGAGGAAGCTGAGGTTTGGAGAGTTGAAGGAACTTGACATAGGCCCCCCTGCAGCTTGTGTGGAAAAGACAGACCTTGAACCCTATCATTTCAACTTAACAGGCAGTGTTCACCCAGTACATCATGCACTCTCGTTGATTGACTATTTCTATAGAAACACGAGAGGCGTCACTTTTAGGAATATATATTTTTTTTCAATTCAATTATTCATTTAAACTGAAACACACTCACCCAAAAGAAAGAACGATCAAGTTACAATGAATCTCAAACTCCAAACAAGTGTTCTATCTTATCCTTGTTCTTGATTTCACATCCTTTTCTATTCCACCCTGGACTCCTTACAGACATCACACTGTGTTCCCATTTAAGCAAATTCATATTATATTTCATTGGGGATTTTGGGGCAGAGTTTCCCAATAGTCTTAGAGATGGCAGAAACCAGCATATATTTCTAATAGCTATGGTCCCCTTGCTAATGCAAAGTGTTAGTAGAAGTTTCATTTCACCTGCCTGATTTTGAGAGGAGAAATCAGAGTCTTCTATAGACTAGGGTCTTGAGGATGTTTAGTGACTAGCAGCGAACGAAAGAGGCTTCCCTGGTGGCACAGTGGTAATGAATCCACCTACCAATGCAGGAGACATGGGTTCAATCTTTGGGTCAGGAAGGTCCCCTGGAGAAGAAAAGGACAATACACTCCATTATTCTTGCCTGGGAAATCCCATGGATAGAGGAGCTTGACAGACTACAGTCCATGAGATGGCAAAAGAGTTGGACACAACTTAGCAACTTAACAGCAGGGAAAGAACCAGATCCACATCTTCCAGGATTCCTTTCATCACCCCTGGAATTTCGTGGGAAAATATAGCTGAGGCTGTCTCTTCTTTAGAGAGTCTTTACGTCTTATCAGACATATAAATCCTCCCTGTGGAACACATAGACATCTCTGACTAAAGCAAGACATCATCATTACATAGAAGATCAACTGCCCAGACTGTTGTGATATATACAAGGTAACTCACAGACCGTTACTTAGGGAAAAAACCACTTAGGTCAGGAGGGAGCTAGAACGTCTCCAATTTTTCTTACATTTCTTGTGACCTCGCGTCTCGCCCGCTAGAAAATGCACTTGTTCCTCCAGTCCCTCAGGGTTGTTATAATGAGGACTAATAGCGTATCAGAATTAATAGGAACAGTAGGTGTCTAAAGAAAGAGGAGATTTAAAATAGTTCGTTAAGTGTAGGAGGTAGAAAACTTTATTTGATGAGTCAAATGATCTTCATTAAAAGTGAAATTTTCCTCATGACTAGAGATCCCACTTAAAATATTGTTTTTTTCTTATTAAGGAAGATAAATGAGCATGTGATCATCATAGAAATTTTGGAACATATAGAAGTGCACTCTATTAAAAAAAAAAAAAAACCGCTTGTAATTTATGACCCAAGGATAACCACAATAAGTGTGATTCTTGGCAGGACTGCTTTTTTTCCTAACTGTTTATGCATGCCTCTATGAATTACGACATTAGGATCATATGGTATAGATTGTTTTTTTTAATAAAGTTTCCTTAACATTGCATCCAGATTCCAGTCATTTAATATTCTTTGAAAACTTGACTTTAAATGCCTATATATCTAATATTTTTGCTGTAACATTCAACACATTTTTTATTTTATTTACATCATTGCACTACTAATAAATAGGTTACTTTTAGTGTTCATGGTTTTAATTAATGCTCTAGCATACTTCGATGACAAATCTGCATGAATCTCCACTTGAGGAGGGCTTCACTACTGCATTTTCAGAGGAGGAAGCAGAAGTCAACTATATGATTTTTCCAAAGTCATAGAATAAGTGATAAAAAAACAGAGTCAGGATTAACATGGTTATTTTCACTTTAGGGACAAATGTTCTGCAACATATAAAATTTCAGTAATGCTACTTGGAAGAAATTCTCTAAACAGTGCAAACCCATAAGCCTTGGAGTCATACTATGGAACCTGAACTAGAAAACAAAAGCTTGTGTTTAATTTTTTATGTATGGCTTATCAGCTCTGAATTCTTGAACAAAAGACTTTACTTCAGGCACATTTCACCATCTATGAATCAGGTATTTTCACTCTCATGACGTGCTTATGAGGATTAAATGAAATAGGTACTTAAAAGTACCTTGGAAAAACGAAGTGTGGCATAGGTTTTCAATAAATGACAGTTTTATTATCATTACTAAGCATTGTTTCAGGTAGTCAACATCAAGTGGAGTAATGTTTTCTCTTGAATGTCTAACAAAGAAAACTTGAATTCCATCCTGCATTTTTTTTAAAAAATTTAAGACTTGAAGCCTTTAAGAGAGCAGAATAACAAACTTCAAAGAATGAGCTCTTTATAATCCTTGGACCTCGAGCCCAGGGCATCAGGCAAAAAGGAATGATACAAATTCCACATATAAAGGACCTGAAACCAGCTTGCTGTAGTCCAGGGTCAGGGAAAATGGCAAGAGTAGGATCCAAATTGATGAAAGTTTTACTTCTGCAATGACATTCATGTATCTGGGATAGAACTGCCTGGAAATAAATGAATGCCCCACTTCCCTCAACTCATCCCTTAAAAGCATGTACTTAATTACTTGGTAAATTGATTTCTCTATGCTGGAAAGAAAAACAACTCTGTGTGTGTGTATTTTCAAGTATTTCCAGGTTGTTATTGTTCAGTTGCTAGGTTGTATCCAACTCTTTGCAACCCCATGGACTGCAGTATGCCAGGGTCCCCTGTCCTTTAACATCTCCTGGCGTTTGCTCAAATTCATATCCATTGAGTTGGTGATGCTATCTCACCATCTCATTCTCTGCTGCCCCCTTCTCCTTCTGCCCTCAATCTTTCGCAGCATCAGGTCTTTTCCAGTGAGTTGGCTCTTCACATCAGGTGGGCAAAGTACTGCAGCTTAAGCTTCAGCATCAGTCCTTCCAATGAATATTCAGTACTGATTTCCTTTAGGATTGACTGGTTTGATCTCCTTGCTGTCAAAGGGACTCTCAAGAGTCTTCTCCAACATCACAGTTCAAAAACATCAATTCTTTGGCTCCCACATTTCTTTGTAGTCCAACTCTCACATCCACATATGACTCCTGGAAAAAACATAGCTTTGACTAGATGGACCTTTGTCAGCAAAGTCATGTCTCTGCTTTTTAATATGCTGTCTAGGTTGGTCATAGCTTTTCCCAAAGCAAGTATCTTTTATTTTCATGGCTGCAGTCACCATCTGCAGTGATTTTGGAGCCCAAAGAGTAAAGTCTCTCACTGTTTCCATTGTTTGCCCATCTATTTGCCATGAAATGATGGGACCAGATGCCCTGATCTTAAGTTTTCTAAATGCTGAGTTTTAGGCCAACTTTTTCACTCTCTTCTTTCACTTTCATCAACAGGCTTAGCTCTTCTTCACTTTCTGCTATATGGGTGGAGTCATCTGCATATCTGAGGTTACTGATATTTCTCCCGGCAATCTTAATTCCAGCTTGTGCTTCTTCCAGTCCAGCATTTCACATGATGTACTCTGCATAGAAGTTAAAGAAAAAAAGAATAGCTATATGTAAAATATATATAAAAGTAGATACAAGAATATATATTCTTAAACTATTTCTTCTTATATGTATATCTATATGAATAGATACATATAAAACATATATTGAAATCGATATAAAAATATGTATAGAATATATTCTTATATATAGAATATATATTCATATACAGAGTATACATATAATAATAAATATAGAAATAGACAAAGTAATATATGTAAATATATATACATATATATATGCTATACTCTTACTCTTGTAAGAAATAAAACAAATATACATATATTCTTATCTCCATAACTGTACTCTCCAGTATAGTAGACACTAACCACAGATGCTGAGCTTCCCCTGTGGCTCAGCTGTAAAGAATCTACCTGCAATGCAGGAGATGTAGGAGACATAGGCTCAATCCCTGGAAGGTCCCCTGGAAGAGGGCATGGCAACCCACTCCAGTATTCTTGCGTGGGAAATCCCGGGGACAGAGGAGCCCAGTGGGCTATGGTCCATGGTGTCCTAAAGAATTGGACACGACTGAAGCAACTACGCATGCGTGCAACCACAGATGTCTATCAAGTTTTGCAACATTGTGGGTCCAAATTGAGAGTGCTGTAAGTGTAAAATCCACACTAGATTTCTAAGACTTATTACCAAAAAGTGAAACGAAAACATCTCACAAAAGCTTTTCATGTTGACTTCATGTAAAAATTATAATGCTTTGTGCTCAATAAATACATTACTAAAATTAATCTGACCTGTTTCCTTTTTACCTTTTTCAAGAGCTACTTGACAGCTTACAACTTTGCGTGTGTGTCTCACATTAGATGTCTATTAGGCAACATGGTTCCAACGAGAGTGTCTTGTCTAAAGAATTAAAAATCACTGACTCCTGCACTTCCTCCTTTACCCCATATTCAGCAGATTGAAAGTGTTGGTAGGAGGAAGAGGAAAGATGTTAAAGCGACCCTCAGGTCAGTTTCCACCCTCACAGCCCATCAACATTTGGGGCAGAAAACTCTGTCTCTCTTCTATGTACTGGAGTATAAAGTGATGCATTCCCCCCAAAAAAATGATCCTTAGGAAAGAAGCCATTGGTCCAAATGTGGGTTTTCAGTTACATAGAAAGACCTCTCAATTATTTAGGGCAGGACAAAAAATTAGTTTAAGCCAATTTTTAGATATTTTCCCCATGTTCTAACCTGGTTTAACTCCCCCAAAGGAGTTCTTTCTGCTCCTTACCAGTGTGGTCAATAATCTCTTAAAATTACTCTGAATGTTCCGAAGCTGAAGAGGTATTTTTAACTACAATTATTACAGATCTGTAAGCTTCTCTTTTTGAAAATCATGTTCACAGTATAAATAGAAATCAGGAATTCTCAAGTTTTTTAAATGATTGCTTTCATTACTCAAAAAGTTGTGTTTCTTAAAATTAGGGGGAGTAGAGAGGAATTCTTGAGGAAAAAGATTCTTAAAATATTCATTTTCTTCAAGAATTCTCAAGGGGATAATTCTTGAGCTGAACAGCTAAAGTAAGTACTATTGATGCACTATCTTTAAAAAAGTCTTGATTTTGTAAAATTCCAAACAAACAAATTAAGCCAAAAAAACATGCAAATTGATAAAGTGATTGCTAAATGCCAAGTAGGCTATGTTTATTTATTTGTAAGATTTATTTCATTCATAGTATTAATGTAAGTGCTGTGTTTTTTTTTAGCTGTTTTAAATATGCATGTTTAAATAAATGAATGAAATAAATGTAAGTAGAAGTTTGACTATTTCATCTTCATTTCTAAAAGTTTGCATTTTCAAGTTGACTGAAATTTTTTATTTGCATCTTCTATTTGGGAAAAAGGGGGTATTTGGAATCATTGTTTTACCAGATGCAAGTGTGTATACACATTTACATATATATGTGTATATATATATGTATGTATGTATGTATATATGGCTTCCCTTGTGGCTCACACTATAAAGAATTTGCCTGCAGTACAGGAGACCCAGGTTTGATCCCTGGCTTGGGAAGATCCCCAGAGAAGGGAATGGCAATCCACTTCATTATTCTTGCTGGAGAATTCCATGGACAGAGGAGCCTGGTGGGTTATAGTCCATGGGTTCACAAAGTGAATGCTCTTGAATGCCTGAATTTTTTAAGATGCAAAAAGTTTTTATACATTTAAAAAAAAAATCTATTTCTGTATCAAGGACAACATTCAGATGTCCGAAACAAGATATTTCCTAGAAGCAGTTTGGTACACAGGGTGCAAGATATGGCTTCATGTCATCTCTGTGAATGCGGAAAGAAATATAACATTGGCGCAGTTGGAAGAAACTGGGATGAATCAGACAGAGGAATTGATACCATAACAGGAACATTTCCGAAAGGGGCTGAACCTCTCCCCACGAAACTTTTGTCTAGAGAAGAGGGGTGCAAGATGACAGAAGTTTCAACAGAAATGTTGAAAAGTACCAGAAAGATAGGGAGATGTCCAAGTTACTCTACAATCCCCTTCTGCATTGTCCAACGCAGCAAAACAGACTAAATCATCTACTAGAACCCAATGGTGGGAGGTTGGATCCATGGTTTTGACCATTATATCCAGGCTTCCACTGTTCAATCACTGATTCCCTTGCTCATTTTTCCCCCAAGGAGTGTTCACCACTCACACAGCAGCACCAGGCATTGCACAAGGTGCTCAGCTCATGCAATTCAGGGCTGTCATCCCTGTCCTCAAGGACTTCATGCGGTAAGGGGACCCAAGGGACACCGGCGTGGCCCTCATGGTAGCCTTTAAGCTCCCCTTCCTCTCGAGGACAGGACTGGACTCCACTTTCCCAGTTCCCCTGCAAGGCAGCCATGGGGTTGAGCCCTGGACTCAGAGCAGAAGTTTGCCCTGCCTCCAGGCCCATAAGAGCTTCCCACAGTTTCAATATCAGTACTTGCGACTGGTCTGTTCTTATTTTCTATTTCTGCCTCATTCAGTCTTGGGAGATGGCACTCGTCCGAGAATGTGTCCATGTTTTCCATGTTGTCCATTTTATTGACGTATAGTTGCTTGTAGTGGTCTCTCATGATTCTTTGTATTTACAAAACAGAAACAGACTCACAGACTTAGAGAACAAACTTAGGATTACCAGGGGAAGGAATAGGCTGGGAGTTTGGGATTGACACGTACACACGGCTATATTGAAAACAGATCATCAATAAGAACCTACTGTATAACACAAGTAACTCTGCTCAATATTCTATAATAACATAATGGGAAAATAATTTGAAAAAGAAAGTGCTATGCTAAGTCACTTTAGTTGTATCCAACTCTGTTGATCCCATGGACTGTAGCCCTCCAGGCTCCTCTGTCCATGGGATTCTCCAGGCAAGAATACTGGAGTGGGTTGCCATGCCCTCTTCCAGGGAGATCTTCCCGACCCAGGAAGGGTTTGAGACTAGGTATCAAACCCTAGTCTCTTTATGTCTCCTGCTTTGGCAGATTGGTTCTTTATCACTAGCAGCATCAACAAGGACCTACTGTATAATACAGTGAACTCTGCTCAATATCCTGTAATAATTTAAATGGGAAAAAAATTTGAAAAAGAATAGATACTTATTCAAAACTAACACAACATTGTTAATCAACAATACACCAATATGAAATAATTTTCTTGAAAAGTTAACAACTAAAAATTAAAGAAAGTGAATTTTCATTTTTCTTTCAAAAAAGAAAAAGCTTTCCACACCATCCTTGTTAATTGAGAGACTAGAGAATAAGTCTAAATTCCTGAGTAGTGACAGCAAGCAGTTTCTCCACCTATTGCCCAATCCCTACTCCTAACCTGTAAATGAGAAATACACTACACTGTGCTAAGCCATTCAATATTTGTGGTGGTGATCTTTCCTATCTATTAGCAGAGGGCAGGGAACTACTGCCTGCACGCAAGCTCAGTCTCTCAGTCCTGTCTAACTCTTTGTGACCCCTTAGACTGTAGCCCACCAGGTTCCTTTATCCATGGGATTTTCCAGACAAGAATACTGGGGTGGGTTCCTACACCAGGGAATCTTCCTGACCCCGGAATCGTATCTGTGTCTCCTGCCTTGGCAGGCACTTTCTTTATCAGCAAGATACTTGGGAAGCCCCAGGAAACTATTAAAGGCTCCCAAATCAGTCAAGCTAGACTGGGGAGTAAACTTGGGAAGGGGGCTTTTTTTTTTAAGATTTGCAAGGAGCAGAAAAATTTCAAGACTACTTGAATACGAGACTGTCCTTCCCCTGACCCAAATTAGAGCAGCAGTTCTGAAGTCCACATGACCATTGCTAGCTTGCTTGAAATCTTAAGAAAGGGGGCACGTGCCTAGCCCACTGCCAGGCTCAGGGACTCTCAGAGGACAAATATGTGTTGAATGCAAGGGCTTGAACCCCCAGAACATGACATAGATCAGGTGCTTAAGGAACAAAAGAAGAGCATTGAGTCATCTTCAGGGCACCCACCAGGCAGGACCACGAGGCAGGTGGGAGTATGAAGGAAGGGCCAGATCAGTGGCTGATCAGTGGCCGTGGACTCCGAGAGAAACGAGGCAAAGCCACCCAGCTTACCTTCAGGCAGGTGAGCGTGGGTGGACCAGCCCAGGCAGAAGCTGGGAAGTGCACATGGGTTCCTTCAGCTCTATTTTCCTATAAACATGGAAGCGATGTTCCTGCTGCACCCCCAGCCCCTGGCCTGGCAATCCAGCTGTGCTTCACAACACATGAATTGCTGGGTCCTGTGGCCACCAGACCTTGAAATCGGTTATACGATGTATTATCAAATGCTTGTTCAAATTCATTGGAAGCCCTAACTCTCTATCCTCTCTATCCACAGTCCTTTGGGAATGAAAGGGAAACAATAGATTCATTTCACAAAAATCATCACATTTACATATTTTTATCATGAGCGCAATGAATGATTTTAATTAAACCGTTTTTAAAGAGGGTAGAGAAGAAGAAAGGCAAGATGGTAAATATTTAACACCTAATCAAGGGGAGAGAAGCGTGAAGCTGAAACCCTCATTAAGCTGCCTGGATGGAAGGTGGGCCTTGGAAGCAGCCCTAGTTTGGGCCCCCGCCTTCCCTTATCAGGGGTGACACTGGGCAAGCTAGTTTACCTCTTCAGCCTCATTTTCCTCATCAGGGAGAAGGTGGGGTATGCCAACCTCATGGGATTTTTGTCAGGAGAGCACAGTGATATTAATAATAATAAAGGCCAACATTTTGGGGATGGAAGCTATGTCCAGGCACTTTGCCCAGATGGAAGCCTTGAATCTTTGCCTTGACCTTGTAGAGGAAGCCCTGCGAACTTCCTCAGTTTACAAAAGAGTAAACTGAAGTTTAGGGAAATTAAGCGTCGTGCCCAGAGTCTCCCAGCTAGTCACTCACCAGGCTGGCACTAAAATCCCAGCAGCTAGAGTCCTGAGCACCCACTCCCAGCCTAAACCCAGTTCCTGGAACGTATATGTGCGCACCTTTTTCTTCAAGTTCAAGACAAAGAAGAGCATGTCCAAATATTGCTCTAGCTATTTCTACTGTAGACTTCTAGTCCCATCTTATATTTGTATGGCATTTTACAAAGTACGCCTGCAAACGTTTTCCATCTGAAATACTGATCAGTTGGATCTCAAAGAAGTAAGAGAGTTTGGCTAAAGCCTCCTTTCACGTGAAGGCAGATGGGTGACATCAGGTTTCCACCGTGGGGGCACCTGCTTCATAAATCAGTCTGCTGAGAGAGGGGAGGATTTAAGGGCAAAGCGGGAGAGAGTTTTAGACCCCTCGGGCATTCCCTGATTGGTGGTCATTTTCGGGAGGTGAACCCTCAGTCTGTCTCATTCAGGGAGTGATTGGATGCAGGAAATTAAGCCATGATGCAGGAGACGTGGGTAAATCAGAAGGCACGGCCCTTTCAGCACCGTTCTAAGTGCTCTGTTGAGATAATTGTATGGCTGTTTCTGCAATCAGTTCTGAGAAAATTGCTCCTCCCAAATTAGCTTCCCCTTATGCAATAATTTTTAGTGGATGGCATTGAACTGCTGCAAAGAAACTAAATATATATTCAAATACTGGACAAATAGCCGGAGTGTACACTATCAGAAGAGGACACTTTGATGTATGTTTCCAATGTATCTGAATTACACTCCCAACAAGTTTCCCTTCCTCCCCCTCCCTCCTTCTTCTTCTCTCTTTTTTCCCTCCCTCCCTTTCTCTTCTTATTCTCCTCTTCACTCTTCCTTCACTTTCTCTTCCCCTCCTCCTCTGACTTAATTACAGTACTGTCTAGACTTCTCACTTTGTGAATCAAAGACGCAGTTTTCATCCTCCAAGCAGAGTTCTGAGAAGAACAACAGTAACAGTAATAATAGTAACTGCAATAACAATAGCAGTGATATTGGCACAGCTATCATACTGGCCTTGCCATAGGCACCTTCAGCTGTGTCCATAACATTGTCTACTTGTCGGGCAGGTGTCCTTCACCCTCCTTGCTCTAAGGGGTGGGGGACAGGATGGTGTAGGATGTAACGCCAAATTCTTCCACTAAGTCCCCTGTGGCCAGTGACACAAGATGCCTCAGCAGAACCATATGGTTAGCCCCAAGGGGTTGGGGAGGACTTATTGGAACCCCAGAAGCCAGAGGAAGAAGTGATTCACCCATGGCCTTGCAGCAGAGAGCATCAGAGTTGAGCTTGACCCTCATCTTCTGAGCCTCGTGTGTTTGCCACGATGCCATAGCTATAAAACGCAGCTTCCCCCAAAGTCAGACTCTCAGTACCACCATCAGGCACCAGCTCAGCCAGCAAGTGGGCCCACCTCTGAAGTTTCGTGTGCTATGGATGGGTCAAAGGGCAGGGCATTGTTTTTTAAAAGAATTCTGACTCTTGTATGTCCTTTGGCACTCATTTGAATATATCACATATTTACAGCTTAAAGGAGGCAGACAATAAGAACTATGTCTCTTATTTAGGGATCTGGGAAATCATTCATTGGTTTCCCCAAATGAAAGCAAATAATTTTTATTTAAATTTTTAAAATAGAAAATGATAGGCACTCGTGAATGAGAGTACAGGGGGGAGAGAGAGAGTGGGGACAGCTATCCCAGGGTATGAAATTGTTGAATGACATGATTCTATGGGTCTCACTTCCAAAGATTTATTTTACATTTCAGAGGTATATATTGATAAGTGTATATTTTATTTTTACACCAACAGATACAGGTGAGACTAATCAGAGATTGAGCAAGCTTACAAAAATCTAAAATAATGATATTATTTTTAAGAGGACTTAGTAAGCATGCACATCCTGGTCTTAATTTCCATAATACCTACTTTGCTAGACTTTTAGCCTATAACATAATATGGGTTCGGGTTCCTTCTGCGTATCACATCCATAGTCGGTCTTTTGGAATATTATATCCATATCTGGATGATGCTGTCTGGGAAACCTCTCCTTGACCAGAGGCCTAATTTGTGACTGAATAGCAACATCTGCACCAGATGAAATTTGTCAGCATCTGTCATCCAACCTATTGGCTGTTGCCTAGCAACAGGTCAATTACACTGAGTATTTGCTGAGACAGATTAGTAGCATTGTTGCCATAACAACTACCTTTTTTTGTTAATTAAGTTGATTTGACTGAGAACTGGCACGGAGTACCAGGTCTGCTGCGTGAAGTAGTAATTGTCCTTATTCAGGTATTGATTTTCATTACTGGGTTGGTATCATCCTCAAAAATGTGCTCTGTCATGAAGTGCTCATTCAGGCTATGATATCACTAAATCAAGTTTTCCAATGATCCAGGAAATGAGGCCTTATCCATACATTAATTTACTATTTTACTAATTCATTCAATAGAGTTTCCTTGAGGTGAAAGAAGAGTTTTCTATCCTGATTGTGATGGCAGATACACAAATCTGTAAATGTAACAAAATCTCGTAGAACTAAAGTCCAAAAATAAATGAGTGTGTTTAAACAACAGTGAAATAAGAATTATTATATCATAAGAACTATGATTACGTAAGATGTTATCACTGGGGGTAGCTGGGTAAAGGGTACACAGGACCTCTGCACTATTTTTATAACTTTTATGTGAAACAAATTATTTCAAGATTGTTTTTAATGGAGAGGAAAGCAAGAAAAAAAAGGAAAGAGGGAAGGAAGTGCTAATTTGTTTTTTTAATATAAATTTATTTATTTTAATTGGAGGCTAATTACTTTACAATATTGTATTGGTTTTGCCATACATCAACATGAATCCACCACGGATGTACACGTGTCCCCCGTTCTGAACCCCTCGCCCGCCTCCCTCCCAATCCCATTCCTCTGGGTCATCCCAGGACACCAACCCCAAGCATCCTGTATCATGCATTGAACCTAGACTGGCGATTCGTTTTGTATATGATATTATACATGTTTCAATGCCATTCTCCCAAATCATCCTACCCTCTCCCTCTCCCGCAGAGTCCAAAAGACTGTTCTATACATCTGTCTCTCTTTTGCTGTCTCGCATACAGGGTTATCATTACCATCTTTCTAAATTCCATATATATGTGTTAGCATACTGCATTGGTGTTTATCTTTCTGGCTTACTTCGCTCTGTGAAATAATCGGCTCCAGTTTCATCCACCTCATTAGAACTGATTCAAATGTATTCTTTTTAATGGCTGAGTAATACTCCATTTTGTATATGTACCACAGCTTTCTTATCCATTCGTCTGCTGATGGGCATCTAGGTTGCTTCCATGTCCTGGCTATTATAAACAGTGCTGCGATGAACACTGGGATACACGTGTCTCTTTCAATTCTGGTTTCCTCGGTGTGTATGCCCAGTAGTGGGATTGCTGGGTCATAAGGCAGTTCTATTTCCAGTTTTTTAAGGAATCTCCACACTGTTCTCCATAATGGCTGTACTAGTTTGCATTCCCACCAACAGTGTAAGAAGGTTCCCTTTTCTCCACACCCTCTCCAGCATTTATTGCTTGTAGACTTTTGGATAGCAGCCATTCTGACTGGCGTGAAATGGTACCTCATTGTGGTTTTGATTTGCATTTCTCTGATAATGAGTGATGTTGAGCACATTTTCATGTGTTTGTTAGCCATCTGTATGTCTTCTGTGGAGAAATGTCTGTTTAGTTCTTTGGCCCATTTTTTGGAAGTGCTAATTTGTTTTCAACCTGTCTTTGGCTGCCAACCTGACCCAGAGCAGAACTCAGGCTTTTGTCAGCAAAGTATTTATTTCTGAAGTTACCTTCTGTTCAGGGTTTCCTTCTAAAATCAACATACCCACGTGAAAACAAAATCATCATAAGGTTGAAATCATTAGGCAAAACACTTTAGTGGCTCATTTGATAAAGAATCCACCTGCCAATGCAGGAGACACTGGTTGGATCCCTGGGTCAGGAAGATCCAGGGAAGAAGAAAATGGCAACCAGTCTGAAAGTTCCATGGACAGAGGAGCCTGGCAGGCTACAGTCCATGAGGTCACAAAAGTGTTGAACACAACTGAAGTGTCTTAGCATGCATTGAACTGGGTATCCTTATAACAAGACATTCTGGTTGGGACTGCAAGGGTAAGTAGCAACATTCTAGGTCGAAAGAAAAGTACCAAAAACACAAAGCGTGTATGTGTGTGTGTGCTGTGCACCTCCTGGGCACACAGCAGAAACACCACCCTCAAACCAATGGGGCAGCACGAGAACTTACGTCTTAGAAAGCTCATGTCTACTTTTTCTTAATTATAATGAATCATTGGCTTCCCTGGTAGTTCATCTGGTAAAGAATCCACCTGCAATGCAGGAAACCCCTGTCCAATCCCTGGGTCAGGAAGATGGCCTGGAGAAGGGATAGGCTACACACGCCAGTTTTTGTGGACTTCTCCAACGGCTCAGGCAGTAAAGAATCCACCTGCAATGCAGGAGATCTGGGTTCGATCCCTGATTTGGGACGATCCCCTGGAGAAAGGAATGGCAACCCACTCCAGTATGCTTGCCTGGAGAATCCCATGGACAGAGGAGCCTGGCAGGCTACAGTCCATGTACTTACAAAGAATCAGACACGACTGAGCAATTTTCACCTGAGAATTAAAGGTGACTTGTGTGGATCACCTGAGAATTGATGGTTTTTGAAAATAAAAAGGAAACATGAGAATGTTTATCCAAAGTCCCACCATGAAAGTCCAAAATGTAAACTCTGACTATTCACTCACAGTGAGAATTTAAAGATTCCTTTACAACCAGGGCCACTTTTTATTTTTGACATGCAGCAGGCACAGTGCCCATAATATATTCAGGGTCTTTGCAATGGATACTTTTAGAAGACAAAGTGTGCGAGAGTTCCAAAAAAGTAAATGTGGTTATATTCAGCAACTTACACTGAAGCATGTTCAACTTACTATTTTAATTTCAGCCACAACTGTGAAAACTCCCAAATGTCCAATAATAGAGAATTGATTGAATAGAATATGTTATGGCCATATTACAGTCACTTAAAATCTTGTTACAAACAGAGCTGTAACAAGGTTTTTATGGATCCTAAGTACTTCTGCCTACATGAGCCTTTCCCTCCATTATAAATATATATATAATGTATATTATATATAACTATATTATATTATATGTATAACTATATTATATATAACTATATTACTTATAAATTTATAAGTAATAGATATATCTGTATAATATATTAAAATGTATATGAAATGTAAAATGTGTTATATATCTATACATGGTATGTTACTTATATGCTATAATATTTTTGTATATTTATAAAAATTTTATTGGCTTCCATGGTTGGTCAGTGGTAAAGAACCCTCTTGTCATTCAACCTTCCTGTCAAACTTGCCAGAGAAGCAAGTTTGATCCGTGGGTGAAGAAGATCCCCTGGAGAAGAAAACAGCAACCCACTCCAGTATCCTTGCCTGGAGAATCCCATGGACAGGAGAGCCTGGTGGGCTAGAGTCCATGGGGACACAACATAGTGACTAAACAGCAAAAATATTATATATACTGCATAACACAGATATGTGTGCCTGTCTGTGTCCTCAGTTCTGTTCAACTCTTTGCCACCCCATAGATCGTAGCCTGCCAGGCTTCTCTGACCATGGAATTTTCCAGGCAAAAACACTGAAGCAGTTTGCCAGTTCCTACTCCAGGGAATCTTCCCGACCCAGGGATTGAAACTACATGTCTTGTGTCTATTGCGTTGGCAGGCACATTCTTTAGTACTGCACTACTCTGAAAGCCTGATGCAGATATACAAAGCCTATATATATTTATATACATATATCCCTGGAGAAGGGAAAGGCTACCCACTCCAATACTCCTGTCTGGAGAATTCCATGGACTGTATAGTTTCAAAATATATATAATTATATACATATGTAATTATATATTTAATTGTATATATATATATATACTTGTGTATATATATTATATGTTACATATATGTGTGTATATATACAAATATAATACATGTATATTTAGTATCATATACTTTATAAAGTATAAATAAATTATATATTATAAGTAATAAAAGTATAATAGGTTTTACATTTATGATATAAAAATAATATAATTGATGTTATTAACAATAGATATAATTTATTATTGTCTATTTGTAATTTGCAAATAGAAGATACATGAAACAATATAGAAAAATGCAATAAATATAATATAATATGACTTAGTGTAACATATTTTAAAATATACATAGCTTGCGGAGGAAGAGGCTTTCTCCTTGGCAACTACTCAACCCGGCTTTGCAGTGTGAAAACAGCCACAGACAATACTAAAGCAAAGGATCATGGCTGTGTGCCAATAAAATTTTATTTATAAACACTAAGAGTTCATGTAATTTTGTATAATTTTTACATACCACACAGTATTCTTTTAAAAAAAAATGTTCTTCAACCATTGAAACACGTAAAGACTGCCCTTGGCCTCTGGGCACTATGGAAGCAAGTGGTGGATGGCATCTGGCCCGCAGCTTTGGTCAGCCTTTGCTGAGCCTGACACAGAGAATGCGGTAGAGGGGCCAGACCTCAGAGTAGCACCCTGGGTTTTGCTCACATTGCATTGACCTGAATAGGTCACATGGTCACCCAAAACACAAGGAGGGCTGGTGAGTGGAAAATGAAGGGGAGTCCAGCAAGAAGTGGGAGTGGGTCTGGATGAACACAGGAGAGCCTCTGTACTTACCTGTGAACACACACACAGAAGTGTGTGTGCTTCCAGCCCTGGACCTGGACACAGGGCTTCACACTCTACCTCCTGAGGATGAAGCTGGGGGGACGCCCCTGCAGGAAATTTTCCCAGGGGCTTCGAGTAGACTGACCCTCTCCCTCCCAGGTACTCGGCCTCCCTTCTGCCTCAGCCTCTGGCACCTGCGCCTTTTTTGACCTGAGGCCTTCAGCCATACTTCCACTCTGCAAATTACTCCAAGTCTCAAAATAAGATGGCATTATAAATTGAATTTAATTAAAGTGGGCTATTCAAGCATGCCTTTCTGTTTGCTTTTTATCTCTCGTGTCTCCTCTGCACATGTCAGGAAATCGTGTTCCCCTCCCTGCAAGTCAATGGAAGAGAGTCACAGAATTACATCACAATAAAAAAGTTTCAAGTCCCAGCCCAGCTACCCAAGAAGTGCTACCCACACCCCACCTTATAAATTGGTTGTGGCTGTTTCCCCTGATTGTCTAGCAACTTGTTTTCAGAAATTCCTAATTACATTTTCTTGATAAAATATTAAATGGATTGCTTGGGATAATGCGTAGTTTCTCAGCCTGTGATCGATTTAAGACCCAAATATAGTACACTGCGTGAATCTGCTCCGTGAAGGAGCCAGGGCCCTTATAAACAATGCCAGGAAAGACAGTAAACGTGATGACTGACTCTGAATAAAAGAAAACTAGAAACCAGGACCAAACACAACATGGGAAGATAAAGAACTCTAAATTACAAGGTACTGTGGCGTGAGCTGCTGAGTACTCTATAATTCAAGAGGCTGTTGCTAGAATGCTAATTCTGCCTGTTTTAATGCCACCTAATTCTCTGTTCAGGAGAAAAACAGCTAAGAGTCTATCGATTTATCATTGATTTTCCTATTTCAAAAAATGTTAGCAGATGTTCAGTCTATTCAATGTCTCAGGCAGGAGTCGCATTTTTGAAATACCTTGCCAATCTTAACTATACATGTAGAAGGCAGTCAGAACTCTAGTAACTAGTCAGAAGGCAAATTTGGTGTTTGAGATAGAACTTGGGGATCACATGTGTGTGGTGGTTTAGTCGCTGAGTCATGTCCAGCTCTTTGCGACCCTATAGACTGTAGCCTGCCAGGCTCCTCTGTTCATAGGATCCTCCAGGCGAGAACACTGGGGTGGGCTGCCATTTCCTTCTCCAGAGGATCTTCCCGACCCAGGAATCAAACTCGGGGCTCCTGTATTGTAGGCAGATTTTTTTACTGACTGAGCTATGAGGGAAGTTTGTGTAGAAGGTGGGAAAGCCAAGGGAATTGAGGGTAAGGTGCCAGGATCACTGTTAACTCGAATGTCCACCATGAACTCCTTGCCCGTCTTCCAGTGTGGCCAATCTATTCCTGAAGGCCCCAGCAGAGGCCCTGCCTCCCCTCGCCCCCTCCCCATCAGATGACAAAGGTGAACACACTATCTCCTGAACCCGGCTGCTTCTCTCTGTTCCTATTATCACCATCCCTCTCCCAATAACAGTCTTCTTGCTACATAAATTCCTGCTACCCCCTCTGCAGCGATGCATTGGAACTAGAGATTACTTTTTAATTTTATTTTTTTGAAGTGCAGTTGAGTTACAGTGATGTGATAACTTCTGCTATATAGCAAAGCGATTCAGTTATACGTGAGCATCTTCTTTTTCATATTCTTCTCCATTATGGTTTATCAGAGGATATTGAATATATCCTGTGCTCTACAGATGGACCTTGCTGTTTATCCATCCTCTATACAATAGTTTGGACAGAAATCCTCTTAGAATACAAATCTGCTCAGGCCATTTCTCAGCTTTGCATGATTCAATGAGTTCTCATTGTCTTAGGATAAAGTGAGGTGCCCATACACCCCAGTTTGCCCAGTATCATCCCAGGACATGCCTGTCATCCCAGCATCATGGTGAGACACACCTGCTTTTATGATCTCAAGTGTCCCTGTTTGAATGCCAAGTGTTATGCTCATCCTGGTTCATGTCCGATATCTGTACTGTGCTCACCCATCCTGTTCCCTTGCCCTCTGCCCTGTAGACCCTCTAGTCTGAGGCTTGTTGCTTAGGAAGTGGTTTGCTCCCTCCTACCATGGGTGGTCTTCCCCATCTGAAACACTCTGCACCTCCCCACACACCCTCACCAGATGTTTGTGTGACTCACATGCAGCCTACAGAGTGAAACCAGCTCAGTCCCTTGACTTCATTGTCCTTCTTGCCATTGTTTAGTCGCTAAGCTGTGTCCAGCTCTTTGCGAGCCCCTGGACTGTAGCCCGCCAGGCTCCTATGTCCATGGGACTTTCCAGGCAAGAATACTGGAGTGGATTGCTATTTCCTTCTCCAGGGAATCTTCCCGACCCAGGGATCAAACCTGTGTCTCCTGCATTGGCAGACGTATTCTTTACCACTGAGGCACCAGGACACCTACACATAGGATTGAGGACAGCACCGTTCAATAGAACTTTCTGCAAAGATAGAACGTCCCAGATTTTCACTGTCCATATGCCAGCCCCAGGTGGTCACTGAGTACTGAAATGAGGAACTGAGTGTTGAATTCTAATTAATTTCAATTAATGTAAATTTAAATAGTAGCAACCCTATTGGACAGTACAAGTTAAGAGGCAATGACCCGTGTAAGGATCTAAAGGGACTGGAATTAATACAATGCTGCCAGAGTTTTCAGAACTGTTTAAAAGAAAGAAAGCCAAACGATCTGAAGACCCACTGAAGAAAGAAAGAAAAGGGGGAAACACACGCACACAGCTGGGCTTAAGGAAGATTCATGGAGCAGCACTCGGGTAGAGTTAGGGGTGGTGGGAGTAGAGAGAGAGGAGGTAGAAAGATAAGAAAAGATGCCTTTCACTTTATCATCAGCCATTTAACTTGATAAATCAGCCCTGACACTTGACATCAGCTTAGTAGTAAAACCTAGACCCCAGAAGCTCCTCTAGTCAGCGGGATGATTCTCAGGCAGGTCATTAGGTCAGAGCAAGAGTGAGCCCCTGTGGCCACATGCAAGTATAAATCAGAGGACTGGCTATCAGGCTAAAAGGTTAAGACCTCGGGGCGAGGCCACGTGTTATTTCACTGGTTTGTTAGAGAATGTGTTAAACTGGTTGGAAATTGCTTTAGTACCAGTGCACGGTCTCAAAGACAAAGACGTTTTCCAAGTAGTTCCTATGAAAGCTGACAGATTTAGCCAGCTTGTTTTGTCCTTCTTTCTCTTTGACCTTCCAAGCCATCTATCTTGAAACCCCTGTCTTCTCATCAATAAAATATGTATAATAATGGTATTGACCTGGTAGCACTATTATGACAATTACATGTAATGTTTATTTCATTCCTAATGCAGAGTATTAAAAAAGCAGAGACATTACTTTGCAAAGGTCCAACAAGTTAAAGCTATGGTTTTTCCAACAGTTACGTATGGATGTGAGAGCTGGACCATAAATAGGGCCGAGCACTGAAGAACTGATGCTTTAGAACTGTGGTGTTGGAGAAGACCCTTGAGAGTTCCTTGAACTGCAAGGAGATCAAACCAGTCCATCCTAAAGGAAATCAGTCTTGAATATTCATTGGAAGAACTGATGCTGAAGCTGAAGCTCCAATACTTTGGCCACCTGATGTGAAGAACTGACTCACAGGAAAAGACCCTGATGCTAGGAAAGACTGAAGGCAAGAGGAGAAGGGGACGGCAGAGGATGAGATGGTTGGATGGCATCACCAACTCAATGGATGTGAGTTTGAGCAAGCTCCAGGAGTTGGTGATGGACTGGGAAGCGAGGTGTGCTGCAGTCCATGGGGTCACAAAGAATCGGACACAACTGAGCAACTGAACTGAACTGAATGCAGAGAAGCAGCTCACATAAGTATGTATATGTGTTCTACAGTATCTCTCTAATGTCCTCTCATGGGCTTTGTCTTTTTCCATTACTTTATTCATAATCTTCAAAGACATCACCAGCCCTCATACAACATAAATATAAAGACACGGTGCTTGAATTTGTCAGCAAAAAGTCTCTTTTTCATCTTGGTCATAATATAGCTGTCACAGGACAGGTAATTATTCCTTCTGCTGTGTGACAGTGAAAGTTGCTATAAATGAAAAGATATGAAATAAATCCCTCATACCTAAAATGATACTAGTGCTAGCAATGATTATCACTATAAAAGTTGTTATTTAGCTGCTAATTTGTGTCCAACTCTTTGAGATCCCATGGACTGCAGTGTGCCAGGCCTCCCTGTCCTTCACTATCTCCCGGAGTTTGCCCAAACTCATATCCATTAAGTCAAATACAAAAGTAATAAAATAATAAAAATAAATGGCCAGGAAAGAGTCCACCTTTGTACCCCCTGAGCCTCGAAGGGAAAGAAACAGACTCTACCGATTCAACCCACCTGCATATCAGACATTCTTCCTCACAGGGGGCATCCCACTCTGCCTTTCCCCTATTCTCTGGGAAATACTAACAGCATCGAGGGTCACCAGGAAGTGGTAAGGAGGAGAAAGTAGAGAGGCGAGGATAGGCCCTGCCAAGCCCAGGAAGCCATGTTAAGGACAGGGGACTCTGTCAGAAGACATGAAACATACAACCAGTGAAGAACATTAAAGGAATGGCTTGCCTGAACTGAGAAGGACCCAGACCAAAGGTTCTGGAGCTCAGGCATCAGGGAAGGCTATGCATTTTTTCCTCGTGGAAGTTACAGTCTCTTGTATATAGACTTGTGATCTCAGATTATCTGCATCTTCCCACTTGAGCTGGAGAATAAATAAATAAAGGTAGATGGAACAGCTGGGAGGCTGCTGAAATAGCCCAATAAAGAGCAGTTGGGGCCTAGGGGGCTGTGTCAGCAGGAGAGAAGAAGGCTGGGTACTTAAAGAAGATGTTTTGAAAGAAAACACATAGCAATGTATCATCAGGGTTTCATGTCTGTCAATAATGCGCTAACATGAATAAAGAAGAACAAGATTTCCTAGTGATACATATTTCACTCCAAAAGATCACTCCACATTTAATGGCACTCACTCTTTCCTTCCAACTTTCCAAACCTCTCTTGAAGTTCAAGTCAATATTCTTTTGGTTTGATACCATTGGTGATGACAGTTTAGCCTTCTCTGGATTATAAAGATTTTAGAGATGAACAGTTTGCTGTCTCAGCAACTCAAAGTCTTCCCTTTCTTTGGCTTGAGCTGAAAAATGTAACACTGAGTTCCTGGAAGACCCATGTGATAGAAATATCTGGACTATCCTTTCTCATTCCTCATCTTCCAGGTGCCTTCAACCCATCCAGCCATCACAGTCATAATTCCTCACTTCTCCAGCTCACTTGAATGCCACTGTCTATGAGATATTGAAAGTGAAAGTCACTCAGTACTGTCTGACTCTTTGCGACCCCATGGACTGTAGAGTTCTTGGAATTCTCCAGGCCAGAATACTGGAGTGGGTAGCTTTTCCCCTCTCCAAGGGATCTTCCCAATCCAGGGATCAAACCTAGGTCTCTCAAAACGCAGACAGATTCTTTACCAGCTGAGCCACAAGGGAAGCCCAAGAATACTGGAGTGGGTAGCCTGTCCCTTCTCCAGTGGATCTTCCTGACCCAGGAATCAAACTGGGGTCTCCTGCATTGCAGGCAGATTCTTTACCAGCTGAGCTCTCAGGAAAGCCCTATGAGATATTAGTGCACACAAAAAAGTCCTCTGCTATTCATCTCTCAATTAGAATCTTGCTTGATTTTCACCATTCCTTAAAGACCATCTTTTCTGGAATACGTTGGGGTTTTAGAAACTAGAAGAGTATACAGAAAGCTACAAACTGTCTCTCTAGAAAAATGTACATTTGCACTCATCCATAAAATTCCACGTATAATTTTTGAGGTCTCAAGACTCCTAAAACACAACTATGGATCCTTCACTGAGTCAAGACACCACATAACCCAACTTCCAGGCTTATGTTCTTTCACTGGGTTTCCTGGGTGACTCAGCAGCAAAGAATCCATCTGCCTGTGCAGGAGACACAAGAAACAAGGGTTTGATCCCTGGGGTGGGGAGAACCCCTAGAGGAGGTAATGGCAACCACTACAGTATTCTTGCTTGAAAACATCCCATGGACAGAGGAACTTGGCAAGCTAAAATCTATGGGGTCACAGAAGAGTCAGACACGACTCAGCAACTGAGCCCACACACACACTTTTTAATTGGGATAGATTGTACTACGCATGTTGGTATTATTGCCTTAGTAAAACTTTAAGCTCTCTGAAAACTACAAGCCTATCCTTTGCTACTTGGCTCCTGGAGGGTGGATTGGTAGGATCTGAGGTGGTGTAGACCTGGGTTGGTACCTAATTGCATGGAATGTTAGCTGGGTAATCCGAAGCACATCAATGAAACATTCTCAGCTTCACTTCCTGTACTTGCCAGTAGGAGGGAGCAGCTGTGCCTAACACACAGTTTGGCTTTGGAGAGCATGTGAGATTGTCTATTAAAATATCCAGTCTGCTGTGGGCACGTGGTAGAGATTCCTTAAATTTCCTTCCTTAGTTAGTTCACTTGTCTCAGGAAAGACTTTTCAAATAGAGAAAGGTCTTGAAAACATTGTTGAAGTCTGTGGAACTGATCATGAAATGGACACAGAAATAAATAGAAGAGAAATAAATATAAATCGTCAATAGCATCACCTCTAAGATTTGCGGCTCACTTAAAACTGTGAGTATTAATTTAAAAATAAGGTCTGTGGCCAAAGATATGTAAGAATATATAGCTAACAGGCAGATTAGATTTCCATACAGCCTTCTGCAACAGTCCACACTTTGAGCTTCGTTTTCCCCCAAACTGTCTATAAATAAATTAGGAATCTTCAGTGGCAAATAACAGAATCCTTTATCTGAACTGATGGACCACAGAAAGGATTAGCTGGCCAGGAAAGGTCACCTGTTTACCTAAAAATCAGGTAAAACTTTTTTTCGGTCTTCAGTAAAGGGTGTGACTTCTTTTTCTTTTTTTAAATTGTATTTATTTAATCCTTTCTCTGCATTGGTCTTAACTGCAGCATGCGGGGTCTTGATTGCAGCAGGTGAGATCTTTTGCGGAAGGGAGCAGGCTTCTCTAGTTGCAGCTTGTGGACTTCAGAGTTTCAGTACTTGCAGAGCTTGGGCTTACTTTCCCCACAGTATGTGGGATCGTAGCTCCCAACCAGGGTTTGGACCCATGTCCTCTGCATTGGAAGGTGCATTCTTAACTACTGGACCTCCACGATGTGAATTCTAGATTCCCTTCCCCTGTCTCCCCCTTCCCTTCTCTCCTCTTTCCCAGGTCCCTCTGTTTCTAAGCCCTGTTCTTCTGCAGGGTCTCTCTTAATAGCCCCAGTAAGGCTGCCAGCAGCTCCCAGGCCTACGTGTTTTTCTCCAGATTTCCAATGGAAACAAAGAATCTGCTTCCCATAAAGATCATTTGGAATCAAGTCTCATTGGCATTGGTTGGTCTGAGCAGAGTCATGAGACCCTCATTGGATAGACGGATTTCTGTGCCCACTGGTTGGGACATGCTAGTTGTCTTGTACCCAAGGATCTACCTCTGGAAATGGAGATGGAATCTAGTGTTGGCTAAGCCACGTGCCTACAAAAAACCTGGTGTGGGGGAGGGGATGTAGTGGGTTGAATGGTGGACGCATGACCTCAGAATGTGACCTTACCTGGTATAAGAGCCTTTGCAAATGCAGTTAAGGATCTGGAGATGAGATCATCTTGGATTAGCACAGGCCCCAAATCCAGTGACAAGATGTGCTCACAAGAGAGAGAAAAGGAGAAAACACAAGCACACACAAAGGAAGGTCATAGGAAGTCAGGCAGAGCTTGCACTCATGCTTCCGGGAGCCCTGGGAAGCCGGGAAGGGACCAGGAAGGAGTCGTCCCTGGAGCCTGCAACTCTGCCAACACTTTGATTTCAAATGTAAAGCCCCCAGCTCTGTGAGAGAATACATTTCTATTGGTTTAGGCCACCCGAGTTTGTAGTAATTTGTTACAGCAATCCTGGGAATCTAGGGCAGGGTAAGAGACAGGGAACAGAAGCTAGAGAAGTAGCCAGAAGAACCCACTAGGAAGACACATTAGTAGAAACAAACTACTGAGAATCAGGGGAAAAATAATGCATTTGCCAAACGGGCAGTGAGTTCTCATATAGTGTCAATCAAGATAGGTACTTGTAAGGGATTGATGGATGAAACGAAGTCCCTGTCCTCAATGGGCCCAATATCTAGTGGTAAGACAAGCAAACAGAAGAACGGAAAGCCCCAGCACAGCGAGGAGAGTGAGAGCTGTCTCTCCTCTTGGCAGGCAGCCTTGCAAAGGGATGGGATGTCAGAGGCATCACAGCAAAAGCTGCCTTAAGGAGATAAGCCTTGGTTTGGCTCTAATAAGCCGAGAAAGAGTTAAATCAGCAAGGAAGAAGAGAACGCATTTGCCCCTGAGTCTACATTCTCTTGAGGACTTCCAGGTTCCCAGCGAGAAACTTGGCAAATCTTTTGGACTCTCCAGGGAATCTTTCACTCCTCACTTCTCGACTCCTTCAGCGAGCGCATTCACGGGTCCTCCTGGGGCACGCTCTGTCTCTGGAGCTTCTCCCCCTTGGAGGCACACATTCCCCATGGTACGCCTTCCTGTTTTCCTGTGTTTTCTGCACACCATCAAGCTGAGCCTCCTTTTCCCCTTAGTTCTGACAACCAGATCCGTTAAGGCTGGGTGCCTCCATTTGCCTTGGACACATCTTCTGCATATAGATTGATGAGTTTAATCAGCGAATCAGGAGAAAGCCTTGGGCATCAATCACTGTCAACGGCCTTCTTTCTAATTTCTGATTTGCTGCTTCCCCCCGCTATGAAGGCAATCACATAGCTTCTCTTAAAGGTGATGCTGAAATGCTCAAAGTTTTGAATTTGCCTCTGGTAGGAAAGCTCTGATAACATCTTTCAGTTTAATCAGTCAGAGAGAAAGAGGCAGCGGAGAGAAAGAGAGGGGAGGAGGGGCTGGCTGGCTTCTCTTCAGGGGTCATGCTTCTCCGATGAAGGTTCCTGTGTCTTCACAGGCATCTCACTCTTGACCACGAGTTACTCAAGATCCAGGTTGAGGGAGATGGTGCCATTAGTTCATTTAGAATTTGAAGGAGCCTGTTTGCTATTTCTTACATTGCCACACTGCTAGCCTCTTATCTTCTATTCAGTTTTAAAAAGCATCCTGGCAGGACAGAGACACAAGAAACTTTTCTCTCTTTTTGTGTGTTCTGTTGAGATAAAAGCCTGTGTTTCCATGAGTGTTTTACAAAGACGCAATAGCACGATGCTACCCAGAGTTTCCAGGCTTCCCTTGTGGCTCAACTGGTAAAGAGCCTGTCTGCAATGTGAGGGACCTGGGTTCAGTCCCTGGGTTGAGAAAGATCCCTTAGAGACGGGAAAGGCTACCCACTCCAGTATTCTGGCCTGGAGAATTCCATGGACTGTAAAGCCCATGGGGTCACAAAGGGTCGAACACGACTGAGTGACTTTCACTTTCACCTCCATCCAGACTCTCCAAACCCTGGGTCCTCCACTAGACTGTTCTGACAGCCTTCATCAGTTCTTGCATATGGATTTCACCTGCAAAATCCACCTGTCATCCTGCCAGACACAGGAAACACAATCTGATGACGTCACCCCCACAAAACCAGAAAACAGGTCTGATTTTGCAACAAGAGTTCAGAACTCTTGCACCGATATTCCTTCAGTAATCCACTTACTAATCCATATGTTTAACAAATATGCATTAAATGTTTGCTATGTGAAAGAAGGAGAAGGAATACTCCAGTATTCTTGCCTGGAAAATCCCACGAACAGAGGAGCCTGGCAAACTACACAGGCCATGGGGGTCACAGAGTTGGACGCCACTTAATGACTAAACAACAAATATGGAAGGAACTATTTTAGATTCTGCACAAACAGCAATGAAAAAAACTGCTCTGCTTCTCATAGAGGTTATATTGTGGTGTGCAAGGCTTTCCATGATCTGGACCCAATATAATTTTGAATTAATATATTGAGGTATAATTTACTTTAAAATGAAGCTCTTTCAAGTACAATTTAGTGTGGTTTGAGTAAAGAATAAACCCACGCAATCACCACCACAGTCATGAGAGCATTTTCATCACCCCAAACTTCTCTCTTGCTTCTTTTCTAGACCCACCCCCCGCCCCGACGCACTATCTTAGGCAACCACTGCTTACCTTCCTGCCATTCTACATAGCTTTTTCTTCCCAGAGTTCCAGATAATAGAGTCATACTGCATGTGCCATTTATGTCTGGCTACTTTGACTGACATGATATTCCCAGATCAATCTCATTGGCTGTAAGTCTCATCACTCTGATACACTGCAAAATGTCCTCCACTTCTCAATACATGAGAATTCAAGCACTGTCACGTTTTCTCCAACACTGGGTTTTGTTTGTCTTTTAAATTTTAATCATTTTAGTGCGTGTGATGCAGCATCTACTTGCAGTTTTAATGTGTGTATTCCTGATTTCAAATCCTAAAAGATGATGCTGTTAAAGTGTTGCACTCAATATGCCAGCAAATTTGGAAAACTCAGCAATGGCCATCGCACTGGAAAAGGTCAGTTTTCATTCCAATCCCAAAGAAAGGCAATGCCAAAGAATATTCAAATTACCACACAATTGCACTCATCTCACACCCTAGCAAAGTAATAATCAAAATTAGCCAAGCCAGGCTTCAACAGTAGTTGAACCACAAATTTCCAGATTTTCAAGCTGGATTTAGAAAAGGCAGAGGAACCAGAAATCAAATTGCCAACACTGAAGTTTCAGCTTCAGCATCAATCCTTCCAATGAATATCCAGGACTGATTTCCTTTAGGACTGACTGGTTGGATCTCCACAGACTGGTTCCAAATTGGGAAAAGCTATATATTGTCACCCTGCTTAATTCTCTTATATGCAGAGTACATCATGCAAAATGCCAGGCTGGATGAAGCACAAGCCAGAATCAAGACTGCTAGAAGAAATATCAATAACCTCAGGTACACAGATGATACCACCCTTATGGAAGAAAGCAAAGAAAAACTAAAGAGCCTCTTGATGAAAGTGAAAGAGGAGAGAAAAAAAGTTGGCTTAAAACTCAACATTCAAAAAGTGAACACCATGGCATCCAGTCCCATCACCTCATGACAAATAGATGGGGAAACAATGGAAACAGTGACAGGGTTTATTTTCTTGGGCTCCAAAGTCACTGCAGATGGTGACTATAGTCATGAAATTAAGACACTTACTCCTTGGAAGAAAAGCTATGACCAACCTAGACAGCATATTAAAAAGCAGAGACATTACTTTGCCAACAAAGGTCCATCTGGTCAAAGCTATGGTTTCTCCAGCAGTCACGTATGGATGTGAGAGTTAGGCTATAGAGAAAGCTGCGTGCTGAAGAATTGATGCTTTTGAACTGTTGTGTTGGAGAAGACTCTTAAGAGTCCCTTGGACTGCAAGAAGATCCAACCAGTCAATCCTCAAGGAAACCAATCCTGAATATTCATTGGAAGGACTGATGCTGAAGCTGAAACTCCAATACTTTGGCCACCTGATGTGAAGAACTGACTCATTGGAAAAGACCCTGATACTGGGAAAGACTGAAGGCAGGAGGAGAGGGGACAACAGAGGATGAGGTAGTTGGATGGCATCACTGACTCAATGGCCATGAGTTTGAGTAAGCTCTGGTGTTGGTGATGGTCAGGGAAGGCTGGCATGCTGCATTCCATGGGGTCACAATGAGTCAGACATGACTGAGCAATTGAACTGACTGACTAACTGCTAATTAATGTTGCTGACTTTCTTTTTAGAAGTGTATTGACTCTCTGTATATCTTCCTTTGTAAATTGTTGTTTTAAAACTTGTTCTCAGCCATTACAAAGAATACATTTGAATCAGTTCTAATGAGGTGGATGAAACTGGAGCCTATTATACAGAGTGAAGTAAGCCAGAAAGAAAAACACCAATACAGTATATTAATGCACATATATGGAATTTAGAAAGATGGTAACGATGGCCCTATATGCGAGACAGCAAAAGAGTCACAGGTGTATAGAACAGTCTTTTGGACTCTGTGGGAGAGGGCAAGGGCAGGATGATTTGGGAGAATGGCATTGAAACATGTATATTATCATATGTGAAATGGATCGCCAGTCCAGGTTCAATGCATGAGACAGGGTGCTTGGGGCTGGTGCACTGGGATGACCCAGAAGGATGTGATGGGGAGGGAGGTGGTGGGGGTGGGGGGAATCAGGATGGGGAACACATGTATACCCGTGGTGGATTCACATCAGTGTATGGCAAAATCACTACAATATTGTAAAGTAATTAGCCTCCAATTAAAGAGGGTTGGTGGTTTACCATAAATTTAGTTGCAGGTGAAGTTGTCTGGATACTAGTCCTTTGTCAGACGTGTATATTGTCTGTATGAGATTGTGTACCTTACTTTTTCATTTTCTTAGTTTCTTTCAAAGAGCAGATGCTTTTAACTTAGCACTGCTTTTTTCTTTTACAGTCTGTAAATGATATCTTTGCCTACCTCACTTGCAAGTAATTTTTCTCTGTTCCTTTTAAAAGTTTTACTTTCTAGTTTACTTTGATTTCTCTGACCTATTGCAATTTAATTTTTCTTTGAGGCATGAGGTTTTATTTCCCACCACCACCCTCAAACTCCAAAGTTGTCCCAGTAGCTATACTCTGAAAAGACTATCCTTTCCCTGGTTGGTCCTTTATTGGAAATTGTTTGACAAACTCCTTGTGAGTTTATCTCTGATTTAGCTGTGCTGTTCCATTGATCTAGATGTCAGTCTTCACATACTGACTTTACCTTTATTCAAATTGGGGTTGATTTTTTTTCTTTCAGCATTTAAATACATCATTCAATTGTTTTCAGACTTGTATACCCTCTGACAAGAAACCGCATGATTATTTTTAAATTCGCCTCTTTGTATGCAAAGTACCAGTGTCCCAGGCTGCTTTTTAAGAAATAGACTTCAAAATATTTTAGAACAGTTTTAAATTTAGAGAATTATTACAAAGATAATACAGAGAGTTCCTGTATACACCACACAAGATTTTTACCATCTTAATAGGGTAAATGTGTCACAGTTCATGAACTGATATTGATACAGTGTTATTAACCACAGTCCATGCTTTATTCAGATTTTCTCATTTATTTTTCTAATGTCTTTTTGTGTCCCAGGGTCCTAACCAGGGTCCCAAATTATGTTTAGTCTTCATGTCTCTTTAGATTTCCCTAAACTACAATGGTTTCCCAAACTCCATAATAGCAACGTGGTTTGTCACTGGTCATGCTGACCTTGATCCCCTGGCTGAGATGCTCTTCATCAGGGATCACTCTGGCTTCTTTGTGGTCCATGGGTGTTAAGTCTGTTGCCATAGATACCTGCAGACACTCCGTCTCTCCGTCTCTCCGGGGCAGGGCTGGTGATGAGAGCATGTTGCTGCAGCTCCCTGTCTCCAGGGCCCTCTGAGGGGGCCTCGTCCTCTCCATGTCCTGCAGAATTAGGGGGAAGCCTATTCACTTTCTGCTTGGAGTCTAAAGGCCATCACATTCCTGTGAAAAGCCATCAGACTTTCTGTGGAAAATTAAATCAGGTACTACTCTTCAGGATATTTCCATTTTATTGAGGATAAAGTATAATATAATTAATGAAACCTTTCAAGGGGCTGGGTGGAGATATCTCTTCTTATCTTGCCTCAATACAACCCCATTCTCCAAACCATCTGCATCTCCTGCAGGCATGGAGTCATGGTGAGGGCAGAAAATACGCATGTTTTGCTAATATTCTGAGCCTGGCACATGGCCTGTAACACAGTTGTTCAGTTGCTAAATCATGTCCAACTCTTTGTGACTCCAAGGACTGCAGCAGGCCAGGCTTCCCTGTCCTTCACTATCTCCCAGACTTTGCTCAAAGCTCATGTCCATTGATTTGGTGATGTCATCCATCTCATCCTCTGATGCCCTCTTCTCTTCCTGCCCTCAACCTTTCCCAGCATCAGGATCTTTTCCAATGAATCAACTCATCACATCAGGTGGCCAAAGTACTGGAGCTTCAGCATCAGGCCTTCCAATGAATATTCAGGGTTGATTTCCTTTAGGATTGACTGGTTTGATCTCCTTGCTATGCAAAGGACTCCAAGAGTCTTCTCTAGCCCCACAATTCAAAAGCATCAATTCTCCAATACTCAGCCTTCTTTATGGTCCAACTCTCATGTCCACACATGGCTACTGGAGAAACGACTTTGACTGTATGGAGCTTTGTCAGGAAAGTGATGTCTCTACTTCTTAATATGCTGACTAGGATTGTCATAGCTTTTCTTCCAAGGAGCATGCCTCTTTTAATTTCATAACACAGTAAAAAATGAAGTCACTCAGTCATGTCTGACTCTTTGTGACCCAATGGACTGTCGCCTACCAGGCTCCTCTGTCCATAGAATTCTCCAGGAAAGAGTACTGGAGTGAGTTGCCATTTCCATCTCCAGGGGATCTTCCCAACCCAGGGAACAAACCCAGGTCTCCTGCATTGCAGGCAGAGGCTTTATCATCTGAGCCACCAGGGAAGCCCTGTTTCATAAAACAGTATGTTATAATTATTAGTAATGTCCCTGCCTATAGGTAATAAACAGTAGTTTAAACCAAGTGGCATTTGCTCTTTATTTATCAGGAAATTCAAAGGTAGGTAATCCCAAGTTTGGTTTGTCAGCTCAGTGAGAGGACCAGGAGCTCACCATGTTCCACCTCTCATCTCCATCATGCTCAACATGATGGCTTTTCATGCCTTAGCGTTTTGCCTTATAGTTCCAAGATGGCTGCCATAGCTCCACGTGTCATATCCTCACATGTACACAGCCAAAGATGGAGAGCAAGTGATTACTAGGGTGACAAAGAATTCTCCTCATGAGCCCTTCTCTTTATCAGGGAATCCTCCTCCTTCCCAGAAGCCATTCAGTTTATTTCCCTTTATGCCTTATTATTTATAGCTGAGTAACTGACCACTCGTAGCTGCAAAGGAGGCTAGAGGTCAATTAAGGCAAAAGAGGTTGGGAATAAATGGAGGGTAGTAAACCACAGTACCCAACACATGGTCCTTAGGAAATATGTGTTGGGTGGGCAAGAAAAGCACTTGTCTGTAAACACTAGCCCTCAGAACATTCTGTTGGGAAACTTCATATCCAGTACTGGCTCCAGTGCTTTAACCTCCTTTGATATCTAAAGCTCAAGAAGGTCCAAAGTCACAGAGCTAATGAAGTGTTGAAATTGCCCCCAGTCTGCCTGCTGTCAGAGTGCAAGCCATTTCTAGTTCCATGAATACAGCATTCCTGGAGGTGACCACAGCAATCCAAAGCTGAGTTCTCATCCCCAAGTTGATGCTCATAAATGGCCAGACCCTCCCAGAGCTACCAAACTGTTGAAACAAATGGACAGTTGTGAGACAGGAACTCCAAACTCGGCAACTGCTCAGAGATTTAGTTCAGAGATGCTTCTTTCATTATTATTAGTCAGCTATAATATTTCTGGCACCAGCCAAGGACTTATTAAATGTAACTCACTGTGGTTGCTCATGCAATTTATGTTTTTAATTTTGTAAATAGTGTCTCGTGTCTATGGTCCGAAGAGGGGTTTGGTTTTGCACATATGCAAACATAGCCTTCAGTTACGTCATGCCATAGTTCCAAAATATGGCTTTGTTTACCAGATGAAGATGCTGACAGCTGCATTGCAATGTCCATTGAATCATAGTCACTCATATAAAGGGGGAGATAAAAGACATCAGTAATGTGTGACATGTGACACACATACACACACATACACACGCAGAAGACACTAATACAAGCCCCTGAAAAGCCCAGAGCCACATATCCTGACATAAACATTCTTACACACAAAAACTTGGTTTTATCATATTGTCTTATAAAATCCCTTTTACTCCCTACTTCAACAGGACTTTGGCTAGTATAATTTCAGTTTGAATTCTGCCTTCCAAACCAAAGATCTGACGAGTAAGAGAATAAAGAAATAAACCGTCTGTCCTAAGTATAAGAATCAGAAAAACAACAATGCCCTCAATATCTACAGCCCTTATCACAGGCATGTTTTCAATAGTGGAGCACCAGGGCTTGGCACACTGTTGTGAAGGTGGAGGTGGAGGGAATGTGGGTTGGGGTTGCGGGTAGGAACGTGCTCAGAGTCACAGTGGTAGATTGACTGCAAAAGACGCACTTCTGCCCTGCCCAGTCATCCAGGTACTTTGCATCATCACTGTGCAGTACCCTTCCAAGGTCAGTGGAATGACGGTCTGCCTCACTTCCAGATTCAGGCTTCAGGACTCATGCGTGATCCATTTTGGACAAGAGGAAATTAGAAGCAAGCCCAGACATTTCAAAAAGTCTTTGCTCCCTTTGGCTTCCTCTCTTCCTTCTCTGCAATTGCTGTGAAAGCATGGCCAGGCCAGCCTGCTAGGGTGACGAACGTGTTGCCCAGAGCCAGGCTGCCCCAGTTGTCCTCACTGAGGCCATCCTAAACCAGCTGACAGCTGGCTGACCCCAAACTGCAGCTGACAACTGATGCTTGAATGAGCCCAGCTGAGACTCGAAGAGCTACCCAGCTGCCCTATAGAATTGAGAACAATAATAAATATCACTTCAAGCCACTATGTTTGTGGGTAATTTGTTGCAATCAGTGACCGAGACATAGCTGGTTATAGATCTAGACTTGATTCCCCAAACTCTTGACTTCAATACAGTGAGATGTTTTTCCAGTACCCCAGTTTTACAGAAGGAGAACCTGAGGTGCTATGAAATTAAGTCAACTGAATTATTTAAAGCTATGCAAGTAGAGAAAATATTGTTAATGATTTTAAGGACTTGCTTAACCTTCAAGAATATATTCTGAGTATAGCACTTCCTTCTGGTATGAAATGGCATGTGCATAAACTCTACCCATGACATCAGGGGCTCAGGGAGAGTTTAGTAAGTTCATCTTTGAGAGAAAGGCAGTGTGGTTTTGCATCTGAGTCCTCTGCCCCACCAGGATGGCTCCCATTCAGGCCAGACCCTCCCAAGCCCACTCCTCCCTCCCAAACTGTGTGCTCGCCAAGGCAGTGGGTGACTGTTCTTGATCTTCTCTCTTTATCCTTAATATTCGGGTCAATCTTGCTAGTCTTTCACCAACCATGCATTCCATCTATTTTCTGCAGTATCTGAGTAGAGGCCCTCATCACTTTAACTGGACCCCAACACGAGCGGGACACTAGTCAGGTCCAGGGGTGTGGAGGTGGTGCAACACTACCCTGATGCCCCTCAAGAATGCAGCTAAAAATTCTAGGCTCCAGTGGCTCAGCCCTGTCTCACTTCTCAGGCCATTCACATTTTTTACTCCCCCTTTTCCATCTTGCTCATCAGAAAATATCACTTTCAACTCTAGAAAGAATTCAAATCCTTAACTTTGAGGTATGGTCCTCTCTGCCCAAGGTCTTCCCACTTTTATCTGTCCATGTCCAAAGTACATTTTAATATCTACTTGCCAAACAGCAATGAATCCAGGATTGGTATATTTGCCCAGAAGTGATACTCTTACACTTCCAAAACTGGCCCTCCCTCATGTCACTGGGACACCTTGGTACATGCACAGTGGTTTGGCACTAATATCATTGATTGCTGTGATAATTACACTTGTGTTATATTTGAGGAAACCAAGTCTCAGAGACCTTGTCTCTAGCCCATGTGATGACTTGGCATTGGGCAGTGTGTGGAATTGAATTGAACTATAGGGCTTCTCCAACGGCTCAGCAAGTAAAGAATCTGCTTGCAATGCAGGAGGTGCAGCAGACTAGGGTTTGATCCCTGGGTCAGGAAGATCCTGTGGACGAAGAAATGGCAAACTTCTCTAGAATTCCTGTCTGAAAAATCCCATGGACAAAGGAGCCTGGCAAACTATAGTCCAAAGTGTCACAAAGTCAGACACTACTCAGCAACTAAGCATGTACACAGGCTGAGATTTTAAGTCAGAGTCCTAAACATCAGGGCAGTTTTCTGTGTTTACAGTGACTTGACACTAGGCCACTTCTGGGACTCTGACTGGTACTAGCCTTTGCTGGGATGAAGGAATACCTTCTTTGTGAGGTATTTGAGTAGACACTGCATCTACAGCTACAGCCTGGTTAGGTCTCACAAGCTTTGCTGCTCCCTGGACATGGCCCGCCCTCCCTTCTCTGACTTCAGTCATCTCCATTCTCGGAAATCAATCCCAAAATAAAACACAAGGCAATAATGAACTTTCATCTCCTCTTTAACACTCTTTTCTCTCCTGTCCTATTGGCCAAGCCACTTCTTCCCCAGGAACTGAGAAGAGATTTTATTTTGTTGACCTGATTTCCACATACTTAGCTGCATTTCCAAAATCTTTCAGAGCAGCCTCAACCGCCACAGAGACTCTAGCAGCTTCTACAGGCGTTCCAGCTGGGTGAGTGCATACGCATGCAGTGCCCCAGGGGATGTATGTTACCATTTGATGAAATATATATTTAGAATGCCTAATATGCATATTAATTACCCCATAGATGGCAGTGACTTTTTGAGAGCAATCCCACTCCATTATTTGAAAAACATTTTTGAGAATTCTGGAGAAAAATAACTGTAACACATGCTTTCTTTTAATTCCATATGCTGGAGACCGATCCTGTCATATCGTGGAATGATGACTGTCCAGATTTTAGGTTTCACATCACACGAATGCAAAGCATCAGCCCTCCCATGCATTGTCCTTTTTATCTTGAGCCCTGACTTTCCAAGTACCGAATGCAGAGATTTTACATGTTGAACTCAGTTCCATTCGGTTCAGTCGCTCATTTATGTCCAACTCTTTGTGACCCCATGGACTGCAGCACACCAGACTTCCCTGCCCATCACCAACTGCTGGAGCTTACTCAAATTCATGTCCATCGAGTCGTTGATGCTATCCAACCATCTCATCCTCTGTCATCTCCTTCTCCTCCCACGTTCAATCTTTTCCAGCATCAGGGTCTTTTCCAAAGAGTCAGCTCTTTGCATCAGGTGGCCAAAGTATTGGAGTTTTAGCTTCACGTCAGTCCTTCCAATGAATATTCAGGACTGATTTCCTTTAGGATTGACTGGCTGTATCTCCTTGCTGTCCAAGGGACTCTTAAGAGTCTTCTCTAATACCACAGTTCAAAAGCATCAATTCTTCGGCGCTCAGCTTTGTTTGTGATCCAACTCTCACATCTATACATGACTACTAGAAAAACCATAGCTCTGAACATCGAACTCAAGTTAGAGCAAATTTTAAAGCCAGATTAGGAAACAAGGAGTTCTTGAACCCCAAGAACAATCCTAACCACTTTTTTATATATTATATTCATTTATTTTTATTTAATGAAAAAGAACCCTGTGGGGAAGAATTATACCCCCATTTTATTCATGTAGGAAATAGGTCCCAGGAGTTTGTCACCTGTCTATAGCCATGTGGTTTGTTGGTGGAGTGTTCAGGATTCAAACACAAGATCATACAGTTTTAGAGACTGTGTAATTTGTATACCAGGTAATTAACTCTAATGAATGCCTTGAAAAATAGATACCTAAGTGGGTTGGGCCTATGTCTGTCAGTGTGCTCCAGGAAAACAGAATCAACAGGACACACACATACACGCACACACAAATTTATTTTAAGGAACTGTCTCGTGAAAAGATGAGGGCTGGTGAGTCTGAGATCCATTAGTCAGGCTGGAATGATAGAAGCTCAGTTATTCTTCTCCAGGAAACCCTGGTGTTTACTTATTAGGCCTTAAGGATCCGTAAATTCCCTGCAATTTGTGAGAGGTTGTTGGACTGATGCTGAAACTGAAGCTCCAGTATTTCGGTCACCTGATGTGAATAGCCAACTCACTGGAAAAGTTCCTGATGCTCGGAAAGATTGAGGGCAGAAGGAGAAGACGGTATCAGAGGATGAGATGGCTGGACGGCATCACTGATGCTATAAACAGGAACTTGGGCAAACTCTAGGAGGTGGTGAGGGACAGGGAGGCCTGGCGTGCTGCAGTCCACGGGGTCACAGAGAGTTGCACACGACTAGGCAACTGAACAATAGCGGCTGCATTTGCATCAATAGCCCAATCTTCTCTTCTCTGCACCCACGCCCTTCACAATGTGACTTTTGAGGTCCTCCCATCAGCAGTTGAGGGTATCATTCAGTCACATGATGTGTTTTGACTGAGGGGATGTCAGCATTTGGGACACAGGCAAAAGCGCTTGTACACTCATGCTTCCTTTCTGCTTCTCGGCCCTTATTGTGAGACCATGTCCAGTCAGATGTCCAACCCAACCTGATAGAGGATAAACACCTGGAGCAGCGTTGTACCATCTGTCCTGGGTGAAGCTGTCCATGATACGCTGTAGCCAGCGACCCCCAAACACTGAAACAACCTAGCCACGACTCGAATAAATGCCCGAGACCATAATAACTAGAAATAGAGTAACTAGGAAAACTGTACACCACGAGTTAAGAAGATACTTATTTTGTCGACTTACTAGGTTTTGTACTGATTTTCCACAGACCAGTTATGTGAGAAAGTGAATTTGTCATGAACCTGTAAAAGGATCCGTGTCTCTAAGGATATCAAAAAGATATCATTCCAAATACTAGAATTAAAATTAGATAATGATATTATGGCTTCTTGAGATCAACTGTAAAGGTAAAATGAAGTTTCTTTAAACAAAAACTATGGGCATATTTCATAATCCCCACAATGCCCTATATGGTTAGTTTTTATAATCCAATATTTTCTTTAAGAATGGTGTAAGGAAGATATTGTACTTTATCTCAAAATGGCATGTATTGTTGAAATTTTAACTCATAAAATAGTATAATTTTGAAAGCTCTGATTTTTAATTGTAGGGGTTACTTGGAATTATCACAAATGGGGAGCAAATTTAGGGTTCTCACTTCCTATCTATACCATACTTGATTCACTAAGACAGAAGGAATCACAGATAATAAACTGTATGTTTATCAATTCACCCAAAGAGCACTGACTGAGCGCCTACAAAGGACTGGCAATTCCCCCAGTGATAAATCTTACCTCCATGTAACCTTCACCTTCTCCAGCAACTGCTGCACAAGGTGAGCCCACTGTTACGTGACTCACAGAACGGTGCATCGGTATGTCCCCTCTACTTCTGTTCAGGCTTCTGCTGGAGTCACTCTCTCTCTCTTTGCCTTACAAGTGTTGTCACTTCATCCATGGAGACTGGCTCCACTATGTCTCAGAACACTGCTGATCTTCCTTCAAAACACTTTCTGTGGAGGCTTCTTGCTCGTCATTCTTACCTCTGGATTTTATCTATTCTTCACATATATATATTTCTATACTCAAATATCACACCAGTTAAACTTAACTGCTTTGCATGTATTTGTCAACTACTGTTGCATTAGCTTCTTAGAAAAAGGGACTACAAATGTTTGCCTGGAAATATACAACAAAAGCTATGAGATAAGGACACTCTAAGACTGCCCCTCTGCAACTAAACTTGGCTTCTGTTCCCTTAAAATCAGGAAGGAGTAACATCTGAAAATCCAATATAGCATCTTTTTCTCTAGATTCCAATCTGACTCCACCTAACTAGAACCTTACAAACAGAAGTACCTACAGAAACAAACATTGGGAGAACATGATGAATGCACCCTAAATGCTCCCTAACTTGAAATTTTATATATATATATATATATATATATATATATATATATATATATATTTCAGTTCAGTTCAGTTCAGTCACTCAGTCGTGTCTGACTCTTTGCAACCCCATGAACTGCAGCACACCAGGCCTCCCTGTCCATCACCAACTCCCAGAGTTTACCCAAAATCATGTCCATTGAGTCAGTGATGTCATCCAACCATCTCATCCTCTGTCATCCCCTTCTCCTCCAGCCTTCAATCTTTCCCAGCATCAGGGTCTTATCAAATGAGTCAGCTCTTTGCAACAGGTGGCCAAAGTATTGGAATTTCAGCTTAAACATCAGTCCTTCCAATGAACACTCAGGACTGATCTCCTTTAGGATTGACTGGTTGGATCTCCTTGCAGTCCAGGGGACTCTCAAGAGTCTTCTCCAACACCACAGTTCAAAAGCGTCAATTCTTCAGCACTCAGCTTTCTTTATAGTCCAACTCTCACATCCATACATGACCACTGGAAAAACCATAGCCTTGACTAGATGGACCTTTGTTGGTAAAGTAATGTCTCTGCTTTTAATATGCTGTCTAGGTTGGTTATAACTTTCCTTCCAAGGAGTAAGCGTCTTTTAATTTCATGGCTTCAATCACCATCTGCAGTGATTTTGGAGCCCCCAAAAAATAAAGTCAGACACTGTTTCCACTGTTTCCCTATCTATTTCCCATGAAGTGATGGGACCAGATGCCATGATCTTTGTTTTCTGAAAGCTGAGCTTTAAGCCAACTTTTCACTCTCCTCTTTCACTTTCATCAAGAGGCTCTTTAGTTCTTCTTTACTTCCTGCCATAAGGATAGTGTCATCTGCATATCTGAAGTTATTGATATTTCTCCCAGCAATCTTGATTCCAGCTTGTGCTTCATCCAGCCCAGCATTTCTCATGATGTACTCTGAAAATAAGTTAAATAACCAGGGTGACAATATATAGCCTTGACGTGCTCCTTTTCCTATTTTGAACCAGTTTGTTGTTCCATGTTCTTAAGAGGAAGATCAGGTAGTCTGGTATTCCCATCTCTTTCAGAAATTTCTGGTTTATTGTGATCCACACAGTCAAAGGCTTTGGCATAGTCAATAAAGCAGAAATAGATGTTTTTCTGGAACTCTCGCTGTTTTGATATATGTATATACACATGCACAAATAACATAATATATATTTCTGTATACAAATATAAATGTTTGTATATACATCAAGCAGAGAGCCTATATACAAATAAATTTTACATATTAATGTATGTATATACATATATATAGCAATAATTTACTCTCACCAAATAGAAATTTACCATATACAATATGAATATGCCTTAACTTACAATATTATGCACATATATATAACACATACATACACACCTATTGTATGTTATTATTTGCTGAGAGTAAATAATTTCAGGATTTTTTAATTTATTAGAAAAGGAAATACAATAATAACAGAATAGACTAATACAATGCTCCTCTGAAAGAACTGGAGTTCCTCTGACACTGGAGTCAGCCCAAGTCCCAGAGTTGGAAGAAAGAACCCTGGTGTTCAGCACCATGGACAGTGGTACATTTGCTCCAGTCACACTGTGTCTAGGACATCTCCAATATTAAATTTATTACTGTAGTGAGGGATGGTAGAAAGGAGAGACAGCTTTCACTCAAGGGCTATATGACTTCCATATCAACGGTGGTGTACCCATGAACCAGGAAACCCGAATCTACAGCAGACACCAGGATATGTGTGCTGTTTTATATAAATGGCAACATTATCAGCTGCAGAATCACCAACTTTTTATAATGTGGATCGGTTGGCTATAGGGTCTATATAATGAGCCTGTGTGCATGCTCAGTCCTTCAATTGTGTCTGACTCTTTGTGACCCTATGGACTGCAGCCCGCCAGGCTCTTCGGTTCATGGGATTGTCCAAGCAAAAATACTAGAGTGGATTGCCATTTTCTCCTCCAAGGGATCTTCCTGACTTGGGGATTGAATCCGCAGCTCCTGAGTCTCCTGCATTGGCAGGTGGATTCTTCACCACCTGGGAGCCCTTAAAATGAGCAGTAAACTCCAAATATTATCAATACAATGAGTGAAACATGGCATATTGTTTATGTGGCAAAAGCTGACTCAGTGAAACCTAAGTCATAATGTGACTAAAGGGAAATTCCAGGGAGGGAGACAGTAGAAGGAGCTGAAGTGCTGGGTGAAGTCTGAACAGAGCATAGGAGCTGTCATGCCAACAGCTGGCAGTATGGCACGTGAGGGAGACGTTGCTCATGCACAGAACACATAGCAAGAGACAAAAGCAGAGGAGTTTACTACCCAGGAAAACTCTTTCTGCTGCCTCTTTTCTCTCATTTTAATTTAGTCCACATCCTTAAATCTACTCCACGCTTACTCTCACCTCCTCAGATAACTCTTCCAGATCATGGGCTTGATTTACTCCCTTCAACCTAATCATCTGTCCTACCTGCTGATTAATCAATTCAGTCACTTATTAATCAACAAATGTTTACTTCAGTTTGGTTCAGTTCAGTCGCTCAGTCATGTCCGACTCTTTGCGACCCCTTGAACCACAGCACACCAGGCCTCCCTGTCCATCACCAACTCCTAGAGTTCACTCAGACTCACGTCCATCAAGTCAGTGATGCCATCCAGCCATATCATCCTCTGTCATCCCCTTTTCCTCCTGCCCCCAATCCCTCCCAGCATCAGAGTCTTTTCTAATGAGTCAACTCTTTGCATGAGGTGGCCAAAGTACTGGAGTTTCAGCTTTAGCATCATTCCTTCCAAAGAACACCCAGGGCTGATCTCCTTTAGAATGGACTGGTTGGATCTCCTTGCAGTCCAAGGGACTCTCAAGAGTCTTCTCCAACACCACAGTTCAAAAGCATCAATTCTTCGGTGCTCAGCTTTCTTCACAGTCCAACTCTCACATCCATACATGACCACTGGAAAAACCATAGCCTTGACTAGATGGACCTTTGTTGGCAAAGTAATGTCTCTGCTTTTCAATATGCTATCTAGGTTGGTCATAATTTTTCTTCCAAGGAGTAAGCGTCTTTTAATTTCATGGCTGAAGTCACTATCTGCAGTGATTTTGACTTAGCACCTAGTATATGACAAAATCTCTTCTAAGCCTTTAAAAATTGCTCAAGCTACTAGACCACTGTGTTTGTTATTTATTCATCCATCTAATAATTCAATAATCATTTAATGAGGCCCAAGTGTTACAAAGTGTTATTTGCTCAATCAGGTCCAACTCTTTGCAACCCCATAGACTGGGGCCCACCGGGCTTCTCTGTCTGTGGAATTCTCTCTGCAAAAATACTGGAGTAAGTTGCCTTTCCCTTCTCCAGAGGATCTTCCTTCCAAACTCAGGGATTGAACCCAGGTCTCCTGCTCTGCAGGCAAATTCATTTTCATCTGAGCAAAGAGACAAGCTCTGTAATCAAGGATCTCTCAGTGGAGTGGGTGAGGCAGGTTTGGAAAAGATATCATAGCACAGTGTGATAAGTC
Organism: Capra hircus; assembly: GCF_001704415.2. NCBI lineage: Eukaryota > Metazoa > Chordata > Mammalia > Artiodactyla > Bovidae > Capra > Capra hircus. Next base: position 62,855,726 of record NC_030828.1, read on the forward strand.
ACCCCAGAGAGAAAGGATGTTAGGTGAAGGCAGAAGGAAGAATTATTGACACCGTTGAGGATTTTGGAAGCTGCTCCAACCTCAAAGATATACTGAGCATTTCACATGTGGCCAAAATTATGCTAGGCACTTTCCCTTGTTAGTATTCAAAGCAATCCTATGAAGGTGATGATAAAAGAGGAAACTGAGGCTCATGTTCACTCCCCATGTAAGTCAAAGAGGCTGCAAGTGGCAAAGCTGGGACTCAACACCATTGACTTCAGTCAGGGCTTTTCACCTCAGCCTGGCCCCCTTCCAAAAGTCTCCAGAGGGGCTGCATTTGAGTAGAGCCTTGAAGAGCAAGTGAGATTTTGTCATGCTGCCACCTGTGAAGTGGCAGAGATGACAAAGAAACCAAGCCAGGTGACGGGGCAGAGGGGCTCCCACCAGGCGATGAGCAGCCCCCCACAGCCACCCTCAGGGGATTTCTCACTGCTTCTCTGATGAGGACCTGTGTGCCCCAGGGTGGTTTCCCTGGCAGCATGAAACCCCCTGATGCCCTGACCCATCTTTGCCTGTCACATTCTTCTTCATAATTGGGCTGGCTGCTGTTCTCTGCTTACCTGATTAGCGGGTTCACTAATCTAGCAGAAATGGGATCTGAGAGGATTAAAATGTGAAGGAAAAAAAAAAAAAAGATAATACAAATTGAAAACAGCGGCTTCTCCAGCCGAGTTTTGGGTTAGAAGTTGAGAAAGAGAATCAGAAAATTTTAAAATGTGAAGGACAAGGTTCAAATGGTGATTGGGATAAGTCCTTTGGTAGCCAAGCATCCTTGCATGCTATCATTTCAGTTTTGTATCAGTTCTCCAGGGAAAAGCACAAATGCCTTTTGCCTGGCTCTCAGGGGTCTCCTACAATCTAAACACAGCCTTGCTTTCTGATCTTACACCCTACAACTTCCCTTTCTGCTCCCTCTTCCCTGTGTAGATCTCCTCATTTACTACATTTGGCTCTCTGCGTCTATAGATTTCTTCCCCCAGATTTCACATCTCTGCTACCATGATTTTCTTGCTCTTCCCTTTTGCTGAAATGCAGCCTCCTTTCAAAGTCTTAAGTCTTCCACCATCTCTCAGGTGAAGTCATCTCTCTCTCCCTGAAGCCTGTTGAACTCAACAAGTGCTTGGTACTTTTGTGACTCTAAATAGTATAGTTTATGTCTTTTCTCCCTTGGTGGACTGGAGGGCTGGGAAAACGCAGAGAGCTGGAGCAACACCCTCCTCAATGAAAATGGCCTTCTATTATTTACAAAAGTCTCTTTTGTATGAATGAGTAGGTGAATGAGTCAATAAATTGAACTAAACAATGAACCATCCAGGCAATCCTTGATTATGTTGTTCACTGACTTAAAGTCCCTCTGGGCTCTCCAGCCTCCAAGGATGAGATGCTCAGCATCCCTGAGCAAGTAGCCTTCCTCTCTCTCCCCTACTCCTGTGCCCCATCCCTTCCCTAGGCACAGGGAATCCCTTCTGGGATTTCACAGACCCCAGGTAAGCACACCAGAGCCCTCTATACCCCTGACTTGACTCCTGCCAAACTCTGCCTGAAATCTCATTCCCAACTCCTCCTCTCCTCCTCTTTTTATGGAAAATCAGACACATTCGACCAGGTCGTTTATTTATAACATTCCCTTAGAAGTCTTCCCTCCTCGTCTAGGAATTCCTTCTTTTTCCATTGTCTTTGCCCAGATGTCCATTTCAGCATTTTAAGACTGTGTCAGAGTTTCTGTATTTGGTTTGTGTTGTTTGCTTTCTATCCATCGGTTACCCACACTGAGGATGGGTTCTTCCAGAGCAGATACTCGGGAATTTTCCATCGTGGTTACGGTGAACACTGATTAAGCTCTTACTGTGTTTGAGCCTGTGCTCATGTGCACGATTTCACAGAATCACCCGAGCAAGACTCCTGGGGTGATGTCACATACAGGCATGTGAACGCTCCCCCGGGCATGCAGGGCCCATGCTCCATGCTCACAAGCGCTCCATTGTACCACTTGCTTTTGCGGTTTTTGTCAGCCCAGACACGAGGGATGTTCTTGCTGCCCAACATTTGCAAAGATGAGAGGACAGGCATAATGAACTAGCTCCCGTCTTCACATTATTTACAAAGTGCCTTCTTGAGGTCTGTATAGACATTACCTCAAAAGCACCATCATGTCTGCTGTTTTAAAGACGAGGAAACCAAGGCTCAAAGGAAGCTAATTAATTTGTCCAATGGCATGTGCTTAGACAGACATAGACCAAGACCCATAGATCAGACCCAAATGCTGACCTTCAGATTCAAGAACTGACCTTTCTCACCCTTCATCAATCCAAATGGGTCACAGTTTTGTTATTTTTTTTCCCCAATTCATGGGAAATGTTAACTAAATATTCAGGAGGTTTCACAAGGCAGTAAGAGCTCAACCTCAGTCCTCAAATATCTGGACTCCCAGAACATCCACCAGAGGTGAGCGCCCCCTCCCATCACTAGGACAACCTTCTTAGTTCATCACTAAGGAAACCTTCAGTGGGAGAAGGTTTACTCACATGCATGCGCTCCCAGTGGAGAGCGGACACTGCCCTCTGCCTGGGCTTACTGACCAAATTCAAAGTGCACGTTCAGGCCAGGAGAACCAATGGGGGCCTGCAAACCCTCCACTGATGTTGTACAGAGAGCCAGCGGCGCCTGTCAGTTTAGGAAGTTACATTTGGGGGAAGACCTAATGGCCACTTCACTTAGCCTCACTTATTCAATCTCAGTTTTCTCATCTGCATGAAAGACCTAAAAATTGTGCTCTGATGAAGAATATGCCACAAATTAAACAATGCAACAGAAGCATTTTGTGTGCCGTCAAATGCTCTATGAGCATTGTTCCACTTCCTGTTCTAGTCAAACTTTGTTCCCAGCTGGAAAAGAACCAGAGCCATAAATATCTGTCTTTCTGAAGCCACTGCCTTCCCCTAAAGCATTTTATGGCAAGATAATTTCAACCAAAAATTCCAAAAAAGTCAACAGGTGTGGTATATTACAGAGAAAAGGCCAATGTGGCTAGTCCCTAAGAAATAAAGGAGAGAGAGTATGTGTTCATTTGCTCTTTGTTACCCCATGAACTATAGCCCACTAGGTCCCTCTGTCCATGGATTTCTCCAGGAGAGAATACTGGAGCAGATTGCCATTTCTTTCTCGAGAGCATCTTCCTGACCCAGGGATCAAACCCACATCACTTGCATCTCCTGCATCGGCAGGCAGGTTCTTTATCGCTGTGCCATCTGGAAAGCCCGAAAGGAGAGAGAGTGAGGAGAAAATGTCTGAGGAGGCTGGGGCCAGAACAGGTACAGAATCCAAGGTGAAGGAAGGAACTTGGAGTATATTTGGCTTGACTTGAGAAGGCAGAGGGAGGTTGAAAGCACGAGGTGCTTTGACACAATTTGGATGCTCAAGGATGTCTTTGGGAGGCTGTGAAAATGGACTGGAGGGTGTCAAGAGTTAAAGGTGCAAAGCTGGTTAGAAGCCAGTGTATCATCGCAGTGAGATAAGATAGCTCTAGGAGTAGAGATTTAACAGGGATGTGGTGGGAAGTGGCGAGATTCTGGCTGTATGTTGGAAGCAGAGCCAACTGTACTTCCTTTCAGCATACCCAGATGGAAACCTAATTAATTCTCCCTGGAAAACCAAAGATTAAAGGATTACTGCCTTCTGCAGTGGAGAAAAGTGAGGCTGAGACCCCTTGTCCCCAATGAACTCATTTGAGGACACAAATAACTTCATTATATATTGTTATATCTTAGAGTCATGGTGTGAAAAGGGCTTTGGAGAGTCCGTATCCAATGTCTTCATTTGCTCCTTAGACATGTAAGGCCAAGCCCTAAGGGTCAGCCTTCCCATTCAGCTGAGCAGGGAACAGCTTGAATCAGAGAGACCCCAGGTCTCCTAATTGCTGGTCTAATACTTGGTCTTCAATGTCAGCAAAGGGGGACGAACACTAATATCAATAACATCCTCAGTGTTAAGTAAAAATCTGGGGTCCTTAATGGCTTCTCCTTACTTGAACTCAGAAGAACTTACACTTGACTCGGTTGCCCCAATCAACAAAGCTGGGGGCAGGATAAATTTTTCGATCTAGAGTCTATTGAGTCTATCCTGACCAAGCCACAGATGCTGGTTGTTCACTACACACACCCAGCATCTACGACGTACCTGCCCTGAGGTGCATCGCACTGCGTCCCAGGCACTGAAAAGCCCAGGAGAGCAGAACCCGCCTGATCCCTGGTCTCACTGAGATATCAAGGACATCTTTCCTGCTCGACCAGTGGAGTCATGTAGCATGGCTATGACAACTTTTGATGTAATACACAAGGAAGAACCATAGACAAAGGATATTCAGAAGTTTACCTATATTCTAAGTCTGTAGTGGGCGGTCACTTCTGGGCCCCAAGCCAAGTACAGGTGCAGATCAAAGAGTAACTATGCAGGGGACCCAGGCAGCTTTCCCGGCCCCTGTTGGTGTGAGCAGAATAACAGGATTTTGAAAAATTTATCCTGCCCCCTGCTTTGTTGGCTAAGTCAACTAAGTCCAGTATAAGTTCTTCTGAGTTCACACAAGGAGAAGCCACAAGGACCCCAGATTTGTATGTAAGATTTTTTAGGGTATTCAAGCACAAAAAGGCCATGGACTGACATGGAGGTGGCAGGGGTAGGGATGGCTGGGTGGGGCCACGGGGAGGAGAGAAGCAAGAAACAGGAGAAAAAGAGAAAGCCACATCAGTCAGAGAATGTACTCAGAGTGAAAAGGGGAGAAAGGTAACCCGAGAAGCCTGGGCTCCATCTGCTCAGACTCTGAGGATAAAGGCGACAGGGGATTAGGTGACCTGAGGGGCCACAGCAGGGGCTCCAGGCCCCCCAAGTGCACACAGCATAAAAATGCCATTTATTAGTCCTGTGCACGGTAATTATATTTAATACTGACCCTGATTCCTTTTGTCCATGGGAAATAATGAAAGCTGCTCTGTTTGAGCCTGAGGGTCCTAAGTGACTCATTAGCAACTCCTACTTCTGTCCAGGCTGGCAGAGGGAATAAGACAAAGGAGAGCCGGGGGCATGTGTGTTCATGTTCTGCAAGAGACGGTTCTGAAATCTCTTAATCCGGTGTGGAAAGAAGGTGTGGGGAGAGCAGAGTTCAAACAAGGACCCAGATCCTGGCTGTTATTCAATAGCTAGGTGACCAGGACTTTCCTGGTGGTCTAGTGGGTAAGATCTACCTACCGTTGCGGGGGACATGGATTCCATCTCTAGTCCAGGAAGGTCCCACATAACATGGGGCAACTCAGCCACTGGGCCACAGCTACTGAAGCCCTGGGCCTAGAGCCCACACTCTGCAACAAGAGAAGTCACGGCAATGAGAAGCCTGGACTCAGCAATGATGACTGATGACTGAGCAAAAGATAAATAAGTAAAATTGAAAAAGAATAGCTCTGTGGTCTTGGGCAGGATGTTTAAATGCCCTGAACCTCTGCTTTCTCATGCACTTCCCTCATAGCTCGGTTGGTAAAGAATCTGCCTGCAGTGCGGAAGACGGGTTTGATCCTTGGGTTAGGAAGATACCCTGCAGAAGGGAAAGGCTACCCACTCCAGTATTCTGGCTTGGAGAGTTCCATGGGCTGTATTGTCCATGGGATTGTAAGGAGTCAGACACAACTGAGTGACTTTCATTCACTCTGCTTTCTCACAGAGAAGTCTGGTGGACCACAGTCCATAGGATCACAAAGATTCAGACACAACTGTAGCAACTTAGCAAGCACACACACACACACACACTGAATGGTGATTGCACTTGGAAGATGTTTCAGAATGCAAACCCAGAGATCAGTAAGGCATTTCTGGCTCTTTATGCTGCTGCTGCTGGTTAGTCGCTAAGTCATGTCTGACTCTTCTGACTCTCCGACCCCCATGGACCGTAGCCCGCCAGGCTCCTCTGTCCATGAGATTTCCCAGACCAGAATACAGTAGTTGGTTGTCATTTCTTTCTCCAGAGGGTCTACCTGACTCAGGTATTGAACCCATGTCTTCTGCTTGGTAGGCATATTTTTTACCTACCACTGAGCCACTTGGGAACCATATTGACTCTGAGTAATTAGCTGATAATAAGGACAAGAATGGATGGTGTTTAATTGAGCACTTAGGCTATACCAGGCACTTTCTTTGGATTAAATTGATTTCATTCTCATGACAAACTAAGTTTCTTCTGATTAATTCTCCACATAAGGAAGCTTGTCCAAAGCTACACAGCTACCAAGCAGTGGCGTGAGCACTCAACCCAGGCTGCCTGACCCCAGAGCCCCCAGTATGAGGACATGAAAAGCTATTGCCTGCAGGAATCTAGGGACTGTGGCAGAACACGGAAATGTCTCCAGGAGACACAAGGAGGAAGCAGGCATACATCCAGGAAGTGAGGAGGGAATAAGTCTTCATGGAGCCTTGGGGAAGGCTTCATGGAGGAGGGCCAGCTCACCCAGCAGCCAGACGCATGGAAGCATTGCTCCCTCCTTCATTAGAATTGTCTTCTCCCTCTGTCCTCAGCAGTCCTGGCAATACCTGAACCTTTCTTGGTCTCTTTTCAGATCTTAATTCTGTATATGTGGTTCTGATTATTGGATGATTAACTCACTTTTCTTTTGGTTTGCCTATAATGCTTCCACTTATACAAGGCACACTTATATGCTAGGCACGGTGTTCATCTCTTTACATTTATTCTGAGTGTAACCTGCAGAGTGGGGATTGTTAGCACCAGAAGTTGGGAAGAGATGGAAGCAGGGGGATTGTTTCCTGTCCCTGAGTCTGCAGAGAGCAACGGGCATGTGTCCTGGACCCCTTGTTCCTGCTCCAGGGGTCCATTCAAACATTCTGGAGGGGTGTTCTGAACCCTTTGCTAGATTCATGAACAGTAACCCCTCACCCTCTCCATCTCCTATGATGCTATCTCATGCCTCCAAGAATAGATTTTGCTGTAGGATATTTTACATAAATTTTTCTTCCAATTGGCAAACTAATGCCTGCTATTGGAGAAAATGTGTACAAATCAGAGGATCGTATATATAAGACTAAAATTCTGACATCCAGATGTTACCTTCACTAGCTTTTTGATATTTTTCTTTCCCTTGAATGCTGTTTTGGCAGATAGATAATATCATCCTGTAGGTGAAGGTGGATCCTGCCTTTTCTACCTAAGAGAGTGCTGAGAAATACCCAACACACCAACAATCGTTTTCTACATTTCACTTTCATTCATCAATATTTTTACAGAAACCAATATATGAATAGACACGTAAATTTAAAAAAATGAGACTTTCTCTTAATTTTGGATAATTTACTACAGCAGATTTTCAGCCTATAGTTGCTACACACACACGTGTATGTCTTCCCTGCAGCCCAACGGTTAAGACTTCGCCTTCCAATGCTGAGGGTGCTGGTTCAGCCCCTGGTCGGGAAGCTAAGACTGCACATGCCTCACAGCCCAAAAATCAAACGTAAAACAGAAGATATATTGTAACAAATTCAGTAAAGACTTGAAAAAGGGATATGTGTTTTTAAGACTCTTAACGGGCTTCTCAGGTGGCTCAGTGGTCAGAGGGCCCACCTACCAATGCAGCAGCAGCAGGAGACGCGGGTTTGATCCTGGGTCAGGAAGGTCCCCTGGAGGAGGAAACGGCAACCCCCTCCAGTATCCATGCCTGGAAAATCCCACGGGCAGGGGAGCCTGGTGGGCTACAGTCCACGGGGTTGCAAAGAGTCGGACACGCCTGAGCACCTATGCAAGACTCTTAATATATAATTTAAGACAGTTAAGCACTCACTGCCTGTCAGCTGCCACCAGGCCATGGGTTAATTCTTATTATGTGATTTAGCCCACGTAAAGCCTTTGAGAAAGCAATATCATCCTGCCCCTTTTACACATGAAGTTCCTCAGGCTCGGTGAGGACAAGCATGTAGCCTTGGGCTGCATTCCAGAAACAGCCGCAGCCACCTGCACTGTTACCTGGATGAAAATACCCTGGCTTCTTTAGACACTTTTCCCTGGCTCTCATGGATGCATGTGGGGCTTCTAAGTGATGATATAATCTATTGGTCCCTCTATCTCTCTGGTCAAAAGCAAATTATACTGGGCATATTCAGAAATACAGCCGGGATGCTAATATACATTTCTATAGTGCTTCTTTGGGCTTCCCTGGTGGCTCAGAGGTTAAAGCATCTGCCTGCAATGCAGGAGACCTGGGTTCGATCCCTGGGTCGGGAAGATCCCCTGGAGAAGGAAATGGCAACCCACTCCAGTATTCTTGCCTGGAGAATCCCATGGACGGAGGAGCCTGGTGGGGTCGAAAAGAGTTGGACACGACTGAGCGACTTCACTTTCGCTTTCACTTTCATAGTGCTTCTACGTGAGAACATTTTGATATACAATTTTTAGTTTCATCCACCAAAAAGAACCTCAAAGGAAGGATGACTAGCCCTATTTTTTTCAAGCTTGGCTTTGACTACCCAGTCAACAGCAGAGTTTGCCCTTAAACACCAGTCCCCAACTTTAATGCCTCCTTGCTCAGCACAATCCCAGACCTTGAATGCAAAAATAAACCAGAACTGAAAGCATCAGTTCAGTTCAGTTCAGTTCAGTCGCTCAGTCGTGTCTGACTCTTCACGACCCCATGAACTGCAGCACGCCAGGCTATCACCAACTCCCGGAGTTCACTCAAGCTCACCAACTCCCGGAGTTCACTCAAACTCAGGTCCATCAGTTGGTGATGCCATCCAGCCATCATTATGTTCATATAAAAACCTGAATGAATATTCATGGCAGTTTTATTCACAGAAGTCCAAAACTGGGAACAACCCAGATGTCCTTCAGCAGGTGATTGGCTGAAAACGTTGATACATTTAGACCATGGATTGCTACTCTGAGACAAAGAGAAGCAACTACTGACACAGGTAACAACTTTGATGCTTCTCCACGGAATAGTGCTGAGTGAAAAGGCCAAAGACCAAAAGGTCACGTGCTGCATGATGTTATTTATACATAGCATTCTTGAAATGACAAAATTATCGAGATGAAAAGCCAGTGAGTGATGGCCGGGGTTTAGTGGTGAGACAGATGGAAACAGAAGGAAGGTCGAAGCAGTTATAAAACATTCGCATGAGGTCTCCTCATCGTGACGGAACTCTGCGTCTCTTGACTGTGGTGGTGGATACAGGAATCTACACAAGTGATGGATTTGTATAGAACTAAATACACACAAGAATCCAAGTCAAACTGGGGAAGTGAGAAAGACCGGTGAGTTGTATCAGTGGCAATGATATTCTACATGTGATATCATACAATAGTGTTACAAAACGTTGCCATGAGGAGAGACTGGGTTAGTACGCACTGGGTCCTTCTGCATTAGTTTTCACAGCCATTTATTCCTTGGAAACACTCTCTCAATAACAATTTTCATTAGTATATGTATGGCTGAGTCCCTTTGCTGTCTACCTGGAACTATCACAACATTGTTTATCAGCTCTACTTCAATATAAAATCGTTAGAAAATAGATAAGAAGGATGGAGGACAATTATTTTTTTTCACCCTCAATGAGAATGATTTTTGTGTTATATTTCAGTGAACTTCAGTGGTCTCAAGCATCCTTCCTATTGAAACGTTGCTTAGGGAAACTCTAGAATGGGTTTAGGGTTCTAGGGAACATATCTGTTGTTGGATGGGAGTGACCCCAGCCGCAAGCACAGCATGACTGAAAGGTTAAGATCATGGTTTCCCCCTTTTGTACCACCCGCCTCATTCCAAGAGCTCACAATCTTGGAATTCGAAGAGTTCGAACTTAAAAAAAGATGACAATTTCACTTCAATGTTTTCTAATTTTGCTGTAACTGCTACCAGCTGTGGGTTAATGGAGACCATATTCCAGGAGGCATCCTGGGGCCTTTTCATGTTTTCCAGTTGCCCGAGAGCTGACGAGGTTAAATAAAAGGGGGAGAACAGGGAGAGCAGGGCCTGATTTTATGTGCTGGTTTTCAGAGCTGCACGGTGTCTCGCTCCAGCATCTTCAGACGCTGGAGCTGAGTGGGGTTTCTGGCTCTGAGTCCGAAGCACAACAGAGGACTTGGCAGGACTTGCTCTGCTGTGCCTCTGCAGTCAGCTGGCGGCAGTATCCAGATTCGAGCGGTGGGGAACCTCCATCAGCTGCTCTCATTAACCTTGGTCCATCTCCCTGGGTTAAGCTGGAAATGTGATCCACGCACCAGACCCGGGGGGAGAGAGAGGGAGAATCTTTTATAATTTTTTTTTTAAATTTTGTATTGGCGTATAGCCGATTAACAATGTTGTGATAGTTTCAGGTGAACAGCAAAGGGACTCAGGCAATTACATACATGTATCCATTCTCCCTCAAACTCCCCTCCCAACCAGGCTGCACATAACACTGAGCGGAGTTCCATGTGCAAAAAATACAGTAGCTCATGGTTGGTTATCCATTTTAAGTATAGCAGCATGAATCTGTCCATCTCAAACTCCCTAACAAACCCTTCCCCACTGGCAACCATAAGTTTGTGAGACAGAGAGAGAATCTTACTGTCCAAGAAACTCTGCATGGTTCATCTGTCTTGGAGCCGTTAACCCTCCTCTTTAGTGATTCCTCGTAGCTCAGTCAGTAAAGAACCTGCCTGCAAACCAGGAAACCTGGGTTCAACTGCTGGGTCAGGAAGATCCCTGGAGAAGGAAATGGCAACACACTCCAGTAGTCCTGCCTGGAGAATATCATGGACAGAGGATCCTGGCGGGCTATAGCCACAGGGTCGCAAGAGTCAGACACAACTGAGCAACTCAACCACCACGACCACCACCCTCCTCTCAGCAAACACCAGGAGCCAATGATGCTCCAGGTCTCCAGAGGTTTGGATCTGCCTCCCTCTTGCTCGGCATTCACATTCATGCCCTGAATTAAACCTCCAAATAAAGCTTTAGGGCAGGCAGGGTTAGCATCCCCTTTTCAGATGAGTAAAGTGACAGAGAGAGGTGTGACATGTGGCCCAGGACACATCCAGGACAGGAATCCACAGCATCTCAACTACAAGACACTTGCAAATACATCATTCAAAGCTGTAATAATCGTTAAAAAGTCACTGCTACAGGAGAAAGTTCTGTATTACAGAAAGAACATGGAGGAGAGGCTGGGGGCGTGGGAAGACAGCTGGCAAACTTGAACCTCTCCTGCCAGGCAGGCAATGTGTTTGTGCTTTCCCACATCATCTCATTAAATCCACTTGAGAAGGTCTGTAATACAGAGAATATGATCTCTGTTGAAAGGAGAAACAGGCTCCTGATGAGGAAATGTAATGGACCAAGGTCATGAAAAATATTAAAATCCAGGTACACTGATGTGGGCCCCCAGGGTCCTGCCCATTTCAACCATGTAATCAGTGGGCAGTTTCTACTTCCTGAGTCCACTGAAGGCATTACGCCCTCATTTCTTAAATGGAGAGGCTAATATTGTGTTGATGAAAAAGTTATTTCAGGTTCTTCCGTAACATCTTACAGAAAAATTCGAATGTTTGTCCAACCCAAATAACCAGTGGACATCAGAAATGCCCCACACGTAAACCTGTGAGTGGGAGCCTGATGCCCCCTACCCATCGAGTGCCCAGCATCGAAAACAGCTTAGAGTTACTGTCCTGTGAGCAAAGGGGTGCCTGCCGTGAGGAAGGGAAGCTTGTGAGCAGGTCACCTGGACACTCATGCGTCAAGAAAAGGACCTTAGGAAAACAGCACAAAGTCTGAGTTCAATTGTCACCTTCCCCTGAAGTCTTCCTTGTCACTCACCTGCATCCCCGGGTGGACCGGACCTTCTTCCCGTCACTCCCCATGATCCTGGTCCTCTCTCTGTGAGGGCTCAGAGCGGCACGTGGTCCTTCCCGAGCTCAACGCCATCCCTACTTAGCAGGGACCCTATCACCTCCCTACATCCGTACAGGGCCCTGTCCAAAATGCACATCAAAGGCTGCAGCCAGCCGCATTGAGATCAGCGCTGTCCCCTCGAGTTTCTCTTGTTCTGGAGGCGGGTGGTAGAGTGCCGGGTGTGCAGGCACGCATGCGCAGTTCGTCAACGAAGCAGGAAAAGGGCGGTTGCCACACCCACGCCCTGTGCGATCTGCTCAGCGGCTCTGGGCACGTTCTCGTGTCTTCCATTAACCTCCAGTTAACATCGCAGATGGGGCCAAACTGAAGTCTGCAAACAGATCCTTGCGTCCATTTCTCCCCTAGAGGGCCTTGACTCCTTGCCTCTGCAGCCCTCAGAAGGCAGCCTATTGCTCCCATCCCCACCTAGGATGGGCTGAGAAGGGAGTGGGGTGGTCTTCCTGCTCCCCATCTGGGGCCTGGATCCCATGCCCCATCCGTCCCCAGGTCTGGGTGTCCAGCCTCCATTCACGGGTGTCCATCCGGCCTCTGTCCCCTGTGGCTATCTTCTCTCTTCCCTGCACCCCCACCCTACAAAGCGCCTGGATTCTGCTGTACAAAGCAGGGCCTTTCATCCACAGGGGCCTGACCCCAACACAATGTTGTCTTTGTCCTGGGGGTTCTGAGCCAAATGGAGACAGGGGTGTGAGTGTTCCTTTCTGCCAAGCCCTGTCCACTTTTGCTGGACCCTCATTGTTCTGTTGTGTCTCTGAGACCGTCCCTTCCCCCAACAGCCTCCAACCCCCCCTCCTGCGCACACACACACACACACACACACACACACACACACTCACACACACAGCAACCTCACCAACTTCAATCCCAACTCACAATCCAGGTAGAGCAAAAGGCAGGAGGTTTGACTGCATCCATCATCCTTAGTGTTATTATTTTAGGAATATTAGGGCTCTGTTGCAATATTTCTGAGTGAAGAAATGAGCAGACAGTTCTCACAGAGAATATGTGTCTTTGGAACATGCCTGAAATGGACCAATAGATAACATCCTGTGGAATTACACATTTCCTAATGAGCCAGATTCCCTGTGCTTGAGAAGGGAAGCAGGCCTTAATCCCAATTGGGCAAGGTCGCTGATATTTGTAATATGCATTGGAATGAAGTAAAATAAATACTACAATGGGGTCAGACATTGTCGTGGACAAAGTTGAAAAATGTGATGGTTGGAGAACCAGGGGTCAGAACACAATGGAAGTTTTAGGTCTTGTTCTCTGTGGTCCTCTCTGATGGGAGCTGGAGAAACAGGGCGATCCAGGACTCCACACCCTAAGACAGACATGCGCAACCTGGACTGTGCCCAGAGGAGCGTGGTCAGAGGAGGAGCCTTCTCTAGCCTCTGCCTTAAGATCTTTGAATCGGAGCTGTTCAGCCAGCACACAGGGCCCTAATAAGGACTTATCTTAAGATCTGAGAAAGTGCCGCAAAGAAGTGAGAATAGATTTGTTCCAGGGAAGTCAGTGAAAGCAACTCATCCACTCATTCAACAAGTATCTATTGAGATACTTCTCCATGTCAAGTGTGAAGCTCAGAACTGGGGACTCAGGGGAAGACAGAATGCAGTCTGTCTTCGTTTAGCTTAAAGTCTCCAGAGAAAGATTCCACTGGACAGTGGGATCTAAGGAAGAGGCCAGCTCTAAGGAGTAAATCCAGGGAGGAATAGGACCCATGGCAAGGAGGGAAGATCAGAAAGAGATAAGCTTCACTCAACCCAAGGAAGAATGCTCTGAGTGGCAGAGGGGTCCAGCAAATCACTGGGATGCTATAGGGAGGGTTGATCTTCCTATTATCTGAGGGGTGTGTGTGTGTGTGTGTGTGTGTGTGTGTGTGTGTGTGCAATAACTGCATCTTCTATGAAAGATGCTACTGAGGGACTGCGGGCTCTATACAGTGAGGTTGGACTTGTCACACTTGAAGATCCATTACAAATCTGGATATTTCTAAAAATCAGGGAGTAAAGTTGCTGATGATCATTGTGTATCTTCTAATAAAGCTGCTTTTAATGGTGTTTCTCACCTGGGCAGCACAGACAAGTGGGACAAGGCTGTGTCCAGCCTCTGACAGATCCTTGTGTCTTGTACACTGGCCACCACTGGCTCTGCAGACCCAGGAAGATGCTTCAGCTTCCTGCCTCTGACATATGGGGAAGGGTAGTAGGCCAACTTTGTAGGATTTTTGTGATAATGAAACAAGATATGATATACAGAAAATCTCCAGCATGGTCCATGGCACATACTAGATACTGGGTGATGGGTTGCTATTATGATTTGTCATTAGTATTATTATTACTCCAGGCATGAAGTCATAGTATCACAGAAAATATTCAGTTAGAAATTATTAAAGCGGCATTACTAAACACTGGAAAGTTACGTAACAGAAAAAAATCCTATTTATACTATTAAAAACTACCTTTAAAAATATCTAGGAAGAAAATGAACAATGAAACATCCAAGAAGTCTATGTAGGAAACTAGAGAGTAGTCTTGATTATTGAAAAAAAAAAATCATAAATAGAGACACTCAGTGTCCTGGGTGAGAAGACGGAATGATGTAAAGATGTCAAGACGCTCCAATTTAATCTACAAAAGCAATACAATCTCAATCAAAATCCCAATGGAATCTTTTATGGAACTTGGCAAGACAGCAGTAAAATTAATCAGAAAAGAAAATGTACAAGAATAGTCAAAGAAGAAATTAATTAAGAATAATGGTAGGGATAGGTTGCCCTACAGATGGCACAAATAAGACTATAAAGCTACAATAATTAAAACTATGCTATTATTCCAAGAAGAGGTGAACGGAGAAATGTAAGAGAAGAGAGAGTGAAGGAACGGTCCCACGTGTGTCCAGGAATAAAATGAGCAAAAAATGAGGGCACGTCAAATTCATGGAGGAAAAAGGCCTTCTGCAAAGAATGAAGTGATATTATCTGGTCTATTTGGAGGAAAGGTAATAAAATACTTTTCTCATAATCTGTCCCCAGATAAATTGTAGATGGGTTTATTCATTCACTTTAGTTCAACATCTGTGAGCTAGGGCCTCGCTAGGCACTTGGGTTCATAGTGGTAATGGGCTCATACACAGTCCTAGGCCCTGAACCAGTGGCTCTTCCAGTTGGGAGCTGGACAACACAGAAGGTAATCAGATGTCATTACAGCTGTGAGAAGTGCTGGGAAGAAACCGACATGCTTCTGTGGCAAAAGATGATGGGTTGCTCAGAGGGTCTTTTAGCTGAAATGCCGGGTGGAGGAGACTTGTGACAGGAAAGACGGTGCTTTCCAGAAACCGAAGGAACCAGCTGGTCTGAGCATGGCACCTGAAGGCAGGGATATTAAGAGATGGGACTGGAGAAATAAATGGGGTTAGAAACCTAAATGTCAAAAGAACACAGATTTGTAGAGGAAAATTCTGTCGATTCTGTTTCACTGAGAAGTAGGGAGGAGCTTCTTACGAAGGGTGCGATGCCTAAAAGACTTAGAAGAGCTATTTCATCCAGTAAAATAATAACTAGCACTGCTGCTGCCGCTGTTGCTATGTGGCTGCACTATTGCCGCTGCTATGCTGTTACACTACGGTCACGGCTGCGCTCCTGCTGCCTCCACACCGCTATACCTACTACTGTTACTATGCCGCTGCTGCTGAGTCGCTTCAGTCGTGTCCGACCCTGTGCGACCCCATGGACAGCAGCCCACCAGGCTCCCCCGTCCCTGGGATTCTCCAGGCAAGAACACTGGAGTGGGTTGCCTTTTCCTTCTCCAATGCATGAAAGTGAAAAGTGAAATTGAAGTTGCTCAGTCGTGTCTGACTCTTCGCGACCCCATGGACTGCAGCCCACCAGGCTCCCCCGTCCCTGGGATTCTCCAGGCGAGAGTGCTGGAGCGGGGTGCCACTGCTGAACAACCACAAACCCTACTACTGGTAGTAGTGCTGCAACTACACCGCTGGAAGACAGAATTCACATAAACAAAGTTAAAAAGTGGAGAACGTATTTGCCATGAGTTATAATGGTGCTAATATTTTAGGGTGCTTGATATGTGCTTTGCAAAAGTTAACCAACTAAAGCTGCCAGAGGCAAACACTGTCATCATCCCCACCGTGCAGATGAGGAAGCTGAGAGGCAGACCAGAGTTAGCTTGGCTGAGGTCACATGGACCCAGTCCAGGACTCGGTGTCCTTTCCCGTCTTGAGCGTGCTCTGTGGCACCGCCAAGTGTTGCCTTCTCATGCGTCCGTTCTTGTTATTGTTTAGTCGCTAAGTCATGTCCAACTCTTTTGTGACCCCGTGGGCTGTAGCCCACCAGGATTCTCTGGGATTTACCAGGCAAGAATACTGGAGTAGTTTGCCATTTCCTTCTCTAGAGGATCTTCCAGACTCAGAGATCAAACCCTGGTCTCCTGCATAGGCAGGCCAGATTCTTCACCACTGAACCACCCGGGAAGCTCCTCTCGTGAGTCTAATTCAGAACAAATTCAACTGCAGTGCTCATCCACCAAGACCAATGGGGAGTCCAGCATTAGTGTCTCATCCTGGCTGATTTTTCAGACACAAATCTGGTCCTGGGAAGTGGGCCAGGATAGTTGCTGCAGCCCAGTACTGGCCCAGGTCTGCACGGTCCAGTCCAACAACAGGAAACTTGTGGCTGACTCCCTCCTGCTGAATGATCAAGTGCTCGGCCTCACCTGCGACCCCAGCCATCCCTTTCCCAGCTTCCCCATTTCAGAGGGGCTGCTTCCTCTCCGGCTCAGGTTTCCACGTGGAAGTGCCTGCCACCCTTGTCCTGGGGGAATTTTTCTTCCTATTCTCATGTTGAGCTTTTCTTTTCCTCAGTTCACAGAACATCGGAACTTTGGCCCCTTGCCGCATAACTCAGACATGTCCACCCTAATTGCCTCAGTGGGCCCAGACGGAAGAATCAAAGACCCGCTTAGGGAGGGCACACGCCATCCTCAATGGTTTCCTCCCTGTGCCCGGGACACACAAAATCCTCCCTGCTCTGGAATTAGGGGGAGCCTAGATGCTAAAAGCAAAAGCTGGTGCTTTGCCTGGTGGAAGGAACAGTTTGGGGGTAAGGACACAGTTTGGGGAAATACTTGCCATTTCTTTAGGGAGCACCTATAGGTGAGAAAAATAAAAGAGGTATTTTCTCAATAGATTATTTTGCCACATTAATACCATAGTAAAGAAATCCTTTTTACCCACCTATGGGCTTCCCAGGTGGCACTAGTGTTAAAAAACATACCTGCCAGTGTAGGAGACACACGATCCATCCCAGGGTCAGGAAGATCCCCTGGAGAAGGAAATGACAACCCACTCCAGTATTCTTGCCTGAAAAATTCCATGGACAGAGGAGCCTGGTAGGCTACAGTCCGTGAAGCTGCAACGAGTCATACACGAGCACGCACACACACACACACATAAAGTTAATGAAAGATAAACAAGTGAAAAGGCAGAAAAAGAATATTCGAAAGTTACAATGTTCAAACCAAGAAAAATAAACACAAGTGGCCAATAAGTCCACAAGAGGATGTGCAAACTTACTATTAATCAGAGGAATGAAAATTTTAAAATTGAGACACAATTGCTCTGATTGCAAGCCATTTTTAAAAATGTAATTGAAAAAACTGTTGAAAAGCAGGCATTTTGACCAAAGCTGATTGGAGTGAAAACTGATACCATTTTGGGAGAATCATTTGGCTCTTTAACAACAATGAAAAAGACGCATACTTTTGACCCAGCAAGTGTATTTTTAGGACTCTAAAAATGCTCGTACATTTGAACAAGTACATATAAAAAGAATACACAACATGTCATACAATTATATAACATAAAATATATATTTGAGTGATAGTTTTAGCAATGTTTGTCTACTAACAAAAATTAGAATGTTGGGGAATGGCTAATTCAATCTAAGCTATGCAAATTTTTGCTGCCATTAAAAAGTGTGCTCTGTGACCACTGGCATAGAAATTACATTATTAAGTGAAAAAACAAAATATATATATATAAGTGAAAAATGTAAACAAATGAGAAACCCAAGTGAACTTTGAGAGGTAGATGATAGATGAATGGACAGAGAGATAAATAGATACTGATAAAACACAAGTTACACCTTACATTAAAATGTGGATCTATTTCAATGCCGTTATGACTATACACATGTAATTATATGTTCATGCTAAATATATGCCCGTTTGGATAACAAACTGTTTCCCAGGCTGATCTGTAGAAGCAGGATATAGAACTGTGTGTCCTGGGAAAGAATAGAAAAAATAATATAGGAGAGTTTCATTCTATGTTTCTCTACTCTTTTATTTTTGTAATTGGAATTACTTTTTAACTTTAAGACCGTCCCCCAAAGTTAGCTCCGTTCCCCTCTGTGCGGAAATGCCTCCATGCCTTTTCTCTCACGTGTGTCCATTCAGCACACGCATCTGGTGGTCCTCTACCATCACTCGGAGACACCTGCATGCCTGCCAAGTTGTTTCAGTCTTGTGTGTCCGACTCTGTGCGACCCATGGACTGTAGTCCACCAGCCTCCTCTGTCCACGGGATTTTCCAGGCAAGAACAGTAGAGTGGAGTGGGTTGCCAAGCCCTCCTCCAGGGGATCTTCCTGACCCAGGGATGGTACCCATGCATCTTACATCTCCTGCATTATCACTCCTTTATCACTAGCGCTGCCTGGGAAGCACTCCCCCCAACACCAAGACCCCTAGAAGACCTCTGAGTGTGGGAGTCACATCCTCGCAAGATAGCCTGTTCTGTCTTGACCTCTCTATCCGCAGGGAAATGCTTCCCTTTCAGCAGAAGCTCTGGGTCCTTTCCCTGTGATATTGAACCTGCTGGCCCTTGCTGGCCGGCATCCGTGACAGCTTGTGGAGTCAAAGCCCTCCTGGGGACGGCTTCCCCATCGACTGAAACTCAGCACAGGCACAGTTGTTTCAGACAAGCACCAAAGCAGGCCTCTGCTTGGGGAATACCCACTGGGAGCTGGTGGTTTCTGTTTCTAGGGCTCTGCTTGGAAATTCCTAACCTCTTCCTTGTCTTGCCCTCGGGCAGCTGTGGATCATCACGTTTGCAGGGCCTGCTTATTGGGCCCACTAGCGCACCAGGCAGTCAACCTCAGGAGTGACCATCGTAAAGCATCTCAGCGTGAGCGGAGCTCTTTGTCATTCTACAGAGCTTCGTGCTCCCTGCCTAAATCATCCTTTCCAAACAGACATCACCTCCCCATGTTTCTGTTTCAGTGCTGGCAAGACAAGACCCAGGCGTCTCTGCCTGGCCTCCATCCTGCCGTCTCTGCTCTCACCTCCATCCTCACCTCCCATCTCTGCTGCAAAGGCAGCCTAAGGTCCAGGTAGGTGAGCTGTGTGCAGGCTCCCTGATGTCTGGGCCCCTCACGCCCCTGCATCTACCCGCATGCTACTCTGTCTCCAGGGTCCGCTTCCCACAGCATCCCCTGTCTGTTCTTCGAAAGTGAAAGTGAAACTCGCTCAGTCGTGTCTGACTCTTTGCAACCCCATGGACTATACAGTGCATGGAATTCTCCAGGCCAGAACACTGGAGTGGGGAGCCTTTCCCTTCTCCAGGGGATCTTCCTGACCCAGAGATCGAACCCAGGTCTCTCACATTGCACATGGATTCTTTACCAGCTGAGCCCCAGGGAAGTCTGTCCTTAGGACTCAGCTTAAACTATCTCTTCTAGAAGCCTTCCCTGGTGGCAGCCTCCAATGGTAGATTAGAGGACCTCCTCTGGGCCCCACAGACCCCTGCCCGGCCACCTGTTGCCATGTTAGTCTCAACCACAGACTGTGAGCTCCATGAGGATGCATTGTCTCTACATCTTCTCCTGTGCAGCCTGGCCATCCTGGCTGGCATATATAAATTATATGTTGAATATATGGATTAACAGATGGATGGGAAATGAACTTACATCTTAAGAAAGCAGAAGATCAGAAGCAAGTTCCTGGAAACAGGAAGCATCTTTATAACACCCGGGAGCCCAAGTTTGCGTGCCCTGAAGCCACAGATGAAGAGCCACCACTGGCATTTGGGCCAAATGGACCAAATCACTCTCTTCCCCCTGCACCTGTCACCTCTACTCTTCCCCAGGTTGAATCCCTGGGTCTCCACTTTAGCCAAGTTGTGGGCAGCAAGCTTGCTCAAGACACGTGGGATCATCCAGAGTTCAGTCTTGAGCCTCTTCAGTTCTCAGATTGAATGAGACACACTGAAACCCAAAGTGAATTTGAAAATCTGACCCTATGCCGTCCCTCCCATGACCCCAGTCCTACTGTGATCTCACTCCGCATCCCTCGACTTGCTGAATGTATCTACATGGGGTTTCCTTCTGAGCAAAGTAAGCCAAACAAAGCAGGAAGTATCTACATCAGTCAGTCTCCATAAAACTCACAGTCCAGGATGACCAGGGAGGAGAAAGCAGGTAGATAAGAAGAAAGTGTGGACAAGGGGGCAGAGAGAACTCAGTCCAGCCGGGAAACCCTCAAGAGCTTGGTCTCCAGCACAAGGAGGGGGAAAAGGACTTGGGACTAGTGGAAGGACATAGCCATGGGAACAGAGAAGGAGAGACATACGAAAAAAACGTGGAATGTGCAGGGGCCTCCTGGAAGCTCTGTGGGGTTCCAGGGTAGGGTAGAGAGCGAGGGGTGTCTCTAAGAATGAATCCAGAAAGTGGCCAGATGCAGACAGGCCCTGGGTGGTCATCTACAGGAGGTGGGCTGTAAACTCTTTTCAAATAACCTGGAATTTTCTGGTTCACCAACCTGAATGTCACCCAGTACTGGCAGACCCTTATCCTGAATAGTCAGCAGACTGATCATAAGCCATCATTGACACAAAGAGTTAGAAACCCTTAGAAGTACATCTACTAAAAGGCCTGTATTTCTCAGTGAAAACCTTCACAACACATTTCAACACAGGAATCTACCTTTCAAGATTCTGTGATTTGGAAATAATATGGGCTGTGACTCCGGGTGAAAGACGTTTCTAGATTCCCTTGACCCCAAATACAAGAGATCATCTTGACCCCAAATACAAATCAGAGCGCAAAATAATTTTCACATGATGACACATTTTTAAAGGAATGTTTCAGGTAAAATGACATAATCTTCGCATCTTTCAGCCTAAGACCTTTGGCGTATCTGATTCTCCACTTCCAAACTTCTTCTTCTTCTTAGTGAATTGTTAAGCTGCCTCGGTGAAAGGATTTTAAAGCCTAAATCATTAACTTCCCTGGTGATCCAGTGGTTAAGGACCTGCCTGCCAATGCAGGGGATGCCAATTTGATCCCTGGTCCAGGGAGATCTCGCATGCATTGGAACAGCTAGGCCTGCATGCGACAGCTACTAAAGCCTCCGTGCCTAGAGCCAGAACTCTGCAACAAGATAAACCATCACAATGAGAAACTCAAGCACGCCGAGTAGAGAGTAGCCCTGCTCACCACAACTGGAGTAAGTCTGTGCACAGCAATGAAGATCCAGTGTAGCCATACATAAATTTAAAAAAACACCTGAATTGCAAAACCGTCTATTAAGTCATCTCTAATAACTGTCTCTTTTATATACATAAATACATTTGTTACTCTTTTCCCTAAACTCAAACTTTCAGTGGAAAGTCCAGCCTGAAGGCAATGGCACCCCACTCCAGTACTCTTGCCTGGAAAATCCCATGGACAGAGGAGCCTGGTAGGCTGCAGTCCATGGGGTTGCAAAGAGTCAGACATGACTGAATGACTTAACTTTCATTTTTCACTTTCATGCATTAGAGAAGGAAATGGCAACCCACTCCAGCGTTCTTGCCTGGAGAATCCCAGGGACAGGGGAGCCTGGTGGGCTGCCATCTATGGGGTCGCACAGAGTCCGACACGACTGAAGCGACTTAGCAGCAGCAGCAGCAGCAGAGGATAATGTGATGGGAGCATGCAGACTGACAAGTTTTAGAATAATCCAACTCATTGCTCTTTTCTGCTCTACAGAGAAGAAACCGTGGCATTTGTTGTGCGATAAGAACAGACTTCAGAGAGGTCATTCCAACATTTCATATTCAATAGAAACAAAAGCATATTTAATCAAGCACTTTAACTTCATTAACTGGAGTGTATGTTCCAACTCCAGAGTTTTTAACTTGAACTTATCAAGCTGCTTTTGAAGAATTACTTGATGCTTGTGGACTTTATCACTTACAAAATAACTCCCCCGAAGTTCTGTTTGGCCAGCGGCAGATAGAATGCACCCCAAAAGAGAAAGCTTTACTTCTAAAATTGTAAACCACAAAAGAGTTCAGATCAGACTTGTATCAGTGTGCCCTTGTACAAAACTTTCAATGGCGGAAGGGTCCTCATTCACTGGGGCACAGAAAGTATCTTTTTTGAGATGGCTTCAGAGGATGCTAACACTTGGTCACATAGGGGGACTCAGCTGAATAAAGGGTCTGGATTACCAAGGCACAGGCCACAACCTTACCAGGGCTAAGCCCTAAAACAACCCAAACCCAAATGGTGAAGTGCCCACAAATAAAGGCACGTATGCTCTGCTGGGATATGATTCCTCAGGTGTGGACTTATATCATGGTCCTACTTGGCTGACATCACTATCTTCAGTATTTAACAGTTCTTTAAAGAAAATATTTATTTATTTATTTGGTAGCCTTGGGTCTTTGTTGTGGCATGCAGGATCTTTTGTTACACAGCACAGACTCTCTAGCTGTAGCATGCGGGCTCCAGAGTACTCAGGCTCAGAAGTTACGACACACAGGTTTAGTTGCTGCGCAGCATGTGGGATCTTAGTTCCCTACCTAACCAGGGATGGAACCTGTGTCCCCTGCACCACAAGGAGGATTCTTAACCACTGGACTACCAATGGCTAAAATGGACCACCACCTATCTTCAGTATTAAAGAGCAGACATCTTCCATAACCTAGCAACATACCCATGTGCTAAGACTGGAAGGAAATACAAGTACCAAGAGCATCCCTGGAGGTTGCCTCCCTGTCTCCTGGTTGCCTTTCTGGAAAGGATGGCTCCCAGAACCAGCACACAAAATGTGACCCCAAAGTCTTCTATACCTTGGGGCACAGTGGGGTGGTCTCTGGACCCACTACTGTGCATGTCAAATTCCTTCAGTTGCGTCTGACTCTTTGTGACCCTGTGGACTGTAGCCCACCAGGCTCCTCTGTCTGTGAGATTCTCCAGGCAAGAATACTGGAGTGGGTTGTCATGCCCTCCTCCAGGGGATCTTCCCAACCCAGGGACTGAACCCGAATCTCTTGTATCTCCTGCACTGGCAGATGGATACTTTACCTCTAGCACCACCTGGGAAGCTCAGGCTCACTACTAGGTAACCCATAATTTTTCTGAGCCTCGGTTTCCTTATCTATAAGACAGGCATAATAACAGCTTCTGGAGAGGGTTCTTTTGAGGAACTGAGCAGAAGAAATGTGGGACGGTACACCATAATTTGGGCTTCCCAGTGGCAATGAATCTGCCTGCCAATGCAGGAGACACAGGAGACGTGGGTTCAATCCCTGAGTCAGGAAGAGCCCCTGGTGGATGAAATGGCAACCCAGTCCAGTATTCTTGCCTGGAGAATCCCATGGACAAAGGACCCTGGTGAGCTACAGTCCGTGGGGTCACAAGAGAATTGGGCACGACTGAGTGAGTGAGCGCACAGGCAGCACGCATACTCACCATGAATTATGAAGCACTTCTGAGATGCAACTCACCATGATTATTTATAAAGGCCCAAGGGTTGTCCCGGGATGTCTTTTCTGCATCTCAATTCTCCATCTCTTCTTTGGGACACCTCATCTCCCCCTAAATGCCTTTCTTTCTTGAGATACAGCCTCCCCTGCTGGTCTCTAAATTGGCACATCTTCTTACCACTCCCCCTGAGAGTTTCAGTTCCTTTAATCCAATGAAATAAGAAGTTCAGGCCATCATCTTCAAAGAATAAGAATAAAATTTGGGGACCAAAATTATACCCGTTGGGATTGCTTCTGTGGAAATACTTTGGAATTCCTTTTCATGCCCTATTAAATAATTTAAATGTTTCTTTTCTGCATTCAATGTTAGTTATTTAAACTCTAGTCCTAAGCTCCATTAGCAACCTTATTAGCACAAAACTTTCTTTGCCCGTTGGATTAGTTTTATAGATTTTTACATAGAAGTCATGCACACAGGCAAATTCAAGTGCACGGCTGTGGTTATTGTCCTACAGTCATAGGAAACAGGGTAAATTTAAGCTGACACAATTAATCTCACTCCACCTAATAGCTTCTTGGTGTAATTAATGCTTTCCACTTGTATTAAGAGCTGTTAGCACATCAAACTCATTTTTGTGGACTCTAGCAGATGTAAGTGGTACCCTACCCTGAGATTCCATCCTTGAGTGGAACTGAGGATGGATACTCAACGTTACCAAGTTGGTATTTCATAATTAGGTGTAAGAACACAGTCATAAAATGTTAGGAGGATG
Source organism: Capra hircus (assembly GCF_001704415.2). NCBI lineage: Eukaryota > Metazoa > Chordata > Mammalia > Artiodactyla > Bovidae > Capra > Capra hircus. The sequence goes on from NC_030828.1 coordinate 62,880,241, forward strand.
GAGAGAGATTTGGAGTTATCACACAGATAAAGCTAAAAGATCCAAGTGATAAGCTTGAGAATTTCAACCATTTCCTTCTGCCTCTACCCCAACTGCTCCCTCTGTGATGGACCTGGGGAGGAAGAAGCTGCTTGTGAAAACCAAAACTCACAATGAGTACTAGGAAAGAAGAGGAAATAAAAGAGATCTTGTGAGGTCCAGTCTCAGGAGCCGCTTTGCAGGGGGCACTTGGCTGCTCATGTACTCTTCCCTGTCCACAGAGAAGAACAACCACACACAACAGGGACTGTCTCTGAGGCCAGGCATAGGCCGGATGGTCTGGGGGCTGCTGTCCTGGGATCTGAGGGCACAGGACACAACAGGCCATTGTCAGAGGCAAGAGCAGGGCTGAATCTGCTCACACCAGGCCAGGAAAGTAATGGCCAAGCAAACCATGTGACTCACTGACAGTGATCAACACAGAGCTCGTGCCGCCAGAACAGTCTCTCCAAGGCAACTCTGGGATGCACGGAATCCCCAAAAGCCAGACCTGCTCCTGGGAGAAAGAGGCCCAGGCTTTGTTTTTCTACCTGAGAGAACCCTCATCTCCCCCTGCTGGGACCCTCCCAGAGCCATGAAGGCATCTCACTCCCAGGCATTAGCGTCATTGCGGAAGTGATCCCCTAAATGCTCTTCATTTCAAGTAACATTAGTTCCTGAGTCTCTGCTTATCAGCTGCCCCACTCTTTCCAATTATATGCATTTTCTCTGAGGCTGCCTGCATGGGAGGAGATGATGTCCGTTGGAAGAAATAGCACCTCAAAGAAACGGAGAAGAAATCGCTGTTGGTGTATGAGTCCTTGCTAGACCCAAAGCGAAGTGTGGACCAACTAGGCCATTCTACTCACGCCTCCCCGTGCATTCTCTGTCTAAACAGGGACACTGTGGGGGCATGGAGCATCAGGGGCATGGACTGAAGGGAAGGTGAAGGGTTGGGAGGACATGGAGCGTGGGTGGGGTGCTGGTGCAGAAACAGGGGCTCAAGCACCTTGGCAGGCATGCACCGGGTGGAGTGAGGAACAGCCTGGAAAGTGGCTCACCAGTTAGAGGAAGCCCCTCCATCCGCTTGGGAACCATCAGACAGAGACCCCCAGAGAGCCTGGGGGAGGACGGGCGAGCTGAGCCGTGTGTCTGTGGGGATGAGGATACGGAGCCGGCTCAGGGTGAGGGAGCCCGCGGCCGGTCACAGGAAGACTAGGTGTATCAGTGTACAGTCCCTCCAACAGGAATAGAGACACAGACATAGAGAACAGATCGGTAGACCCAGCGGGAGAAGGAGAGGGTGGGACGGGATGAGAGCATCACAGCGACACAGATACACTAGCGCGGGGGAAGGAGATCGCCAGTGGGAAAGTGCTGCATAACACAGGGAGCTCCGCTCAGGTCTCTGGGATGACCCAGAGCAGGGAGATGGGGGCAGAGGTTGGGAAGGATGCTCAAGAGGGAGGAGATACATGTACGCTTATGGCTGATTCATTGCAGCCAAGGGTAGACTCAGAATTCAGAGCCAGGGTTCCAGAAGCAGCAACCTAGTGTCAGATACCAGACTTCTCCAGAAGACGGGGTGAGACCTGCACCCTACCGAGTCATTCACTCGTGCGGCAGAAACCAACACAACTGAAAAGCAATTATACTCCATGTTTTTTAAAAATAAGCACATAAAGAAAAAAAAAAAAAGAGGACTGGGGCCTGGGGCTTGGCAACAGGGTATGATGGGCCCTGGCTGCCCCCTCCCAGATGATTTTATAGTGAAGCTTCCATTGTACCAGTTTCTGGGGGCCCTGGGGGCCCTGGGGGCCCTTCAGGAATTTCCTGGGCTGCAAAGGGCCATGTTGCCCCAAATCCCAGCTTCACTGAACTAGCTCACACCCATAAGTGGTTCATGGGACAGTAAGGACAACGCAGGTCTGAGGGCATTCCCGGACCCAGAACCAAGGCTGTCCTGGGGTCCACACAGCAGGTGGACTTTGCCCTCTGCCCTCTCTGCTTCCCACCACCCCCTCCTACTAAGCATCACTTCAGTGCTGGCTTCATGGAAAGCCCAATCTGCACCATTGGTGTGGAAGGATGTACATATTAGAGAGGGTTCCCTGAGCAACGAGCATCCTGCTGAGCACTTTGGGTACCCTGACTGCCCCGGGCGCTTTCCTCAACAGCCTTGTGAATGAGCAGCAGCTGCAGATACTGTTACAAAGTAGGGAGCAGCCACTGGGGACAGGTGGTCACCTGACTCTGCCAAGACACATGGCAAGGGTCAGAGTGTGGGCAGGGGGCTCCACAGGTGTTACCTGGGGACAGCTGGCCACGTCTAGTGAGTGACTTCGTAGGGTGCAGGTCTCACTCGGTCTTCTGGAGATGTCTGGCATCTGACACCAGGTTGCTACTTCTGGAACCCTGGCTCTGAATCCTAAGTTTACCCTTGACCAGCTGGGCAACCTTGGGCCAGTTACTAAGCCTTTCAGAGCCTTGTTTTTTCTGCTGGCAAAATGAGGCTTAGATGAACTTTGGGCTTACCTTGTGGCTCAGCCGGTAAATAATCCACTTGCAATGTGGGAGACCTGGGTTCGACCCCTGGGTTGGGAAGATCCCCTGGTGAAGGGAAAGATTACCCACTCCAGTATTCTGGCCTGGAGAATCCCATGGGCTGTATACAGCCCATGAGGTCACAAAGATTCGGGCACGACTGAGTGACTTCTCACCTTCACTAGATGAACTTTACCAGGTTTTCTAAGGACTAAGCTTTAAAAACGCATTGAAATATGAACAATGAATAAACAGCAGCCCTCCTGCTCTCCAGTTCCCAGCCCTCCCGCCTCTCCCCAGTGTGGGCTGCTTGGCTGGGTGAGGCCTGCAGGTCCCAGGATCCTTGTCTGCAGCCAGACAAGGCTAGCTGTCCCTGGGAGCCCCAGCACCTGCCATCCTGTCATGTCCTGTTTCCCTCCGAGAAGAGCAAACCCCGACCTCGACTCTGCCTGCTCCCAGGAGGAAGGAGAAAGGATTCCCAGGCAGACTCACCTGGCTCCCACCAGCCCCCTCCCTGCATGCTCAATGGGCCACTCCACCTCCCCCAGCAGGCCCACCCCTCCCACCAGAGACAAAAGGTGCTGTTTCCACCGCTGCCAGAGATGTCCCCTCCACCTCCCTCTCACCCAGGCCTGATGACAGGCCACCCTGTGGCCCTGTCCTGTCTCATGTCCTGAAAGTTAATGCACCTTGAAGGAAAGGTGACTTCCTCCCCAGAGTGCAGTGGGGAAACCAGATGTGGGGAAGCAGACATCCTCCCATCTCCTCCTCCAGGACTGATGCTCTGTTTAGAGCTGACTTCAAACTCTCCCAAGAGAGGATGAGGGACAAGCCACCCACCCGCCCTGGCCCCCAGTATATCAGCTCCAGGAATGAGGCTGCGTCTGTTTGCGGTCTCTCCAGACTGTATCCTCCGTATCAGGACAGTGTGGAAAGGAAACAGAGGTGTGTAAAAAGGCTGGAGGGGTGCCCTCCTTTTCCTCGACTCCTGTACCCATCTCTCCAGGGTAAAGAAGAATAATGCTAGAAAGACCCCAGGTCTTCTCAGCAGAAAATTCAGAATTGTAAGATCCCCGGCAAGCCCCTGTGCAGCTCAGAGAGCACCGTTTCCCTGAGGGCTGGGCAAGAAATGGGAGCAGGTTAACTGAGCCCTGCTGGGGGCCTGGTGTCCTCCAGGATGCCGGACACATGGAATTCTACTTAATTCTCTCAGTGTCTCCCCAGGGCAGATAACAGAGCCTCCATTTTCCAGAGGAGGGAAGCGAGGCTCGGAGATGGGACTGGCTCATTCAAGGTCACATAGCCAGTGATCTGTTGGGTGATGTCAGATCCTTACACAGCTGCCCTCTCTGCCATGTCCCACCTCTGCCTGCACAGAGCTCTGCAGCGCCCAGAGGACTTGGTACAACCAATGAACAGAGCACCTTGATCACATCCTGGCTGTGTGCCCCTTTTAAGAAGGAGAAAAGTGAAGCCCTGAAAACTCAGAGACATCCTGACATCACACAGGGACAGCCTGGCGCTGATGGGCTGTGCTAAGGGAGGGCTGCTGTGTGTGTGTTCTGAGTGGTCCTGGACTCTCTCCCACCCTTCCCTGCCAGCCCTGGGCACCTGGTCTTTGCAGCATGAAGAGTGACCAAATGGAAACCTGCAGGGGTAGAGAGGGGTGAGCCCTCCCTTACCTTTCCTGCAGCCAATGGTTATCCTTAGTCACCACTAATCTTCGTAGAGGCTTTATGGAGAGAGCGCCCCAGGCATCGTCTAAGCCCATTGTCTGCATCTTCAGGGTACATCCCTCACGAACACTTTAATGTAGATATTATGATTCCTTGCTTTGCACAGAGGGGATCTGGAACCTAGAGGGGCTAACTCAGAGATCAGGTTCCTTAGCTCATTAGTAGCAGGTCAGGGATTCTGCTCCAGTCTGGCCCGGAGCCAACGGTCTTAATCGCACCCTAGCCCTTAATCTGTCCAGCTCTTCTCATCTCCTTTTTCCCTCTCCCTCCTCTCCTGTCTCTCCCTCCTTTTCCTCTTTCTTCCCTTCCTCATCCTTCTCTCCCTTTTGTTACAAAAAGGATGCATTATGTGTAAAGACAATCATGAACCCTAGTGAGAGCTCCGAGCTCTGCCATCTTTTTTTTTTTTATGTACCACCAACTGCATCCTGAATGAATCTTTCTTTACTGTAAGTATGAAAAAAGTTACAGGTATGAAGCTGTTTGCTGTGGGTTTATTGTAAATCAATAATCAGAAATAACTTTTGTGCTATTGGGGTGCTGAGTCCACGGTGGTTTTAACATGATGAAATAGTCTGCAGTGCTTAAAAGTAATCGCTGGGATATGTCAATGGCAGTTTTGTTGAGGTTGTGAATGTCTCGGACATTTTTTTTTTTTAATTTGAATTGTGTCCTCTAAATTTCTCACAACAATTATTTATTCATTTGTAATCAGGAAAAAATTGTAATAAGAAGCTTAGGTGGAAACATGGGGGGGAAAAGTATTTATGAAGGCTTCTCTGGTGACTCAGTGGTATAGAATCTACCTACCAATGCAGGAGACAGAGGCTCGATCTCTGGGTAGGGAAGATCTCCTGGAGAAAAGAATGGCTACTCACTCTAGTATTCTTTCCTGGAGAATTTCATGGACAGAGGAGACTGGCAGGTTACAGTCCATGGCGTCACAAAGAGTTGGACACGACTGAGCATCTAACACTTTCCAGGTAGCCCAGTAGTAAAGAATCTTCCTGCCAATGCAGGAGACACGTGTTCGATCCGTGGTCCGGGAAGATCCCACATGCTGTGGAGCAACTAAGCCCATGAGCCACAGCTACTGAGCCTGTTCCCTGGAGCCCAGAAGCCGTAACTACTGAAGCCCGCATGCCTTACAGGCCAGGCTCTGCAATTAGAGAGCCCACCACAATGAAAGGCCGTGCACTGCAATGGAAAACAGACCGTGCTCTCCACAAGTAGAGAAAAGTCCGCCCAGCAATGAAAGGGAGAAGTAAAATCATTTAAAAAGATATTTATGAAAGACTGTTCCTTGGAGGTGAAGCAGGAGGGTATGAACTTCTGGCCAGACTGGCAGGGGAACCAAGTCGGAGCTGCCCAAGAGGTGGATGGAGAAAAAACTAGCAGAAGCAGAGGCTGGGATGAGCTCACAGCCCAAATCCTAGCTTCCAGCTTAGGGAGCTGATGAAGAAGTTGTTGCTTCCAGAACATTCCATCTGATGTCACCACACCCAAGGTGCGTGGGTCTTTCAACATCACCAGTGAGGGACACTCCTAGGCCGAGGGCGGAGAGGCCACTGCGTGCTTTCTGGCAAGTGCTAACCAAGAACAACCTGGCTACTAGAGTTTGTTGACTAAAAGTATCTTTCGCGTGAAATGTTTTTCTTGAGCAAATGTCCTCCTGCTTGGCTTGCAAGAAGGGTCTGTCTTAAGAGCAGTCATCTAGCAACATTGTTACCGAAAACAGAGATGGGTGTGAATCCCACCATCTCTTGTTTATCTCCCAGGCATTCCCAGGTAAATGTGGCAAGGAAGACTTCACAACCCTGACTCTCGCCATCCTTCAGCTCCTTGGTTCTGCTCAGCTTTCTGTACTCACTTACCTTGAGGGCCCTCCCTGGAGGAAACCTTCTGGACTCTGAACCTCAGATCTCCCGTGGCTGCCCAGGCCTCTCTGTGTGGTCCTTGGCAGGAACCTTGTCACACAGCACGTCAGCTTACTGGCCCCCTGCCCAGTCCCTGGAGGCCACAGCCCCTCAGGGGTGGCCCATGGGTGTCCTCCCATACAGGAACCCAGAACAGGGCTTGGCTCAGAGTGGCTGCCAACCAAGCAAATGAAGGAGGAAATGAAAGAATGAACAAGTGTACCTTTTTCTCTGCCGGATATTTCAGGATGAGAACAAGATTACCTGATCCCACAGCAGAATCCTATTCTGAAATATTTGAGAAAGTACGTAAGATGCATTTGAGTTAAGATTACTATTTTAATTTGCTCCCTTTAATAAGCCTTTGAGTGCCCTGTAGGGGAATCCTTTTTCTGATTCCCTTCCTATGATCCCAGGTCTGAGATCCCTGTGCATTTTGGTGGCATGAGTAAACGAACCAGTGAATGTCACTTCTCTGGTTCCTTCCTGTAAAAAACTTGCAGTTCTAAGGGCCTTCAAAGGAAAGCATTGCAAGAGAATGGCACCTTTCAACAAACTGTGAATAGCTTTAGAAAAAAAAAAATAGCCATCAAGATACGTGTAAGTGCTCCCAGCATTAGGGGACATGTTGAAATTAGTGCTAACCTGAAACAAAGGATTTTATTATGGACCTCAAAGTCATAAATCAACCAGGGGTGAGCTAACACTCTGGAAATGGAAATCAACCCCTGCAGGCACAAGAGAGCAACTCCAGGTGTCTGAGAAATAACTTTGCATCTTCAGGAAACTTCTCCACAATGTGGGAATTTCATTTGATAAAAACCTCTCATTTTAGAGTTCAGCCTCCTGTGTGAAGTGATGGTCTAATGCCTGCTGAGGCCGTGAGACCTGGAACAGATTACTTAAACCCCTGAGATTCAGTCTCCACATTCATAAAATTAGAAGAGTGGGAATAGCAATGTCTGCCATCTAGGGGTATAAAAGTGTTTGTGTGTTAGCCGCTCAGTCATGTCTGACTCTTTGCGACCCCATGGACTCCTCTGTCCATGGAATTCTCCAGGCAAGAATACTGAAGCAGGTAACCATTTCCTTCTCAAAAGGATCTTCCTGACCTGGGGATCAAATCCTGGTCTCCTGCACTACAGGCAGATTCTTTACCTTCTAGTTCATAAATATGAAGCCAGCACAGAGTTTTGTCCTTAAAAATCAGTCAACACATTTAAACTGGTCTGATATTTTCATGACAAGCATAATAATTCAAACATCAAGACAGGACAGGCATTTTCAGGGGGCTTCATTCATTTGGCACTAAATTTTCAAATACTCAATATTACTATTCTCAGTTTACTAAGGAGAAAACCAAGAAGCAGGGGGTTCTGCAGTTCACAAGACTGCACAGCGTGTAGTGGCTCAACCCTGGTGAGGTGGCTCCTCTGTGTCCGTGCAGCTAACAGCAGAATCAAGATGTGAAACATGCTTTAGCTGTAAAAGCTCAGAGACCATGCCCATAAGCTCAGAGTTGGTGGTGCCAATGCAAAAAAAAAAAAAAAAAAATTTGAGACAGTCATTGTAATAAAATGCTCCATAATTGTAGCTTGCAGATTTGTTACTTGCAGATTCAAGAGCAATCAATGAGCTAGAATACAAATATAAATAAGCCTTTAAGATGCTCCCAGCCTAGAATGGAAGGCGAGGCATGGTTATAAATAGTGACAAGGCAGAGAGTACAAAGAACACATTCAGAACATACTTGGATTGGCTGGGAAACAGAAGCTCGAGTCCAGAGGACCAGAACAGATACAGGGAAGCAGAGGTAGAAAGGTGGGCAGGGTTGCAAACGAGCTTTAAAATAAGGGAGAGTGGGATTGAGGTGAAGACATCTAACAGCGCAGGGACTGTGGAAGGAAGCCTGGTGGCTCCACCCGTGATGGGGAGGGGAGGATGCTGCAAGCATAGAGGGGAGTCAGGGGCAAAGGTCACTGAGAGGCCAGCTGAAGAGGTTGGACCTCACGTTCAAGGTGATGGGAATTCCCTGCAGACTGGAAAATCAACAGGGCATGAGTAGGGCTTGAAGGGCAGCAGGACGAAGGAGCCAAGGAGAATCGCACTCCATTTTCTCGCGCTAAACCTCCTGCTGGGTGGAGACCCAGGAAGAGAGGAAGCCAAGGGCCTGTTGAAAGTCGGGAGCAGCAAGAGGAGATGACAAGATCTGTCGGTTGATTATAATGAGCCTCTGAAGTGCCCCTCGCCACATCTGGAGTGGGCGGTGCCGCCGCCGGGCCTCCAAGCGGTGTGGCGGCCGGGTCTATTTTGGGAAACTGGTTGTGCCGCTCTGTGAGCTGATAACCAACCTGCCGGGTGAGCAGCAACAGCAGCAACGTGCGGTCAGCCTGGTGGCCTGAGGTCCTGCAGGATGCGCGAGAGTGCCCCACCCAACAGGAAGTCTCCCTGCAGGGACTCACTACATCACTGTCACTGTCGCACAGGGGTCTGTGCATGTCCCTAGCCAGGCATCCACACACCCCCTTGCTTGTTCAGTCAGAAATGATGCATGCTGAGGGTGCAGTTCTGAGCCAGGTAGGCAGTAAAGGCTTTATAAGTCAGAGCCACCGCCATCTGCAGTACCGCCCCCATCCGTAGGCTTTTAGGGCAGGACACTCTGGAATGGGGCTTCCCGGCTGGCTCAGTGGTAAAGAATCCACCTGCTAATTCAGGAGATGTGAGAGATGCAAATTCGATCCCTGGGTCGGGAAGATCCCCTGGAGGAGGGCATGGCAACCCACTCCAGTCTTCTTGCCTGGAGAATCCCATGGACCGAGGAGCCTATGGGCTACAGTCCACAGGGTCACATAGAGTCGGACATGACTGAAGTGACTTAGCACGTACATACGCACAGTGCTATGTGAAGGGAAGGAAGGACGGAAGCACAGGACCGATCATGGCCTGGATGACTTGGAGGAGGGTGCCTGAAGCCAGAGCCAACAGAAACAGGGTACTCAAGGCCAAGGTGATTAAAGCACCAAAGCCAGGAGCATGAGGCACCATTGGAGAAAAACATATCCTTGCAGGACCTCAGGGGCTGGAAACATCAACACCCAGATTTCCCAGCATAAGGCCTCCAGAACCCAGGTTTTTACCCCAAGTCACTTGGAGATGGCTGTGCTGAAAACCTAAAGATCTTGGGATGGGCTACTTTGCTATTAGCTTTTTACTTTACACTGGAGAACAGCTAATTAACAATGCTGTCCTAGTTTCCGGTGGTCAGCAAAGGGACTCAGCCATTTATATACACATGTATCCATTCTTCCCCAAACTCCCCTCTCCTCTTCCAGGCTGTCACCTAACATTGACCAGAGTTCCCTGTTTTATACAGCAGGAAATTGATGAGTATCTATTTTAAATATAGCAGGGTGTACATGCCACATGGTTTTGAGGGACCCATCGTGGTGCTAGAGAAGCCTCTTGAGAGTCCCTTGGACAGCAATCCTAAAGCAAATCAACCTTGAATATTCATTGGAAGGGCTGATGCTGAAGCTGGAGCTCCAATAGTTTGGCCACCTGATGGGAAGAGCTGACTCACTGGAAAAGACCCTGATGCTAGGAAAGATTAAAGGCAAAAGGAGAAAGGGGTGGCAGAGGATGAGATGGCTAGATAGCATTACCAACCCAGTGGATGTGAACCTGCACCAACTCCAGGAGACAGTGAAGGACAGAGAAGCCTGTCATGCCACAGTCCATGAGTTCCTAAAGGGTTGAATACAACTCAGTGACTGAACAACAGCAAATTGCTCTATGAAGCCACAGCAGCTGGTGAACAAAGGCAAAAAGTCTGCTTCACTGATACCTGTGAAAATCCCCAAGGAAGTTGGAACTACTGGGAGAGAAAATCCCTCAGCTTTCTGCTATCAAAGAGGAGATGACAGCCATGGAGAGTTGGTTTATAAATTCAAAGATGTCTAAATTATGCTCACAGGTCAACAGACTCATCAGCACACAGCAGCGTACATGATAGCGCTTGATAATGGGTATTTTGGAGGGAGCTGGTGTTGGAGGTATATCTCTAACATTTTGAGACTGTTTTTAAGGGCAAGATGGTCGTTCTCTCTGCCTAAGCAAGCTGTATCAGAGGCAAGCATTTTTCAAGACTCAGGCTTCCTTTTACTACAATTTCTCTAAGCATCTTAATTACTTTTGTAAAATGTGAACAGTATTCTTAACCAATAGTGTTGTCTTACAACCCGAGTGGAAAGTGGATATGAAAGTGGCGATGATTGCTCATGTGGACTTATCACCAAATGTTTTTAGTTATTATTGCTGTTATTAATATTATTATTACTAATTCATAACCTTTTTCTAGCTGCAATTTTCCTCTGAAAGATGTTTTTGATGGTTCCCATAATGGAGAACAAAATAATATTCCAGTAATTATAAGGTGCTTTGAGATCCTCTGGCAAGTACATCCCTTTAGTAATTGGAACTCAGGCAGATTTACATGGCTGAGAATATTAAAGCACATTAAATTCCATAATGGTTCTTCTGGTATTACTTAACATTCTCATGCCTGGCCATAAAGCATTAAGACTTACGGCTGTTAGCGGCAACAACTTGCTCCCAGACATGCACTGAAAATCTTCATCTTGAGAGGCAAAGGTCCATAATAAAGAGAAACATTCTTTAATCAGCAGCAATCTACCCTGTCTCTTCTCCTCTCCTATCCAGACCATAGGGTAATTTGAAGCACAATCTACCTAGGAATTGCATCCACCCTCAGACTACTCATTTCTAGCTTTAAGCTACCCTCTTGCTAATGGATAACTCCAGCTAGAGTGGGAGGGGTCAGACCCCACAGGGGTTCAGTAACTACCTTAAGGACTTGTGCAGTGAGAAGGTGGAGACACAGTGGGTGCAGAAGGAAGGGGAATTGGGATCCCTCTCCCCACACGGCCACATGACATCGGACAGTGAAAACCAGACTCTGAAGTCTTACACTGTGTTTTGTTTAGTTTTCACTCATTCACTTGAGCGGGTATCTCGGGCACCTACTAAGGTCTGTGCAATCTTTGGAATGATAAACACACAATGCCAGCCTCAAGGAGAGCACAGAGGCAGGCAGAGAGGCCCTCTTCAAGTTCCAAGGAGCTGTCTGGCTCATGGGGGCATTTAAACAAGCCCCTTAGACATAGGAAAATGGAAACCTCTGATTCTAGCTCCTCAGTGCCAGAGCTGGGAGCTCCCAGAAAGGGGGCCTCTGGGGTTAAGTCCTGGCATTCTGTGGCCAGTAGACCACTCCCACTCTGTCATTTGCAGGTGGTATAAATGGGACTGCACTCGAGGTCTGACATAAAGCTTGTCACTGTGGTTTTGTGGTCACATGGACAGCACTCACTCTGCAGCAGCCTTCCTCCAGGAGGTCTGTCCTGGCAACACTCATGGTCTATTTAAAACCCTGCAGGACAATTACTCCTGTCTAAGTTACTTAGTGTGGGGAGCAAGCGTCACGTATTTTTAAAGAAACAGAAAGCTTCCCTTTCAAAAAAACATGTGGCCCATTGGCCAGGGAGGTCTGAGTTTGTGGCAATCACTTCTTAACCCCACGCCATTGATTTCTATGGTTTTATTCATTTCTCTGAATCTCAGCTTCCTAATCTTTGAAGCTGTGATAGGGTCACCAAGGAAGCAGGCCTGTTGCAGGGATTCAGGGGAATTTTGCATGCAGAATGACTGCAATACAGAGGCTTCCAGCACATATGTTCCTTCGTGTCATCTTCCCTGATAGTGATGACTAGCTCAAATGACACGCCTAAGCTAGACACACATCTTATTTCTCCCTCCCTAAAAAGGAGGCCTAACACTAATTCTAATCCATTCTGCCCTTGAAAAGATCCTTCCTGGTCCAGCAATGTTTATCCCATCCCTGCACTTCACCTTATGGCTTTGCTGAATTATTTCTTTATTGCTGAAAAGATTTCAAGTCATTGTGATCTGCCTGTTTTCAAGACTTAATGCCTGGAATCTTCCATTTCAAGTATGATCCAGCCCATAACTCCGCTCAGTTCAATTCGGTAGCTCAGTCATGTCCGACTCTTTGCGACCCCATGGACTGCAGCATGCCAGGCTTCCCTGTTCATCACCAATTCTGGAGCTTGCTCAAACTCATGTCCATCAACTCAGTGATGCCATCCAACCGTCTCATCCTCTGTCGTCCCCTTCTCCTCTAGCCTTCAATCTTTCCCAGCATCAGGATCTTTTTCAATGAGTCAGTTCTTCAGATTAGGTGGCCAAAGTATTGGAGCTTAAGTTTCAGCATCAGTCCTACCAATGAGTTTTCAGGGTTGATTTCCTTTTGGATTGATTGGGTTTATCTCCTTGCAGTCAAGGGACTCTCAAGAGTCTTTTCCAACACCACAGTTCAAAAGCATCAATTCTTCAGTGTTCAACTTTCTATATAGTCCAACTCTCACATCCATATATGGCCACTGGAAAAACCATAGATTTGACTAGATGGACTTTTGTCAGCAAAGCAATGTCTCTGCTTTTTAGTATGCTGTCTAGATTTGTCATAACTTTTCTTCCAAGGAGCAAGCATCATTTAATTTCATGGATTAAATTCATAAAATTAGTTCACTGATTTCTAAAATTCCTAAAACCACAGCCTTGCCTAACTCAATGAAACTATGAGCCATACCGTGTAGGTCCACCCAAGACGGACTGGTCATGGTGGAAAGTTCTGACAAAATGTGGTCCACTGTAGAAGGGAATGGAAACTACTTCAGTATTCTTGCCTTGAGAACCCCATGAACAGTATGAAAAGGCAAAAAGATAGGACGCTGAAATATGAACTTTCCATATTGGTAGGTGCCCAATATGCTACTGGAGAAGAGTAAATAAATAACTCCAGAAAGAATGAAGAAATGAACCAAAGTGAAAACAACACCCAGTTGTGGATGTGACTGGTAATGCGAGCAAAGTCTGATGCTGTAAAGAACAATATTGCATAGGAACCTGGAATGTTAGGTCCATACAATGAATCAAGGTAAATTGGAAGTGGTCAAACAGGAGATGGCAAGAATGAGCATCGACGTTTTAGATGACCTCATATAGCCCATGCCTAATTGTGGAATTCACTGAGAAAATCAGACTGCTTTTGTTTCTGTCTTTCCTGGGACAACAGCTTCCTTGAAAATTATCATTGTGTCTTATTTGATGTCTTTTATCTCCTAGAGCTTAGAGATGCACATGATACATAACAGATATTCAGTAAATACTTTCATGTGAATAAATTAATGAAAATCAACTTAGATTTTCTCACTAACAGCTGTCTTATTGGGATTGCAATTGCTACAGTGTTTCTTTGTCCTTGAAATTCTGGGCTTCACTTGCCATAATCTGATGTAGTCTAACACGTTGTTATTAATTTCTTTATGAATAATTGCTTAAAGTAGAGTACACATATGTTCTAATACTCTAAAGAAAGGCAATGACATGATATATGTAAAACCAGTAAAGCAAACACATTCTGGAAAGAAAAAAAAGCAGCATAAACAGAAATCAAGAGCATCAACAAATAAAGCATCAATAACTACAAAAAGTATAAATGAGTCAAATCTTCCTATGAAAAGGTAGAGATTTTCTGAGTAGGTTTTTAAAAAAGGAAAATTGAAGAAAAATCCAGCTATGTTATAAGACATGCTCCTGAAATAAAATGCCAAGGGAAAGCCAGAAAGCACACAGATGGAGAAAGAGAAACTAGCCAATGCTTAAATAAAAGAGGTGAAGAATATTAGGTATCAGACAACACACCAATTTAAGTCAAAACTACTAAATAGGACAACACGGAATTTAAATATTATTAAACATCACACTCCATCATGAAGAATAGTCACATATGTATTAATAAAACTCTGTAAAAAAAACCTGCTGTAGATGAAGTGAAAGTGAAAGTGAAAGTGAAGTCGCTCAGTTGTGTCTGACTCTTTGCGACCCCATGGACTGTAGCCCACCAGGCTCCTCCGTCCATGGGATTCTCAGGCAAGAATAGTGGAGTGGGTTGCCATTTCCTTCTCCAGGGAATCTTCCTGACCCAGGGATCAAACCCAGGTCTCCTGCATTGCAGGCAGACGCTTTAACCTCTGAGCCACCAGGGAAATCCACAATTACAATATTTTAACACATACCTATCAGATCAAATGATGTAAGTAAACAGAATATAAGTGAAGATATTTTTAAAAGTTTAGTACACCATTAACATGCAATGACAAACAAAAATATTAATATTTTCAAACTATTCTGACACAAACAATAAAATTGACCATGGAGGATGTGTCAAATAAGATATTAGTATCTTCACAAAAACAGCAAGTAGGAAGAAATATATCTGATCATAGTGTTTTTAAAACATAAGAACTGTACAAAAAATCAAAATAAATTAATCTCCCATTTAATTGAAAACAAATATCCCTCTACATATCTTTTAAGTTAACAGTAACATTAAAACATGAAAAAATACATTTTAGAAATGAACGAAAATTTTTTAAACTACATTAATATTAAATCCCAAAAGATATCATTGAAAGATACATTCAAAAATAGAAAACTTCTAACCATAATAATATTTAATATAAAATAAGGACTGGAAAAAAGTGAATTGAGATTTTTACTTCAAATGCTAACAGGAACATAAAATTAATCTAAACAAATTAGAAGAAAAGAATAAATCAATTTTAAAACAGGAATGTCCTACATAGGAAAAAAAATGAGAGTATAATCAATAAAATCTGAAGTAGATAACTTGAAAATACTAATAAGATAGCTAAATTTTTTTTTTGGAAATCCCAGTGAAGAAAAAATAAATAATATCAGTAATAAGAGATTGTATAGAGTATGGAATCAGAGGACAATTTTTTAAAAAGCTTATATGATCATTTATTTTTAAAATTGGGAAAGTTTAATGCAATGAATGATTATCAAGGAAAATATAAATTACCAAATCAATTTAAGAAGTGAAAGAAATTATCAGAAGTGCTAAAAAACATTTTAAAAGCCATCCCCAAGCAGTGCTTGTCTTTCAGCAAAATTAAAACCTTTTGCTCTTTGGATGATATTTAAGGAAATGAAACAGTAATTGAGAGGGAGAAAATATTCTCAATGCACACTTCTGACAAATTACTTGCAATTATTTGCAAGAGTATACAAAATAACTTTTACTTCTAACTATTAAGAAAATAAACAACACAGGAAAATAAAGGCAAAGATTTAAATACCAGTGAAGATATACCAATAACCTATAATAAGATATACATGCATTCAATACAATTAGTCATTAAGGGAATGCAATTTAAAATCACAGTTGTATATATTTCTACTTACCTGACAAAATGGTGAAACTTAGAAAGACCAACAATATCAATTATTGAGAAGAATGTGAAGCAACTAGAACTTGCATACAGTGCTGAGGGAAATGCAGAAAAAGTGTGAAAAACTGGGGAAAGAGTTTGACATTTTCACATAAAGTTAAGCACTAACTTCTCAAATGACCTAGTAATCCTACTCCTGGGTATTTGCTCAGAAAAAAAATGAAAACACATGTGTATACAAAAAATTGAATATCATTATTTATAGTAGCTGTATTCATAACAACCTGGAACTGGCAGCAACCCAAATGCCCATCAACAAGGAAACGGATAAACAAGCAATGATATATCCATGCAGTGAAATAATATTCAGCAATGAAAAGAAATAAATTACTAATATAAGCCATAGCATTAATTACTTCCAAAAATACTATGCCTTGTGAAAGAAACAAGACACAAAAGAACATATCTGTTAATATTATATGAAACTATAATGTAAAACTAAGCTATAAAGAATCGACGAGAAAGGCCAGGTCTTGGGAGGTTAACTATAAATGAATATGAGAAAATATTTTTAAAGTGTTAATTTTCATCTTGATCATATTAGTGTTTGTATGAGTATTTTTATTTTCAAGACTCAGTGAACTAAACACATTGTATATCAATTGCACCTCAGTAAAGTTGATTAAAAAATGGCTTGTCCAATGGTCCATGGGTAAATAATTCTTATCTTCAAAGAAGAGGTAATTTTTGTGGTTAATTAACTTTGCAAGAACAGAGAAAAAGATAGAAGCATCCCAACTAGTTCTGAGACAAACATGGATTCTGCATTGAAATCAGATATGGAAAACTGTAAAAGGAATCATGAAAGTCATTCACTGTTATCACATGAATTTATATGTGAATATGAAGATAATACATGCCTGTAGAATAGTTCCATAGATGATAAACATAAAAATGATATTTCATATAAATAGTAAACCCACAGAATAGTCAATAAATGGTTTGAGATCGATCACTAGCTATTGGATCAATATACCATTGCCTGCTTCATACATATAACAATTAATGGGCTAGAAAGCCAAATGTGTGGTAATAAATTATAAGATGCATTCATTGCATGTGTGCGCACACTTGTGCCCCACTCTTTGCAACCACATTGACTGTAGCCTGCCAGGCTCCTCTGTCCATGGAATTTTCCAGGCAAGAATATTGAAGCAGGTTGCCATTTCCTATTCCAGGAGATCTTCCTAACCCAGGGATCAAACCCACTCTCTTGCATATCCTGCATTGGCAGGCAGACTCCTTACCACTGTGCCATCTGGGAAACAGTAGGGTGAATTAGCAGGAAATAAATTATAGTTTTGCAAGATTGGGATAGAAAGAAGGTGCTTAAATAAGCCCTCAAAACCAGAAGTCATAATGTGAAAATCAGCACATATAACTATGTTAAAATAAAAATTTTAAATAAAGCTTAGCATTTACAAATTTAAAAGGGAAATTTACAATGTTGTAAAGTAATTAGCCTCCAATTAAAATAAATTTTTTTTTAAAAAATAAGAGAAATATTTGTTGGACAAATAGCAAATTCTCAATATCTGTAATATATAAAGAGCTCCAGCAAATCAATAAAAAAGCATTCATTTCTATTCAGAGAGACTATAATAGTTAACTTTCCCATCAATAGTATAAAACAGTATCTACTTGCCCAAATTCTCTCCAACAGTGGATACCAACATTCTTTTTAAAAATTTATTTAATTTATTTTTGGTTGCCCTGGGTCTTCATTGTTGCATGAAGGCTTTTTCTAGTTGCAGAGAATGGGGGCTACTCTGCAGTTGCAGTGTGCCGGCTTCTCGCTGCAGTGGCTTCTCTTGGGGACCATGGCCTCTAGAGTGTGCACTTCAGTAGTCGTGGAGCATGGACTCAGCTTCTCCATGGCATCTTCTTGGACCAGAGATCAAACACATGTCTCTGGCATTTGCGAGTGGATTCTCATCCACTCTACCACCAGGGAAGCTCCCAATAGTCTTTCTAACCTCAGTAATTATATGAGCAAAACAGAACAAACAAAACTCGCATTTCATTATAATTGTTTTAATTTCCTTAATTAGCTGGAAGTTAATTATATTTTTAATATGTTTATGGACCTTTGCAGGTCCTCTGTTGCTAACTGCCTGTTTATGTTTATACCTCATGTCCATTTTTCTATTCGTAGAGTTCACTTCTTCCTATTGGATATTATCAAACAAAAACATTAAAACACAGAGCTATCTATCAAGAGAAGGTATAAATGAATTATGGTACATTCATCCAGGAGATGTTTACATGGAAAAATTTATAAGATAAGTTGAACAAAGAAAAAAGACGCAATATTCTCTAATTAGAGGATGACCTAGTGTACATGAAAATTTAGCCTCTATTTTTATTTCTACTTAAATGTACAAAAGAATTGAAAAATATTTAAAGTTTAGATGTGAGAACTTACATTTATTGAGGACTTATGATATGCCAAGTATACTATTAAAAGCTTTATGATGTCTCTACTCCCCCCATCATCCCAATTGTCCAGCCAAGGAAACTGAGGCTTAGGGTCAGGCACACCCTACAGCCTGTACAAGGAGGAGGTGAGCTGAGAAGCAGGTAGTCCTGATAGAGGACTGTTGTTGTTGTTCAATAATGTCTGACTGTGCAACACCATGAACTGCAGGACACCAGGCCTCCCTGTCCCTCACTATCTCCCAGAGTGTGCCCAAGTTCATTCCATTGAATCGGTGATGCTATCCAACCTTCTCATCCTCTGTCAGCCCCTTCTTCTGCTTTCAGTCTTTCCCAGCATCAGGGTTTTTTTCTGATGAATTGGCTCTTCTCATCAAGTGGTCAAAGTATTGAAGCTTCAACTTCAGCATCATTCCTTCCAGTGGGTATTCAGAGTTGATTTCCTTTAGAATTGGCTGGTTTGATCTCTTTGTTGTCCAAGGGACTCTCAAGCGTCTCCTCCAACACCACATGGGAAAGCATCAATTCTTTGGCGTTCAGCCTTCTTTATGGTCCAACTTTCACGTCTGTGTATGACTACTGGAAAGACCATGGCTTTGACTATTGGGACCTTTGTTGGCGATCCTCCCCAAGTTCTGAGAAGGCTGGCTTCTGGGTCAGAAGAAGGATTCCTTCATCTAAACCATCTGAATTTTTTGAAAGGGAATATAGTTGTGAAATGGACATTTTCAAAAGAATACATGGAAATAAAAAAAGAGGGCATCTGGTGGGCTGGAGAGGCCAGAGCATTCCAGAGCCTTGTAGAAAGGTGTCATGTTACACTGCCCCTTAGGAACAGAAACAGGTGAGAGAGCCTTGTGCTAGGCAGAGAAAGAGGAGACACCAAGGGATATAAAAGCCACCTTATGGAGCTGCGTTTGGAGGGAGTTCTTTGTAATCCCAGATGGCAGACTCGGGGCCACTGGGTGAAAAGTCCAGGGAACAGATGTCAGCATGACACAGGGCCAACTGGGTTCAGTTTGGACCTGCCAAAAAAGGAAGGGTGTGCCCCGAAGGTAATGTGAGCTGTTTCGGAGGCTGAAACAGACAACGGAACCCACTTAGCCCAGAGCTGCCCAGAGGTTGGAAGTAATCAAAAAACAGCTTCAAGAGAAGCGACGTCTGAAACACCTTCCAGGCCTGAACCTGTATACAACCAGGGCATGGGAACAGGTTCTCTCCAACAACCACTTTCTTCACAGTCATGAGCAGCAGGTTCAGAGGCAAAATTCAAACTAACTCTCTCCAGGAGGATGCTATAGATTAGAAAGAATAATAGTACCTGTGAGACCTCAGAAGGGTTGCAACAAGAAAATGTCACAGTGAATGTCCATCAGCTGGTGGATGCACTTGGGTAACTGGAGCTCACCCCTTCCTGTAATTTCTCTCTTCAGCCTCAGGATTATGTAACTGCTCGCTGCTCACCACATCAGCTCTCCTAATACATCACAGTCTTCAAGGTAGAGTCAGTTGGTCATGGTGAAGTGATGGATTTGTTCAGAGGCTCGCTCACCGGTCAGGGTGTCTGACTGAAGTCCTTACCCACTACAGAAAGAAACAGCAAACATTCTAAAAGGCCAGATCTATATTAATCCATGAGTCATGGCGGTGACTCAACTCTGATGTTCTAAACAAGAAAGCACCACAACCGCCATTGACAATTTAGGAAAACGGACAGGAA
The DNA here is from genome assembly GCF_001704415.2 of Capra hircus. Lineage (NCBI taxonomy): Eukaryota > Metazoa > Chordata > Mammalia > Artiodactyla > Bovidae > Capra > Capra hircus. Next base: position 62,900,024 of record NC_030828.1, read on the forward strand.
CCTTTGTTTCCCAAATGTGGAAAATTAAATAAATATCTGGGTTGGGGACCAAAATATCCACAGAGACACAATCAAATGTCTAATTGTTTTGGGAGTGGCTATTACTCTAGACATCTTACCTTAAGTAAAAACATTTTTAGTTGAGAATTTGTTAGCAAAAAGGAAAAATGCCATTAATACGGAATCAAACTCCTTCAATAAATGTTCACAAATGAATTAATTGCAGTCTATGTTTTAAGCAAGCCTTCTCTGTCCCCATCAGATACTTCTCTATGATCCTATTGTATGCCCTCTCACTCTTTCACATATTTCCCTTCTAAATCCTTCCTAAATGCCCCAGGGGGCAGACAAATGTGTCTCACTGCCTAACCACAGAGGTCCTTGAGAAGGGAATATCTGCCAACTTTGTGTTTGCTCATTGTTTAGCACATTGTTGTGCTAAACATAGTTGTGCTAAACATGTTAATATGCTCGTATTAAAGTCAAGCAATCAATAAGGGGGTCAGAAAGAGAGCAACAACAATTGTGGGTCAGTGTGAACTAGAACATTTGAATGAGCAGTTGTTTTTATAACAAGACCTAATGTATGAGTCCACACATGATCTCAAACACATAAACTGATTCCATCAGCTCAAACTGAAAATCCAAGCCAGATAAATGGAACTGAAAACAAACTTCAGTCTAACCAGTCATTTGACCCAGCACATTTGGTCAAAATTGCTGAATGACCAGGCTCCAGTAAACAATGACTACACCTCCAAGTCTCTTCACAGACCCAATGAGAAACAAGGCCATTCTTTTGGGGAGTATGGAGCAATAATAAATGTTTATGATCTAGAGTCAAAATTGTCTCTAATCCAGGCTCTGTCACTTACTATCTATGTGATCTTAGAAAAATCAGTTAATATGTTTGTGCTTTGTATTTTCAACTGTTTAAAAAAAAAAAAAACTGATTGACAACAAATTTCCCCCCCCAAAAAAAAATAAATAAATAAATAAAATGTCCCTGTGCCTCAAAAGGGACGTCCTTTATAGCAATATTCCTAAATAACCTGATCTCTACATTAAAAAATATAACATCAATCTCTCTACACAATCCTTTTCTCATATACAAAAAGCTAATCAAGACCGATCATAAATGAAAACCTACATGGAAGATAAAATTACAGAAGAAAACATAGTAGGTGAGGATCTCTGACTTTAGGTTAGGTAACGATTTCTTAACATACAAAAAGTACTGACCGAGAGAAACATAGAAAAGTTGAACTTCAAGATAATCAAAACTTCTCTTCGTCAAAAGACACCAGCACTACGGAGACTAGAATGGAGGTTCCTTTAAAAACTAAAAATAGAGCTACCATATGGTCCAGTAATCCCACTCCTGGGCATATATCCAGGGAAAACCATAGTTTGAAAAGATGCATGCACACCAATGTCCATAGCAACACTAATTACAATAACCAAGACATAGAAGCACCTAAACGTTCATAGACAGATGAACATGGATAAAGACAGCGTGTTACATATGTACGATGGAATACTACTCAGCCACAGAAAGGAATGGAATCATGCCATTCACAGCAACGTGGATGGACCCAGAGACTGTCACACTGAGTGAAGTAGATAAGACAAAAACACAGATGATATGATATGGCTCACATGTGGAATCTGAAAAACTGATACATATGAACTTATTTACCAAACAGAAGTAGAGTCGCAGATGTACAAAACGCCTATGGTAACCACTTACGGTTACCAAGAGGAAAGGGGGGAGGGATAAATGGGGAGACTAGAATTGACATATAAACACTCCTACATATAAAATAGATAACTAATAAGGACCCGCTGTATAGCACAGAGAACTCTATTCAATACTCTGTAATGACCTGTATGGGAGAAGAATCTATAAAGAGTGGATAGATGTCTAACAGATTCACTTTGCTGTATACCTGAAACTAACACAACACTGTGAATCAACTATACTCCAATAAAAACTAATTTTACAAGAGACACCATTAAGCAAAAGAATAGCCAAGCCATGGACCAGGATAATAAATGTGAAAGAATATTTATATGCAGTACATGCATATGATGAAGCCCCTGTGTCCAGAAATACAGAGAAATCCCACAACTCAGTAACAAAAATAGGCAAAAACTTGAGCATGTATTCTACAAAGGAAGATAGTGAATGGCTAGTAGGAACATGACATCCCAGAAATACAAATAAAAACCACATAGGAACTACAACCTGCCCAAGAGAAGGGCAAAGTTAAAAAGGTTGATGACACTAAACCTTGGTGAAGATATGGAACAAACGGAACGTTCATGCATTGGAGGTCAAAGTGTGAAATAGAAGATGACTTTGGAAAACTGCTTGGCAGCTTCTCATAAATCAATCACATACTACCTGTCTTAGTCATCTTTGGGTGTGTAACAAATTATTGTAGACTGGGTGGCTTAAGTAACAAATGTTTATTTGCACAGGTTTGGAGGTTGAGAAATCCAAAACCAAGGTGCCAGCTGATGTGAAGTCCCTCTGTTTGGTTTGTAGAAGGTTGTTTTCTTGTTGTCTCCTTGCGTGGCAGAGAATGAAAGGTTATCTCTCTATGTCTCTTCTATAAAGAGAGCTGAGCACAGAAGAATTGATGCTTTGAACTGTGGTGTTGGAGAAGACTCTTGAGAGTCCCTTGGACTGCAAGGAGATCCAACCAGTCCATCCTAAAGGAGATCAGTCCTGGGTGTTCATTGGAGGGACTGATGCTGAAGCTGAAACTCCAATACTTTGGCCACCTGATGTGAGGAGCTGACTCATTGGAAAAGACCCTGATGCTGGGAAAGATTGAGGGCAGGAGGAGAAGGGGATGACAGAGGATGAGATGGTTGGATGGCATCACCAACTCAATGGACATGGGTTTGGGTGGACTCCAGGAGTTGATGATGGACAGGGTGGCCTGACGTGCTGCAGTTCATGGGGTCACAAAGAGCTGGACACGACTGAGCGACTGAACTGAACTAAACTGAACTGAATCCCATTATTAATGCTTCATCCTCATGACCTAATTGACTCCCAAAGGTTCAAGGGTTTGGGGTTTTAACATAAGAATATAGGGGTAGGGAACACAAATATTCAATCTATAGCACTACCAAGTTGCTAAGCAAAACCATCCATAGGTATTTAGTCACCAGAATTTATAGAATGACATGTGTTCCTCTTCATTCGTAACAGCTAAAAACTAGAAACAACTAGTTTTGGGAATGAACATGAATAGAAAAACAGATAAATTATGCTCTACTCACACAATGGATTATGACTAAGCAACAAGAAAAAAATGAAGCCCTGACACACAACAGGATGATAAATCCCAAAATCATATAGTAAGTGACAAAATCTAGACACCAAAGAACCATTTACATGACATTCTCCACCAGATAAAGATGACCAATGGTGAGAGAAACCCAAGCAGCAGTTATGTCATTCACGCCAAAATAAGACTTGATTTAAATTTCAGATGAAACAGCTCACCAGTAATTTTATATAAGTACCTGGGAAATAACATTGTTTTTAAAGTTGCAAAATAAACAGCATGGCCACATTAAGGAAAATTTCACATAAGCTTCCCCAAATCCATGCTTACTCTAATAAAATTTTATTTTCTCAAAAACAAGTAGTTGCTGGATCACATGATAGTTCTGTTTTTTAATTTTTTTAAGAACCCTTCCTACTGTTCTCCATAGTGGTTATATCAAATTACATTCCCACTAACACTGTATGAGTTTTCCCTTTTCTTTGTAACACTTGTTACCTTTTGTCTTTTTGATGATGGCCATTCTGACAGGTATGAGGTTAAATCTCATGAAGGCTTTGACTCTCGTTTCCCTGGTGATTAGTGAGGCTGAGCGCCTTCTCATATACCTGTTGGCCATTTGCATGTTTTCTTTTTAAAAAACGTCTATTCAAATCCTTTGCCTGTTTAAAAAAAAAAATCAGGATATTTGTCCCAAAGGAAATGAAATCAGTATCTCAAAGATGGCCATGCTGCTAAGTCACTTCAGTCGTGTTCGACTCTGTGTGACCCCAGAGACGGCAGCCCACCATGCTCTCCCGTCCCTGGGATTCTCCAGGCAAGAACCCTGGAGTGGGTTGCCATTTCCTTCTCCAATGCATGAAAGTGAAAGGTGAAAGTGAAGTCGCTCAGTCGTGTCCGACTCTTAGCGACCCCATGGACTGCAGCCTACCAGGCTCCTCCGTCCATAGGATTTCCCAGGCAAGAGTACTGGAGTGGGGTGCCATTTCTGCACTGTTTACAATTACCAAGATACAGAATCAACTTATATGTCCACCAACAAATGAATGGGTAAATAAATTGTGGCACACACACATATACACACACAGAGGGATATTGCTAGGCCATAAGGAAGAAAGACATCCTGAAATTTGCAAAAGTATGAATGAACCTAAGGGACACTGAGCGACTGAACTGAACTGAACTGAAGGGGCATTATACTAAATGAGACAAGCCAGACACAGAAAGACAAATACTGCATGATCTCACTTACATGTAGAATCTGAAACAGTAAAACTCCTAAAAGCAGAGAGGAGAACAGTGGATGCCAGGGGCCAAGTGAGGTGGAAATGGGGAGATGTTGGTTAAAGTGTGCAAAGCTTCAGTTATGCAGGATAAATAAATTCTGAAACTTGATATACAGCATGGCAACTGTAATTAATACTATGATATGGCATTATTAAAACTGGCTTAGAGGGTGGATCTCAAGTGTTTTTACCACACACACACAAACACACACAGACAAGTGACTGTATGAGGTGATGATTATGTTAATTCATTTTATAGTAATTATTTCACAATGTATACATGTATCAACATATGACATTTATTAAAATATCACCTTTGTGCACCTTAAATACATAAAACTTTTTGCCAATCATACCTCAATAAAGATGAAAATGTGAATGACAGTTTCTGGGATGGAAGGTCTTGGCAGAATTTACCTGGGAAGGTACATAAAGGAGCTTTCTAAGGTGAGAGAAATGTTTAATAACTTGGCAGTATTATGAGTTACACAGGCATGTCGATTTGTCAACACTTACAAAACTTCATACTTAAGGTTTGTGCATTTTACTTTATCTAATTGTATCCCAAATTTAAAAGCAAAACAAAAAGACTCTTTAAATTCTCAGGGTGGTTGAGAGAATGAAAGAAAAGATTCTGTCTATAAACTAGGCTTGGTCAGGGTGTCTGGTTTACAGCACATACTTAATGAACTAGGTGTTTTATACACCAGTAGAAGGCTGATTAAATAAATAGAAACAAAGTACTACGGGCTATCTATGAAAATGAAAATTTGCAACAAGGTGTATTCCACCTAAACAGCATGATACAGTCCAAACACAACCATCCTAGAATTTAGATTCTGCTACCAGCCTGTGCCCTATATGCTGGCTTCTAATCATCTCAGGATCCCAGATGGGGACAAGGTGAGCAGCCTGTAGGTGTGGGTTAATTCATTAAGTTTTTAACTTTGAAAGAATTTATGCAATCCAGGTCCTTATACGGCTCGACCTATCACGCATTTTAGTCTATAATGGGTTGAAAGGCTGAACCTGATATTTCTCCATTCTGCAATATCAGAGAATCAGAGAGACTTTAATTAATCCTCTTCTGCCTGCTTGTCTAAAAGCTAAAAGACATTTTAATGAGAAGGCGGCAGCAGAGGAAAAAAAATCAGTAATGAAATAAATAAAAAATAAAATCATGGGGCTCATAAGCAGCCCCACAGATGGAGGCATTCAGCTCAATGAAATAAAAGATGAATTTATTTGACTAATGTAAATAGAGAGAAAATGAGGCACTTCCTTAGTGCTCAAACTGACTATGAATAGATGAGTAATGTCAGAGTGTCAGACCTGCGATCATAAACTCCCAGGCGCCAACAATGGTCATGCCCGATTTAATGAAAAAACAAATGAAATGCTACATATTACTGTTTGCTTCTCCCGTCAAATGAGTTGTCTGAATATTTTATTCAGTAAGGAGTGTTTTATATATGAAAGATAATTAAATATTGCAGAAAAGAAATGGGTTACAGGACATAATGTTGGGGAGCGGTGAGTGTGTGTGGCGGGGCTGGGAAAAAAGCAAGTCCGCTGCTACGGTTTCTACAGTGAGATTACAATCGTGGCATAGAGTGAGAGCATCCTGTGTGCCCAGCCCGGGGTTAATTAAACCGTCAAGGACGGGATTCAACTGCAGGCACAGTGGTACAGATGGAAAGACACAGAAAAAGAGAGCCAAGTGGCAGGAAACATCACAATCTCAATGGAAAGGTAAGAACCTTGTGCATAAAAGTGACTTAAAAAAAAAAAAGCCTATCAAATGAATAAGTGATTGAACACACACAGTGGTAAAATAAATATGTTAAGAGCCAAATGGGAGCATCAGTTTCGCGTCTGGTACAGGATGATTCTCTGAGCTTGGGACATATCCAATCAGATCTTTCTACTTCGGGAAGGTGGTCAGGTAGAACAGAAAAGAGGACCAGGTTTGGGGCAGGGTTTTCCATTCTTGGCACTATTGATATTAGAAGTTGAATGATTCTTTGTTGCGAACTTACTTGCTCATTATAGGAGTTTAGCTGCATCCTCGACCAATCAGAGGCTGATATAATGTCCCCTTCCTGTGTTGGGACAACTAGAAATGTCCCCAGCTCAGTTCAGTCACTCAGTCATGTCCAAATCTTTGTGACCCCATGGTCTGCAGCACACCAGGACTCCCTGTCCATCGCCAACTCCTGGAGTTTACTCAAACTCATGTCCATTAAGTCCGTGATGCCATCCAGCCATCTCATTCTCTGTTGTCCCCTTCTCCTCCCACCTTCAATCTTTCCAAGCATCAAGGTCTTTTCCAAGGAGTCTGTTCTTTGCATCAGGTGGCCAAAGTATTGGAGTTTCAGCTTCAGCAGATGTTGCTAAATGTTAATGTTGCCTGAGGGAGAAGACTGACCTGGGTAGGGACCAGAGTTAGAGAGACCTTAAACTTAATCCAGGCTCTATCTTTCACCAGCTTTTTGATATCAAGCAAGTCATTTCATCTCTTTTACCCTCAATGTCCTCATCCATATAATGAGCATAGTAGATTGAATAGTCATCTTTAACTTTTAATCGTTTACTGTATCCCCACCCCTTGATTTTGAGCTTGGACATGTGACTTGCTTTGGCCAAGGCAAGTCAACAAGGGCGTGTGTGCATGCTTAGTCCTGTCAACTCTTTGTGATCTTATGGACTGGAGCCTGCAAGTCTCCTCAGTCGAAGGGATTTTCCAGGCAAGAATACTGGAATGGGTTGCTATTTCCTTCTCCAGGGGACCTTTCCAAAACTAGAGATCAAACCCACTTCCCCTGCATTGGCAAATGGATTCTTCACCACTGAGCCACTGAAGCCCAGTCAACGAGAGATCTCATCTTAATTGTATTGGTTTTAAGTGAATGACACAGTGATTGATATAGAAGGAAAGTTATGACCAACCTAGACAGCGTATTAAAAAGCAGAGACATTACTTTGCCAACAAAGGTCTGTCTAGTCAAGGCTATGGTTTTTCCAGTGGTCACGTATGGATGAGAGACTCGGACTATAAAGAAGGCTGAGCGCCAAAGAATTGATGCTTTTGAACTGTGGTGTTGGAGAAGACTCTTGAGAATCCCTTGGACTGCAAGGAAATCCAACCAGTCCGTTCTAAACGAGACCAGTCCTGGTGTTCTTTGGAAGGACTGACGTTGAAGCTGAAACTCCAATACTCTGGCCACCTGATGCAAAGAGCTGACTCTTTGGAAAAGACCCTGATGCTGGGAAAGATTGAGGGCAGGAGGAGAAGGGGACGACAGAAGATGAGATGGCTGGATGGCATCACCAACTCGATGGACACGGGTTTGAGTGGACTCTGGAAGTTGGTGATGGACAGGGAGGCCTGGAGTGCTACAGTTCATGGGGTCTCAAAGAGTCGGACATGACTGAACGACTGAACTGAACTGAACATATTGGAAATGAAATGATTACCATAATAGGTTTAGTTAAAATCCATTGCCTCAGATAGTTACAGTTGTTTTTCTTGTTGGAAACCTTTAAGACTTAATCTCACAGCAACTTAAAAATATGCAAAATAGTGCCATTAACTATTGTCACGACATTGTGCACTTCCGTTCCAGAACTTATTTATAAATGGCCATTTTTGCTTTTTATACTCACTTTCCCGAGCCCCCAGCCTCTGACAACCACCAATTTGTTCTATCTATGACTTTGATTTTTTTACACATACAAGGAGAGCCAACCAGTCCATTCTGAAGGAGATCAGCCCTGGGATTTCTTTGGAAGGAATGATGCTAAAGCTGAAACTCCAGTACTTTGGCCACCTCATGCGAAGAGTTGACTCATTGGAAAAGACTTTGATGCTGGGAGGGATTGGGGGCAGGCGGAGAAGGGGACGACCGAGGATGAGATGGCTGGATGGCATCACGGACTCTATGAACATGAGTCTGAGTGAACTCCGGGAGTTGGTGATGGACAGGGAGGCCTGGCGTGCTGCAATTCATGGGGTCGCAAAGAGTTAGACACAACTGAGCGACTGAACTGAACTGAATAAGTATTTGTCTCTGACTTATTTCTCTTGGGCTTCCCTTGTGGCTTAGCTGGTAAGGAATCTACCAGCAATGCGGGAGACCTGGGTTCAATCCCTGAGTTGGGAAGATCCCCTAGAGAAGGGAAAGGCTACCCACTCCAGTATTCTGGTCTGGACTGTATAGTCCATGGGATTGCAAAGAGTCAGACACGACTGAACAACTCTCACTATTTCACTTAGCATAATGTTCTCAAATGTCCATGTATATTGTCAGAAATGTCAAGATTTACTCCTTTCTTATGGATGAATAATATTCATACATTATGTATATATAGTATTCCTATGTATGATTTTTCTTTATCCATTTATCCATCCATGGACTCTTTGATTGTTTCCATACTGTGCCTATTGTCTATTGCAGCATTGACTATGAGGTCACATATATCTGTTTAAGTTAGTGTTTTCAACTTCTTCAAATAAATACCCAGAAGAAGAATTGCTGGATCATACGGTATCTCTATTTTTAATTTTTTGAGGAACCTCCTCTATGAAAATATAGTGGCTGCACCAATTTACATTTTCCCCCGTGTACAAGTGTTCCCTTTTCTCCACATGCTCACCAACGCTTGTTATCTCTTATTTTTTTGATGATAGTTCAAATGGGGGTGAAGTGATATTTTATTTTGATTTTGATTGGATAACTAAGTTTTGTTCACATCCTAAACTCATAATTTTAATAGTTATCTTGTATTGAGCACTTTCTCTTTGCCAGGCACTAATTGAACTATTTCTACCCTGTTAAATATTTTATCTCCAGCCCTTGGCATGGTGCTGGCATCAATCAACTACTTGTGTTAGTCAGGATAGGCAAAATGAACCCCCATATCTCACTGGCTTAACATGACAAAGATTACTATCTCACTCACAAAGTATGTCTGCTCAACACAAATTGGTGCATATTGTGAGTCTAATTGTGACCCCTCAAAAGATGTGATGAAGTCCTACTCCCAATACCTGTGAATGTGCCCTCCTTTGGAAATAAAGTCTTTGGGATGTAATCAACTTAGGATTAAGTCATTGGGGTGGTCCCTAATCCAATATGCTTGCATGTCCATTTAAAAAGAAGAGAGGACCACGTTATAAAAGAGACAGAGGGTGATGTAGCTGCAAGCCGGGGAAAGCCAAGGGCTGATGGCCATCACAAGAAGCTAGGAAGAGACAGGCAGGGCTCTCCCAAGAGTCCCAGACGAGCGTCCCCTGTTGTTTTCATATTTCAACCTTGATTTCAGATTTCTAACCTCCATAACTCTGAGACAATATATTTCTGTTATTTTAAGCCACCCTGTCTGTGGTCCTTTGTTACGATAGCTGCACTAGGAAACTAACATGGCTTAGCTCCACACTGTGACTTGGGGACCCAGGTCAACCAAGGCTCTGCCCCATTGTAGACACACATTCCCATTTGCATGGCTTCAACTCAACTCCAAGGGCAGCTGAGAAATACAAGGAGCTATACGGATATTTGAGCACCAATGGTCTCCCCCATGGTCGAAGTAAATATTTGTTGAGTAACTAAATATATCCACTTGTCATAAAGATCCTCTCACAGTGATTTCAATGTGATTGGGCCCTAATCAACTTCCATGTGTCATCAGTGAGGAAACTAAGACATCAAGAGACTAAGTGACTTCTCCACTGTCACACAGCACACACCTGTCTAATGGGCTAGGGTTCAAATCCAGGGCAATCAACCCTGAAATCTGCATTCTGGCCTCTCAGTAAACGAGTCCTGAAGGAATGAGAGTGGAGTCCTTTATGGCAAGTAACCTTGTGCTGCATCACTTAAAGGTGTTCCCTAGGCAAATGGCTTAACTGTTTCAAAGTGTGGAAAGTTTTCCTTCCAATTAAGATGTGCCTTGTGTATAAAGCTCCCTTCAGTACGCTCAGAGATGGTCTGTTCACCATCATCTGAATTTAAAGCAGGCCATTTGGCACACCTCCATTTTACTGCCATTAATCGAGTCATTTTGGGGGGGAAATCTACAGCCTTCAAGAAGAGCTGTATTTCTGACCAGGAAAGCAATGAGACCTGGAGGTCAGAGCTTGCAGCTCAGCTTCATCCTGGATCTTAAGAAAGATCCAGAAACATACCTGTCATGTTTGATGTCATTCTCATTGAGTGAGATATTTGTATTCAAATTTCCCCAGATGATTTGGACATCTCTGATGATTCGTCATCAGAATCTGATGGAGCCTCCTCATTGCTACCCTCTCTTTGACTTGACAGAAGAATACTGGCCTGGCGGAGGCTGCAGAAACCAGGTTTGCAACTTAATGCTGATTTTGCCCAGAAGTAATTAGTTCATTAACTGTGAGCGCAGGAGCTCATTAAAGGGGGAGGGGGATGATGCAAATCAGTGGCCTGTGTAAGTCCATCAAAAATGAGAAGGAGCTGGAAATGGTCTGGCTCAATCCTGCCCAACACCTTCATTAACCAAAGAGGTTTCTAAAAGCCCAGGAGTCCCTGGAGATCAGCGGCATTTAAAGGCACCAGCTACACTGGAAAGCAGAGAAGGTGATGGGAAGAGGGAGGGTAGAGGGAACCGTTGATGGAATGTTTTTCAGGGAACCCGCCTCATACCAGGCATCTGATGCCCTCAGCAGCAACCTCACTGCATTCTTCACACAAGCATATAGGTCTGAGTATTCATGACTTGCCAAAGGTCTCAGCAAGTCAGTGGCAGAGCAGGGATCCAGACCTGTACCTTCATGAACCCCCAAACCAATGATTTTCCCATCAAATCAATACATTCGCCAGCCCAACTTGGAGATGAACAGTCACGTGACCAGCCCTGGGCCCCTTATCATCTCATCTTATGCACATTTGGAAGCATTCCTGGTCAGTATTGTATTGAGCTGCAGTTCGCAAATGTTTATTTACAAGGGATTAATTAACTTTGCTATTTGCAAGAACCAAGCTAAGGGGAATTTGGCTTTCTCTCAGAATAGGCACGGTGACATCCCAAGGCCCTCATCTCCATGCTCAAAATGTCAAAATTCCTCTAGGCCAAACTCTGAAGAAAAACCAAAACATGGCACATGGTGTGACAGGGGAACAGAATGGCCAGAGGGGCTCAGAAAATGTGGGCAGACATGGCAATTTCAGGCCCATGCCTGTCACTGAAGGGCCACGGGACCCTGGGCAAAGCCACCTACTTCTCTGAGCTCTGGTTCTCTTAGAAAGAAAAACAAAGAACAAAATGGGATTCCTGAGGTCTAGGCTGGTTCTGAGACTATCGAAGAAGAGTCTGGGAGTCTGAGTCTTTTGTTCACAGAGAGAGTGGAAGTGGTGCTCTGGGTGGAAAATGACAAATGAAGTTGGGGGTCAGGAAGAAGAGACTCTGGATTCCTGGACCCTGGCTCATGTGCCCCCAACTCAGAGGGGACACCCCAAAAGGAGAAGAAGACAGAGTTGCCTTCAGAAACACATCCCAGTACCCAATGGTCTCATTCCGAGATGGCACAAATGTAGTGAGGATGAGGAAAGGACGTCTCCATATGTAATAAGAATAGGAGTGCTCCCCAGGACACAAGAAGCCGGGAGCATCTCCAGAAGAGCATATGTGACGAGAGAGACAGAAAGAGGACACAGAGCAAGGGACAGACAGGATTATTCCAGGGTCTTGCGCAGTCAAGAATGAGCACGCCAGCCTGCAGGACACGCAGAACAGCCATACCCCCGCCACTCGCTTGTAAGTCCATCCACCCCTTCATCCATCCATCCAAGATTTTCTTTTATCCATCCAGCCAGTCATCCATTTATTCACTCAACACCTGGTCTATGGTGAGAGCTGTGCTTGACCCAGGAGATAAATGGCAAGTGAGAATACACACAGCTCCACCATCGAAAAAGTTCCAGCGTGATGGGGAAGACTTCTTTTTCGAGAGCGTTGTCCACAAAAGGAAAGTTCAAAGGCTCAACTGGATACAGGCTGAGGATAGACTCAGACCCTTTGAGCATCATGGTGACCATGCTTCTAATCCCCTCCCTGCCTCCCTCCCTCCCTCCCTCTGTCTGGCTCTGGTATGTACAAGATCCAGGGACTTGGAGAGCTGAAACCTTAGACTTGGTTTCACTCCCTTTTAACTGACTGTCTTTGAGAGCCCATATACCCTGACCTCTAAAACGTGGATGATAATGTCTTCCTAGCCTGCCTCATGAAGTGTGAAAAGCAAATGAGAAGAGGGAAGTGAAAAGTTTATAAACTTTCCACAAGCATTTTAGGAGCCATGAAGAATCCCCTGCATGACAGTTGAGTCTGTGGTCATAACTGACCTGGGCTGATATTGGAATTTCTAGAATGTATCAGACGAGGGTTTCTGCCTGACTATAACTGGGTAGCATCCCCGCTCTGGGTTTCACCAGTCCAGGTGTCACTCGAGCAGCTGGAGACAGGTGCTGCACAGAGAGAGGGGGTCTGAGCCTGCACCCGGGGCTGGGGGCGGGGGAGGGTGGCCCTCCATCCAGGAAAGCCAGAGCAGGAAGCAGATCCTGAGAACCCCCTGGGAACCTTGGCTCCAAAGTCTGGGCACAAGGCCAGGAGCTGAAGATCCCAGGAACAGTTCAGAAAACACTGTTCAAGGTGGGAGGAGGTGATAAAGAGCCATTGTTGAGGACAGATTCAAAAATCTGGAGGCTGTCCTTCTTGGGAGATGGAGGTGTGGGTCAGATTGGACTGTTGGCTTCCCAGGCCCAGATCTGGGTGAGGACAGTGGACTCTGCATCCCCAGGCATGGGTTGCACATCAGGTGACCGATAAGGCTGTGTCCTGTTGAACGCTTTTAGTGGGGATTACAAATAGACAATCCCATCAAGCAGGGGTCCTCTTGTCCAGATTCTAGGTGAGAGCTGAAACTAAATTAACTGCAAAACCCTTTACTCAGCCCACCTAAAGGCTAGGTTGCCTATAACACAAGCACTATACCCGTAAGAGCGTGGCAATTTGTGAGTATTCCCTGGGCAAGTGTCAAACTCCTTTATAAAGCACCGTGGACAGAACTCAGAACGATATGCCTGGGAAGCATGATTTTCCAGGGGAGGCTAGCGCTTGCCAACATTTTCCCAGGCACAGGCTCTGCCGTGGCTGTTCCGTCATGGTGACTCTGCACCCCCAAGATGTGGACACAAAGAATTGTTGTCCACTCCTCCCTCCACTCTGATCCCCTCCAAGGAGTCAGAGGAGCAATGCATCTTTTCCTTGCAGCCTTGGTCACTGCAAAAGGAAAGAAGCCCAGAATAGATGATCCCACGTTTGGGATAGAGGGGTGAATTATTTACGAAACAGATAGAGGCTGCAGCAGAGGCTAGGGCTGGGCAAAGTGTGAGCGATTCTTTTGTTCCTGCAGCTGGCCTTTGGAGTTGCACAGAGCCAGGGCAGTAAATAATGCTGCTATTGTCTGCCTGTGTCAGAGACAGACAGAAGGTACATTTGGCCCGTGTCCAAACACCGCAAGGCCACTCATAGTCACAGTGTCCAATTACTGCTGGCTTGACTATAAAATGCACTTCTTCTTCTTCTTTTTTTTTGCTGAGCTAATTTAAGAATGGGCAGTGTTAATGTTCCCTGCACAAAGACAGGTTTTGCTGCATCTTTCAGTGGAAGAAAATAAAGTTACACTCAGAACAGAAACCAAACTGGACTGGGGTGGAGATGGTCCACATAGCAGTCGATGGATAGCAAGGTAAACTACGTTTGGGTTCTCCTTTAAGAAGTAGAAAAAAAATTAAAACTTGGTTCTGAGTTTTCTGGCAGGGGACATTCAGGATGTCAAAGGAAGTAACCAGGAACAAGGGGAAATCCAAGAATTAGACAGTTCTAGCCCATTCACACAGAGACCATGAACACAGGGGAAATGTTACCCCATTTCTCAGTAAACAGATGATGATGACGGTGACTAGGAGGGTCCTGATGGAGGGAGCATCTGATGGGTTCTAACTATTTGTCGGGAGCTGCAATAGGACTCTTTTTCTCCTTCAACCATCCTAACCATTCTATACAGATTTACAAATATTTTACAAACGAGGAGAAACTGAAGTTTATGTAGTTTAAAGGACTCCTCTAACATCATACAGTTGATGAGCAGTTCCCCAGGAGTTTGCCTGACTTCAGATTGTCTGCTTCCTTAATAGCATAAAATATCTTCTCGGGTTCCCACAGGCTCCCAGGCTTGCAGCCTACAGTGGGTATCCAAGGATAGGTATTTCCCCTAGCCTGGTGGAGATCCTACGATAGTCAAAAGCCACCTGGCTATGGTTCGCAAATAGGAAAGCTCCTTAGAAAGAAGTTGCTGAGAATTCAGGCAGTGCCTCCCAGTGGAGCAGCTCTAAAGAGGTAGGATTCATCAAACCTTAAGTTCTGTCCATCTGAGGTTACTGGCCCTGCCCATATTTGTTCTTAGAAATCTTCAGTTCCAGTGTCATCTACCTAATGGGGGCTTCCAGAGTCAGAAATTGTCAATAATCTCCCCTTGTCTACCAATTCCCCTTCAGGAAAGCATTAATTTGAGTTTTGGATACAGGAAAGGGTGCTATTGCATTTAAAAGAAAAGGAGAATTGGAGCTTCAAAATCCTCTTTCTCCATCACCAAACCTGTCACTTGCACACTGAACGGTCAGAAAAATAGACCCAGGATTGACGTTCAGGAATGTTAGAAAGCAGTACCTAACCCTGCTCTTTCTTTCCTTGTAGGGGGAAAATCAAATGTATCTTTCAGATATGTTCATTCCAAATTTCAGAAGGCTTTTAAATACACTTGCCCCTGACACAGCAGAGTTATCAATCAAAATGTTAAATCCTTGATAGGCTCACGGACGATAAGTTTGACCACCATCCCTTTCATCTTGCGATGTCTCACTGAGGGCTTCATTTGGAGAGAGACCGAAAAGGCACATTGGGGTAACGAGGAGGGATAAAAAGGAAAAACCGTCTGTTCCGATTTGCCGATCAGCAACCCAGAGAACACAGCATGTCGTCTGTCAAGGAAAATGAGGACTTTTTTTTGGGCATCTTTGAATCCTGAAAAGATACACATGCTTTGGGAAGAAAAAAGTAATGTCTCAATTCTTAAGGCAAACTTTTCAAAGAGCTGAAAGTTGGATGGAGCCAGCGTTGATCCTTGTGAATTACCGACTTGTTGGCTGTCTGCTATCTCAGAGAAAGAGGAAAGTTGAAGACATTGATCTTCTAAATGACAGCTACAGACATGGGTCTCCGTAGAGCCCTGCTCAGTGACTGACAGCAGGGCTGAGGGTGCCGCTCTGGGGAGCCTCCTGGAAAGCTGGCCAGATTCACTGATGCCTTCCTTTCTGCATTTCCCTGAAAATACCAAGATCCATTTCTGCCTCTCCCTCATCTTGTTATAACCTCAGAGGCTTTCTCAAAATCCCCTTAGGGTCAACTTATTCCCTATTGCATTCCTTTTAATCAATAATTGCTAGGCACTAAGAGTCAGGCAGACACCTTAATTCTGTGCAAATGTAGGCCACAGAATCTTGGTTCGCTCTGAAGCACCCCTAAATTTACCCATTAACTCATTCCTGTAACGCATGCATCCTGCATCCAACATGTGCTTGGTCCTGGGGATGCCCAGACCAATGAGATAGGCATCCACCTTCTGGAGACATTGTGCAAAGAAGAAAAGGAGCTGTAATTTCAACAGGTGGTGATGAGAGATCAGAAAGGACGAGGACAGGGTGTCCAGTCCAATATGCAGGGGCCAGAGGAGGACTTCCTGATGCCAGCACGAAAGATAATTGAAAGTCACTCAAGAAGAGGTATAGCACTTGTGTGGTGAGCGTGTGTATCTGTTGGTAGGCACAGAAATATACCCTATAAAATACTATACTTATTCTTTGTAAGCACAACTTTGATGATGTCACAGCCTTCCACAATAGGCCCAAGGTACCAATAATATTATGTGCTTAGTCATTCAGTCTTATCCCAGTCTTCATGACCCCATGGACTGTAGCCCACTAGGCTCCTCTTTCCATGGGGATTCTCCAGGCAAGAATACCAGAGTGGGTTGCCATGCCTTCCTCCAGGGGATCTTCACAACCCAGGGATCAAACCCAGGTCTCCTGCATTGCAAGTGGATACTCTATCAACTGAGCTACCAGGAAAGCACCAATAATATTTTAATTCAGACTTTTTATTGTACCGTACAGGCCCAACCATGCTTTCTCCCTTTGCCCTCTATTCCCCCAGCAACTTGCCCCTGAATATCATAATGTTCTTTGGCCACATCAGGTGCCTCGCAAGTCGCAGACTCCAGTAGTTCAGGGGAAATTCAGGCCATTCCTAAACATTTTATATTCTTTCACCTTGGTCTGGAATGTTCTCTACACTCACCTCTCCTGCCTGTCAACATCCACCTGACTCATATCAGTAGTCCTTCTTTTGAAATTTCTTCAAGTCCTGGTTGCAGAACAAATTTCCTGCTTAGGGTGTGTGTGTGTGTGTGTGTGTGTGTGTGTGTGTGTGTGTGTGTATTTGCAGAACAGTTGCAAAGATATTACAGAGAGTTCCCATAGGCCCTCCTCCCAGTTTCCCCTGTGCTCAGCTTGGGGAAAGCTAATCTTGCTTCGTATTATCTTGCATTGCTTTGATACATGTGTCATAACTAAGAAGCCAATACTGGCATGTTAACATTCACTAAACTCCATGCTCAATGAAGATTTTGTTAACTTTTCTGTCATTTCTCTTTTCTGTTCCAGGAGCTACTGCAGGACAAAATACAGCACTTGGGTGCCCTCATGTTTTCATTGGATTCTGCTTGTATCTCTGGTTTAGCACAGGTCACAAACTGCTTTCTATTAGAGTTTAGAAATGAGAATTCCCCACACTAACTAAAGTGGAATTCTGAAATTTGAGGATATCATCTCATGTTATGCTGTGAGAAGCAGCATCTCTATCAACACTAAGTAGCAGTCATCTGGAAGACACAATTTGGAATTGCCAGTTGGTTTTATGACCAAGAATTTCAGAGGAGAGAGGATGATAACTTGTCAACTTGTCCAAGAACCACCCTATCCAGTCACAGACATCACTGTGAGATTAAAAGAAGCAAAATGCATTAACAGTTGTTGGTCACCAAAGGTGGATATGCTTGGCTATTATGCTGAATGAGACGAAGTGAAAGTTGGTCGCTCAGTCATATCCGACTCTTTGCAGTCCCATGGATTGTAGCCTGCCAGGCTCTATCCACGGAATTCTCCAGGCAGTAGTTCTGGATTGTCATTTCATCCCAAGTTGCTGTTGTTCAGTCACTCAGTCATGCCCGACTCTTTGCGACCCCATGAACTGCAGCATGCCAGGCTTTCCTGTCCTTCACTATCTCTGGAGTTTGCTCAAACTCATGTACATTGAGTCAATGATGCCATCCAACCATCTCATCCTGTAATCCCCTTCTCTTCCTGCCCTCAATCTTTTCCAGCATCATAGTCTTTTCCAATGAGATGGCTCTCCACATCAGGTGGCCAAAGTATCCCAAATAATGGTGTACAATCGACCCCTTTGACATCACAGTGAAAAGACAGATGTAAAAAACACTGAAGCAAGTCAAATGAAAGACATATGCTTTGTGAGCTATTGTATCCTATTTATCAGTCTTGTAAAGCAATTATAATGCTGATAGAACTTGCTTCCTCCTACAAAGAAGGAGACAGAAAACCATGGGAGTCTCCAATATAGCATTGTCAAGAGCAAAATTGCATGAGGCTAATAGAGTCCCTTGGACTGCAAGGAGATTCAACCAGTCCATTCTGAAGGAGATCAACCCTAGGATTTCTTTGGAAGGAATGATGCTGAAGCTGAAACTCCAGTACTTTGGCCACCTCATACGAAGAGTTGACTCATTGGAAAAGATTTTGATTCTGGGGAGGATTGGGGGCCGGAGAAGGAGATGACCGAGGATGAAATGGCTGGATGGCATCACAGACTCGATGGATGTGAGTCTGAGTGAACTCCGGGAGTTGGTGATGGACAGGGAGGCCTGGCGTGCTGTGATTCATGGGGTCGCAAAGAGTCGGACACAACTGAGCGACTGAACTGAATTGAATATCAACATATGTTTACACTGTTTCTAGTTCAGCCCATACCATCTCAAGAAGGACCGCATGACAGGAATGACAACATGGCAAAGAAGTGGACATCGCCATCTATGTACATTTATGCACGCAAGGGGAGAGTTTCTGAACGTTCTCAGGACCTTAACCAAGGGATCAAGAGACTGTAGAACCATTAGAAAGAATTTGGAGACAGAGACAACCATTTTTATGTCCCACACCCTACTGGTTGACTGGACTTCCCAGGTGGTGCTAGTGGTAAAGAGCCTGTCTGCTAAGGCAAGTAGATGTAAGAGACTCAGGTTCGATCCCTGAGTCATCCCTCCTGGAGGAGGGCATGGTAACCACTCCAGTGTTCTTGCCTGGAGAATCCCATGGACAGAGGCGCCTGGCGGGCTGCAAGTCCATAGGGTCACACAGAATCAGACACAACTGAAGCGATTGAGCAAATACTGGGTGATTATCTCCTGCATTAGTTATTTCTTGCTATGCAAAATACCACCCCAAACTTAGTGTCTGAGCATGGCAGACATTTACTAACACAATTTCTGTGGATCAGGGATATGGGAGCGACTTGGTTGGGAAGTTCTGACTCAGGATCTCTCACAAGGTTGCAGGTAAGTATCCACTGGGGCTTCAGGCATCTCAGGGTTTGAACAGAATAAGATTCATTTCCAACCAAAGTCATCAGCTATTGGCAGCTCTTGGTTCCTTACCACATGAGTTCTTCCATCAGCTCACTGAGGGTTCCTACGACACAGTGGTGGTTTCCCTGTCACCTGGATTACCTGCTGCATAACAGGTAGTTTCTCTCAAAATAAAGGAGGTAAGACAGTGACAGAGAAAGAGAGCAAGGACTCAAGATATAAGCTGCAGCCTTTTTATAAATTTATGAAATTCCACCATGTCTGATGTATTCTGTTGTATGGAAGTAAGTCACCATTCAACCCACACACAAGGAGAGGAGAACAGTCATCTCTTTAAGGGGGGAGTATCACAAGACTTGAAAACAAATATTTAAAACCACCATACTGTCCTTAATGGTGTAGACAAATGGGATTAATATCTTTTGAACTGTGGTGTTGGAGAAGACTCTTGAGAGTCCCTTGGACTGCAAGGAGATCCAACCAGTCCATTCTAAAGGAGATCAGCCCTGAGATTTCTTTGGAAGGAATGATGCTAAAGCTGAAATTCCAGTACTTTGGCCACCTCATGCGAAGAGTTGACTCATTGGAAAAGACTCTGATGCTGGGAGGGATTAGGGGTAGGAGGAGAAGGGGACAACAGAGGATGAGATGGCTGGATGGCATTACTGACTCAATGGATGTGAGTCTGAGTGAACTCCGGAAGTTGGTGATGGACAGGGAGGCCTGGTGTGCTGCGATTCATGGGGTTGCAAAGAGTCGGGCATGACTGAGTGACTGAACTGAACTGAACTGAAACATTATCTGAGCATATTCTGTACCCCAAGAGAGGATCAGAAGTACAGGACCATGTAGAAGTAGCCCCAAGTAAAGGTATGAAGACTAAGCTATATTAAAGCAAAT
The DNA here is from genome assembly GCF_001704415.2 of Capra hircus. Taxonomy (NCBI): domain Eukaryota; kingdom Metazoa; phylum Chordata; class Mammalia; order Artiodactyla; family Bovidae; genus Capra; species Capra hircus. The sequence continues at coordinate 62,920,321 of NC_030828.1, forward strand.
AAATGTAAAATAATAATAAAAGAAGATCTCCTTTCTGATTTACACCAAAACTATGTGAACTGAAAATGCCAATTCATGCTTACTTGTGATTTGTTGAAGTAGCTCTAGAGCCTTTGAAACTCTAAACCAGAGATTGTCAAACTTAGTTTTAAAGGGCCAGATAGTGAATCTTTTCAGCTTTGTAGTCCAGATGTCTCTGTTGCAACTACTCAGCTCTGCCACTGTAGCATAAAAGCAGCCATAGATAATTCATAAATGAAAGAATGTGGTTGTGTTCCAATAAAACTTTATTTACAAAAAGAGGTGGCTGCCCTGTGGGCCACAATTTTTGCTCACCACTTTTCTGGACTGCAAATTCTTAAAATTCTTTAGATGCTGAATACTCTGATTATCCTTCAGCAGGGTCTATGCCTTATTTCACCTCTGCAACCCTATGCCTCACACAACACATAAATGAGTAGGCTGGCACAAATGCTGTGCATGGACAGATAAATGAACTGATGCCCAAGGAAGCATTAAAACTAGAGTCAATGCAATAAAAATCTTTATTTGAAACTTTTAAAAAACATGGTTGATGTGTAGAGTGCCTTTTGAACAACTTCAGTTCACTTTCTCGGCTGTCAGTCTTACCCACACAACACACAGGATACACTGGGATACCAAGGCTTACTTATAACAAAGACCTGTCATGTCTAAATTATTGGCACAATAGACCATTGTAACTCCTTTGGACTCATTAGGCTTAATTATGTCAAGGTCTCATTGAGGACTCTTTAAATCTGAAGATTCGTGAGATAATAAAATATAATAGCTCCATCGGAGCCATAAAGGTCTCTTTATGTCATGGGCTATTTGGAGATTCAATATTCCATAAGATTAATATCACAATACAGTAAAAATGACAACAATTACCACACCCTTAATGTCTACCAGGTGTAATTTAATAATCAGGATTTAGATAGGCCCACTTCCATTCACTCTTGAGGTCTTTGTCAAGGAGGAAAGGTGAAGGATTACGGGATTTCAATATTATCCACTCTCATCACACCTCCTCCCTGGTACACACATCCTTCTAGTTCTGGTATACAGCTCCATCTTGGTACTTCCTGCTTCCTCTGTTTCTTACCTGGTGAAGACATGCCCAGGTGAGGCTACTGTTTTTGCTGACCTGGCCTCTCTGTGTCTTTAGATACCAGGCACATAAATTGTAAGTGACTGTAGGAAAAGGCAATGGCACCCCACTCCAGTACTCTTGCCTGGAAAATCCCATGGATGGAGAAGCCTGGTAGGCTGCAGTCCATGGGGTCACTGAGAGTTGGACATGACTCAGTGACTTCACTTTCACTTTTCACTTTCATGCATTGGAGAAGGAAATGGCAACCCACTCCAGTGTTCTTGCCTGGAGAATCCCAGGGACAGCGGAGCCTGGTGGGCTGCTGTCTATGGGGTCGCACAGAGTCGCACATGACTGAACAACTTAGCAGTAGCAGCAGTAGGAGAATCAACAATCTTAGACAGGAAATTGTAAATAATACTCATTTTCTAAGACTAGCTCAGAAAATGTTGATGTGAACTACAACTGAAATCATGTCTTTCTACAATAAAAGAAACAGAAAAGAGAACTGCTGTATCATCTAACAAACATAAGAGAAAAATAATAAAATCCAACGATAAATGGTTATTTACAAAGGAATTACTGCATCCCCAAGAAGAGATATATTTAAAAGCAGGTATATTAGGTAGTAAATGACTAACTATGGCATCTGAAAATTAAAGTGTGTTAAATTATAAGCAAAACAACTTTACAATAAGTCTATAAAAAGCACAGAAAGGAAATTTACCTGTAATGCCCCACTCCAACAAAATTGCAGTTATTTGGTGTGATGTACAGAATTTAAGGTGATCCATCACCCCTGCCTTCTGCTTCACACACGTAGAGTTCTTTCTCATTGTTGAGTGTGGGTAGGGCTTAGACTTCCTTCTAACCAGTAACATAGAGTAAAAGTAATGAGAGCTTATTCCCATGATCATTACATTACATGGCAAAGCTGATGGGATTTCATCCTCATTGTCACCTTATACTACATAAGATTCTGTTTTACTGGAACATTCACTCCAGTGAGTGTTTACTGGAAAGTCTGTCTTTCCTTGCTACCTTTAAGAATGCAATCTGCCATGAGCCCTTCAGCAGCAAGAAAATGAATTCTGCCAATGATATGGATGAACTCAGAAGCAAAACCTTCCCCAGTTGAGGCTCCAGATGAGAATCCATCCCTACCTGAAACATAGACTGTAGCCTTGCAGAGGACCAAGCTAATCTGTGCCTGGACTCCGGACACACAGACCTGGTGAGACAATATGTGTGTGTAATGCTTTAAGCCATTAAGTTTACAGTATTTTGTTACAAAGCAATAAAAATATTAATATAATGGAGTCATTTGCATTCAGTCATGTTTTCATTTGAAAATTAGAATAACAGTGCCAGACCTACTTGATATACTGATTATTTATGTAATATTAGATCTTTGAGTATTGCATATTTTATTTAGAATATAAATCCAATGAGAATAAAGACTTCATCTGTCTTGTGCACTGTTATATACAAAATGCCTAACCAATGTCTAGTATTTATCAAGTGAAAAATAAACATTTGTTTACCTAGAAAATGAATAAATGCAACAATTTTAGAACATAAATAATATTTCAAAATGTTGACACACCATAGTTCACTTAGTTAACAAGCTAACAAGCTTATCTGTTAATTAATTTGGTATTTGACATTATATGTAGTATTATAAATGTGTTCACCCACATAATATGAGCCACATGGATATTATTTCCTTCAGTTCAGTTCAATGGCTCAGTCGTGTCCAACTCTTAGCGACCCCATGAATCGCAGCACGCCAGGCCTCCCTGTCCATCACCAACTCCCGGAGTTCACTCAGATTCACTTCCATCAAGTCAGTGATGCCATCCAGCCATCTCATCCTCTGTCGTCCCCTTCTCCTCCTGCTCCCAATCCCTCCCAGCATCACAGTCTTTCCCAATGAGTCAACTCTTCGCATGAGGTGTCCAAAGTACTGGAGTTTCAGCTTTAGCATCATTCCTTCCAAAGAAATCTCAGCACTGATCTCCTTTAGAATGGACTGGTTGGATCTCCTTGCAGTCTAAGAGACTCTTCAGAGTCTTCTCCAACACCATAGTTCAAAAGCATCAATTCTTCAGTGCTCAGCTTTCTTCACAGTCCAACTCTCACATCCATACATGACTACTGAAAAAATACATAGCCTTGACTAGGTGGACCTTTGTTGGCAAAGTAATGTCTCTGCTTTAGAATATGCCATCTAGGTTGGTCATAATTTTCCTTCCAAGGAGTAAGTGTCTTTTAATTTCATGGCTGCAGTCACCATCTGCAGTGATTTTGGAGCCCCAAAAAATAAACTCTGACACTGTTTCCTCTGTTTCCCCATCTATTTCCCATGAAGTGATGGGACCAGATGCCATGATCTTTGTTTTCTGAATGTTGAGCTTTAAGCCAACTTTTTCTCTCTCCTCTTTCACTTTCATCAAGAGGCTTTTTAGTTCCTCTTCACTTTCTGCCATAAGGGTGGTGTCATCTGCATATTTGAGGTTACTGAAATTTCTCCCAGCAATCTTGATTTCAACTTGTGCTTCTTCCAGCCCAGAGTTTCTCATGATGTACTCTGCATAGAAATTAAATAAGCAGGGTGACAATATACAGCCTTGACGTACTCCTTTTCCTATTTGGGACCAGTCTGTTGTTCCATGTCCAGTTCTAACTGTTGCTTCCTGACCTGCATACAAGTTTCTCAAGAGGCAGGTCAGGTGGTCTGGTATTCCCATCTCTCAGAATTTTCCACAGTTTATTGTGATCCACACAGTCAAAGGCTTTGGCATAGTCAATAAAGCAGAAATAGATGTTTTTCTGGAACTCTCTTGCTTTTTCCATGATCCAGCGAATGTTGGCAATTTGATCTCTGGTTCCTCTGCCTTTTCTAAAACCAGCTTGAACATCTGGAAGTTCACGGTTCATGTATTGCTGAAGCCTGGCTTGGAGAATTTTGAGCATTACTCTACTAGTGTGTGAGATGAATGCAATTGTGCAGTAGTTTGAGCATTCTTTGGCATTTCCTTTCTTTGGGATTGGAATGAAAACTGACCTTTTCCAGTCCTGTGGCCACTGCTGAGTTTTCCAAATTTGCTCGCATATTGAGTGCAGCATTTTCACAGCATCATCTTCCAGGATTTGAAACAGTTCAAATGGAATTCCATCACCTCCACTAGCTTTGTTCGTAGTGATGCTTTCTAAGGCCCACTTGACTTCACATTTCAGGATGTCTGGTTCTATGTGAGTGATCACAGCATCGTGATTACCTTGGTTGTGAAGATCTTTTTTGTACAGTTCTTCCATGTATTCTTGCCACCTCTTCTTAATATCTTCTGCTTCTGTTAGGTCCATACCATTTCTGTCCTTTATTGAGCCCATCTTTGCATGAAATGTTCCCTTGGTATCTCTAATTTTTTTGAAGAGCTCTCTAGTCTTTCCTATTCTGTCATTTTCCTCTATTTCTTTGCATTGATAGCTGAGGAAAACTTTCTTATCTCTTGCTATTCCTTTCACACATTACTTCATGGCAAACAGAAGGGGAAAAGGTGGTACTCGTGATGGATTTCCTTTTCTTGGGCTCTAAAGTCACTGCAGATGGTGACTGCAGCCTTGAAATCAGAAGACAATTACTTATTGGAAAGAAAGCTATGACAAACCTAGACAGTCTGTTGAAAAGCAGAGACATTATGTAGCCAACAAAAGTCTGTACTGTCAAGGCTATGATCTTCCCGGAGGTCATATATGGTTGGGAGAGCTGGACCATACAGAAGTTAGAGTGCCAAAGAACTGACACCTCCAAACTGTGATGCTGGAGAAGACTCCTGAGAGTCCCTTGGACAGCAAGGAGATCAAATCAGTCATTTTTAAAGGAAATAAACCCTAAAGCCTCATTGGAAGGACTGATGCTGAAGCTGAAGCTCCAGTATTTTGGTCACATGATGTAAACAGCTGACTGACCGGAAAAGTCCCTGATACTGGGAAGGATTGATCGGCAGAAGAACAGGACATCAGAGAATGAGATAGTTGGATGGCATCACCAATGCAATGGACATGAAATTGGGCAAACTCTGGGAGATGGTGAGGGACAGTTAGGCCTGGCATGCTACAGACCATGGGGCTGCAAAGAGTCAGACACAATTGGGTGACTGAACAAAAACAACAGCAACAATAATTTCATAAGAAGTATATCGCTTTCATTTTCTCAATATTGAATATGAATGTAGAAGCAGAGCTTTAAGGCACAGAAAGCAGAATCCCATAGAATTAATAGCAGAAATAGATACATCACACAATTACAGATGAAATTCAACGAAGATCTTTCTGTATAGATAAACAAGTAAAAGGAAAAAAAATACATGGTAGCACATAGAAGACTTGAATAATACTACTAACTGATTTCATTAACAATTATAGAACACTCTACTCAAAAACAGCAGAATACATTTTTTTCAAGGAGACATATAGTCTGTATCAGTAAGATAGTCCAACTGCTAGGCCATAAAACAAGTCTCTATAAATTTAGAGTTTGTTGTTTAATCACAGTGACATTAAATTAGAAACATACCAGAAAACACGATAAGACAATTCAAATAACTAAAAATTGAACAAAACACTTCTAAATAAACCAAGAGTCAGAAAAGAAGTTGTAATAATAATTAGGAAAAAAAAAATTTCTAATACCAAGATAAAGTGAAAACAGAGCATATCAAAAGTTTTAGGATGTAGTTTAAATAATCCTCAATGGAAAATGTGTACTTAAATTAGAAAAGAAGATCCAAAACCAGTATCTTAGATTTCATAGTGAGAAGGTTAAAAAACATAGAAAAGAAAGAAAAGAAAATTAAAAAAAAAAAAAAGAATTATAAGGGCAGTACCAAGAAAAAATGAGAAATAATAAAAGGGCAAAAATCAATAATATAGAAAATCAAGTAAATCTATGAAAAGAAATTATTTTTTTTTAAAAAGACCAATAAAAATTGAGAGAACTCTAACTAGTTTGATCAAGGCAAAAAAATAAAAAGAGAGAGAGAGAGAGAGAAAGCACAAGTAAAATGACAAGTTTCAGGAAAGAAAAAAAAGAACTTTCTACAGATCCAACAGACATATAAAAGATAACGAAAGAATATTTGAACAATATTATACCAATCAAGTTGTCCACTTAATCTCAGAAACTTCTTGAAAGGCACCAATTACCAAAAAAGTCCCAAGATTTAAAAAGAAAATATAAGTAGTCCTATTTTCTTGGGCTCTGAAATCATAGCAGATGGTGACTGCAATCATGATATTAGAAAAACACTTGCTCATTGGAAGAAAAACTATGACACACCTAGACAGCATATTGAAAAGCAGAGACATTACTTTGCTGACAAAGGTCCCTCTAGTCAAAGCTATCATTTTTTCCAGGAGTCATGTAAGGATATGAGAGTTGGACCATAAAGAAAGCTGAGCACCAAAGAATTGATGCTTTTGTACTGTGTGGTGTTGGAGAAGACTCTTGAGAGTCCCTTGGACTGCAAGGAGATCAAACCAGTCAATCCTAAAGGAAATCAATCCTGAATATTCATTGGAAGGACTGATACTGAAGTTGAATCTCCAATACTTTGGCCACCTGATACGAAGAACTGAGTTATTCGGAAAGCCCTAATGCTGAGAAAGACTGAGGGCAGGAGGAGAAGGGGATGACAGAAGACGAGATGGTTGGATGGCATCACTGACTCAATGGACATGAGTTTGAGCAAACTCCTGGAGATAGTGAAGGACAGGAAAGTCTGGTGTGCTGCAATCTATAGGGTCACAAAAGGTCAGACACGACTGAGTGACTGAACAACAGCAGCAAATATCCATTTAAAAATTTAAATTTGTAATTAGAAGATACCCTACACACAAAGTGTTGTGATCCAGATGTCTTCACTGATGAATTCTATGACACAAAGAATGCAATGTTGATTTAACATTAAAATCAAAAAGTGGCATTCACTATACCAACTAACTAAAAAAAATTAAAGATCATCTTATTAAATGCAAATATATATATAAAAATTCAATATCCATACAGGATAAAAATCTCTCAGCAAACTAGAAATATATATTTCTAAATCTTATTTCTAATCTAAATTCTATTTCTAAACTAGAAATATATATTCTAGAAAGGAAATACTCTCAACTCAATAATGAGCATGTATAACTAAAATTATAAATAATCACAAAAGATTGAATATGTTTCCTCTATGATAGGGAATAAGGCAGAAAGCCTGACTTTCACCATTTATATTCAGCACTGTACTAGATATCATAGCCAGTGCAGTAATGGAAGAAAGCAAAATACAATACATGAAAATTGGAAAGAAAACATTTAAACTGTCTTTATTTACAAAGTCATAGTGTATATAGGAAATCCTAAAGGATTTACAGGAAATTTTTTTTCTAGGACTAATAACAGAGTTCAGTAAGGATAACACACAAAAATTAAAGTTCTCCTATAAAATGACAACAAATAATTATAAAATACTATTTTAATAACATTCCAGAACATGAAATAACTAGAGATAAATTCAACAAGACATGTGCAAGAGCTATACACTAAAAACTATAAAATACCACTAAAAGTAATGAAGACATAAGTAAATGGAAAATATACTGTGTTTGTGACAATGTCAATTTTCTGCAAATTGATTTATAGATTCGACACAATTCCAAAAAAAAATTAGCTGGCTATTTTGTAGAAATTTACAAGCTATTTCTAATATTTATATGGAAATGTAAAAAAACTAAAATGACCAACAATTCTGAAAAAATAAAGACAGTCAGATGACTGACATGCCTAATTTTAAAACCTGTTATAAAGCTTCCCTGGTGGCTCAGATGCTACAGAATCCACCTGCAATGCAGGAGACCCGTGTTCTATCCCTGGGTTGGGAAGATCCCCTGGAGGAGGCCATGGCAACCCACTCCAGTATTCTTGCCTGGACAATCCCTATGGACAAAGGAGCCTGGTGGGCACAGTCCATGGGGTCACAAAGAGTTGGACAAGACTGAGCAACTAAGCACTATGAAGCTGCAATAGTCAAGACAATGTGTTATTTGCATGAGAAGAATGCTTCAAAGGGTACCAGAACAACTCAGTGGGGAAAAATTCAGTTCAACAAAGGATAGGGGAATAAATAGATATTCAGTAAACATTTTGTATATAAAAAATGCACTTTAAATGGATTTACAGCTAAACGTGAAAGCTAAAAGTATAAATGTTTTAGAAGAAAACAGAATACTTTGCGACCTTGGAGTTCATGAAGTCTTCTTAGAACAAAAATGTCATGAACAATAAAAATAAATAAATAAACTGGACTTTACTATCATTGAAACTTTCCTTTCAAAAAGTGCTGCTAAAACAAACAAAAATGAAACAAAAGCAAACAAAAAAATCCTCTAAGAAAATGAATAGGCAGACCACAGACAAGAAGAAACTATTTTAAACAGGCATATTTGACAAAGGAAGTATATAAAGCACCCTTAAAACTCAATAATAAGAAAACAACTCAAGTTTTTTTAAAATAGGCGTGGTGTTGTTGTTCAGTCACTCAGTTCTGTCTGACTCTTTGTAACCCCATGGACTGCAGCACACTAGGCTTCCCTGTTCTTCACCATCTCCTGGAGCTTGCTCAAACTCATGTCCATCGAGCTGGTGATGCTATCCAACCATCTCATCCTCTGTCATCCCCTTCTCCTCCTGCCTTCAATCTTTCCCAGCATCAGGGTCTTTCCTAATGAATCAGCTCTTCTAATCAGGTGGCCAAAGTATTGGAGCTTCAGCTTCAGTATCAATCCTTTCAAGGAATATTAAATAAGTGTAAGTTTTAGATAGACACTTCACTAAAGAATGTACACGTGGCAAATAAGCACAGGAAAACAATGCCCAACATTATTAGTTGTAACATAAAACTGCACTGAGACTCAAGAATGCTAAAACTGAAATGATAATGCCAAGTGTTGAGGATGTGGTATAACCAGTATTCTGATATATTGCTGATGGAAATATAAAATGGAATAAATGCTTTGCAAATTTTGTGGTTTGGTATAAATTTCAAATCATATAAGTTACCATATAATCTGCCAATTCTCCTAGTACTTTACTCAAAAGAATGATGTATGTCCATACAAAATTGCATACAGAAATAGTCATAGCAGACTTACTCATCATACCTCCAAATTTTAGTCAGCTCAAATGTTCTTCAACACATGAATGGATAAATATATTTTATTATATCCATAAATGAAATACTATGCAGCAATAAACCAGAATAAATTGCTAAGATATGTAACACTATGAACAAATTGTAAAAATCTTTTCCTGAACACAGGAAGATAAACACAAAGCTGTCTACGACCTAGATTCTGCTATCAAGGAATACAGGTCCTAGTAGGGGAGATCAGCTTGTAATCAGATAGAATCCTAGTCCGAAATGGTGAACATTAAAATTTAGAATGCCTTGTTTGAGAAACATTTATGAGAAAGCTACTGATACAACCCTGCATTCAGTTGGGTATTAAAAAATAGAGAAGTTTGTCAGTGAAGAAAACTACAAGACTCTTTCATGTAGAGTACGACATGGAGACACCTTTAGGGATTCCTCCTCCCTGCCTGCTTCCTTCACACCCTCTGACAGCTCCACTGCTCACCATGCTGGAGGCCCTCAAAGATGCCAGACTCTCTCCCACTTCCAGGCCTTCTTACCTACTGTTCATCCATTTGTCAAACATGTAACAGGACCTTACTATAAACCAAGTACTTTTATCACCATCTGAAATGGAATAGTTAGCAAAGGTTCCTGGCCCTATGAAACTGAAATTTTGGTGGAGAGAGACAGGAAACATTTAAGTAAACAAATGAGCACAATAATTTCAAGTAGGTACAAATGCTATGAAAAAGATAACAAGGTAAGGTTAGAGCTACTGTCCAATGCAATAGGCATGAGCTCCGTGCGACTACTGAGCACTTGAAAATTAACCAGTCTAAATGGAGATGTGCTCTCAGTGTAAAATATGCAATAGATATCAAAGTTTCATTATGAAAAAGAAAGAATGAAAGTGCCTGATTAACAACCTCATATTAATTAACATGTTGAAATGAAATTTTGGATATATTTTGTTGTTGTTCAGTCGCTCAGTTGTGTCTGATTCTTTACAACCCCATGAACTGCAGCACACCAGCCTTCCCTGTTCTTCACCATTTCCAGGAGTTTGCTCATGTCCATTGAATCGGTGATGCTATCCAACCATCTCATCTTCTGTCATCCCCTCCTCCCCCTGCCCTCAATCTTTCCCAGCATCATTGGAAAAGTCCAGTGAGTTGGCTCTTCACATCAAGTGGCCAAAGTATTGGGACTTCAGCTTTAGCATCAGTCCTTCCAATGAGTATTCAGGGTTGATTTCTTTTAAGATTGACTGGTTTGATATCCTTGCTGCCCAAGGGACCCTCAAAAGTCTTCTCCAGCACTATAGTCTGAAAGCATCAATTCTTCAGTGTTGAGCCTTCTTTACAGTTCAGCTCTTGATATTGGGTTAAATAAAATATTTTAAAAATCAATTTTGCCTTTTAAATTTTCTTTCTTTAATACAGCTAAAAATATCTAAATTACCTCTATGGGTTGCTATTCTAGAAGGATGGTTAGGAAATACCTCTGCCCAGGCAATGTATTCCCCAGGTCTTTCTTAGCTAACTTGTACCTATCCTTCAGATTCCATGCTCAAAAGGACATTAATTCATTTTTTGTTTCTTTCATTACCAGGAAGCTCTATGGACACAGGGATTATTAAAAGGTGGGAGAATTGGAAAGAAGTCCAGTGTACCTGGAAATTAAGCCATGAGAAAATAAAGGCTTTCCAGCCTTAAAAATGTGAAACAGTCTGAAAGACAAAAGGGAGAACCTGTAGGGTCTTCTGCAAGGGGACAGAATCAGCAGAGCGCTTTCATAAGAAGATGCTGTTAGTGTATGATCACCATTAGAGGTGGATGGGGGCCCTCAGAGGCTCTGATGGAACCTGTTGGGTAATGACAAGTTATTTCTGTAACTGCTGTGCATCCAGGCTTGAAAAATAGATGCCAGTCAGAGAATTTACCTCCAGAATTCCAAAGTATTCATATTGTATCTTAGAATCTACTAGAGCTCACTTATGATTGTTTGATATTTGAAAAGAAAATCGCAGCTGTTAGAATATTCTCTGTTTTTCTGAATGCTTGAAATAGTTCCCAATAAAAGCAATACATACATAGATCAGTAAGATTAGACATCTAATAGATAGGCAACTGGGAGAAGGCACTGGCACCCCACTCCAGTGCTCTTGCCTGGAAAATCCCATGGATGGAGGAGCCTGGTGGGCTGTAGTCCATGGTGTCGCTAGGAGTCGGATACGACTGAGCGACTTCACTTTCACTTTTCACTTTCATGCATTGGAGAAGGAAATGGCAGCCCACTCCAGGGTTCTTGCCTGGAGAATCCCAGGGATGGGGGAGCCTGTTGGGCTGCCGTCTCTGGGGTTGCTGAGGGTCGGACACGACTGAAGCGACTCAGCAGCAGCAGCGGCGGCTGCAGTGGCTTGATGGTGAAGAATCGGCCTGCAGTGCAGGAGGCACAGGAGACGTGGTTAGATCCCTGGGTTGGGAAAATCCCCTGGAGGAGGACAGTCTTGCCTAGAGAATCCCATGGACAGAGGTGGGCTACAGTCCATAGGGTTTCAAAGAGTTGGATGCAACTGAAGCGATTAAGCACATACGCAGATAGATAGCTGCTGGATAGGCAGATAGATAGACGATAGATATAAAACGACAAAGCTCTCTCAGAATAATTCTACCCTGTATGAAATGATTACCCCATATTATCATAAGCTTTCCCACTTGAAGCATTATGTCTTCATTGATTTTTCATGCACAATTTTCCTGGGGCTGCTTGCAAATGTAGAAATAATACAATAGTCCTTAAAATATGTAAAATTATGTTCAGGTGCCATGCTCTTGCGATCACTCCCAACACTGGTGCACTTGAATCAATTATCTGTTATTCTTTTATGTTCATCTCTCCAACTGGGAAACATCTGTATCCCAATCACTGATAGGTTGACCCATTTTCTGATCAAATTTGTCTTACTTATGGCACCATTAAGTACAAAAAAAAAATCAACATCAAGGGTTTCACCTCCTCTCAATCTCTCACTCACATGTTCCATGGTATTTATATCTTGTATCAGGAATGGCATACCCCAGATGTACAGGTTCCTTAATGCACATGGGAATTTCTGAAATGACATGATTGCCTGGCTTTTTGATATCCATTTAAAGTATTTCACACCCAGTTTCAAACTCAAGAAGAGAGTCTGAAGGTCGCAGCACCAAATAAAGAATGTCAGACCATCCCTTCAGGCCATTCCTAATTTTTCTGGATTCATAATTCTTGGCTTCCCTTCATCTAGCCAAGGAAAACCTATCTATGTGACCGTTAAAACTCCGCTATGTTATTTCCCATCCCTGAGCCTTTGCAAACACTTCAGTCTCCAACTGGAAAATTATATCTGCCCATTGTTGCTGTTCAGTCACTAAGTCAAGTCTAACTCTTTGTGACCCCAGGGACTGCAGCATGCCAAGTTTCTCTGTTCTCCACTATCTCCCAGAGTTTGCTCAGATTCGTGCCCATTGAGTCAGCGATGCTAAATAATCATCTCAGTCTCTGCCACCCCTTCTCCTGTTGCCTTCGATCTTTCCCAGAATCAAGGGCTTTTCAATGAGTCAGCTCTTCTCATCAGATGGCCAAAGCACTGGAGCTTTTAGCTTCAGCATCAGTCCTTCCAATAAATGTTTGGGGTTGGTTTCCTTTTGTATTGACTGGTTTCATATCTGCCCATAAGTATAGCTGAAAAATCCCATTCAATCTTCACAGGTCAGCTTGAATGTTGCTTGTGATCTGAGAATTCTGTTTCACAGGAGAGTTGATTGGCCTCACCCGTGTATCTGCATGATCAGGCAATGTTTGGTTTCCAAACCTTGGGCAATGCTGTCCGATTTAAAGGTTATTACTTTTGTAATGGTTATTTGCAGCAAGGTCCTGCTACTCAGGAGCTGGACTGCGCATGTTCAGACTCTGGCTCATCTCACACTATGCCAAAAGACATGATAAGTTACTTAACTTCTCTTCACATTTAAACAACTGAGAAAGGAAACAATGATGTCAGTCTTGCTGTGTTATTACAGAGGTTAAATTAGTTAACCTTTTAATGTCTAAAAAAGTGCTTATTTGGCATATAGCATTCATTTAAACTTAAAATATTCAGATGCCTACCTTCTCACCTTTAAAGGTAGGAGATACACCTCACAACACTGGGACAGAAACAGTTGATATTCATTAAAAGTAAAAAGTGAGGGAAAATATTTTTTTTAAAACCACTTCTCTGTCTTTTTCTATAAGTGACTGTTTTTTGCCCCAAATCAAGGGAACAGATGGCTACTAAATTTTTTAAAAAATGATAGACAATTATAATAATATAATAAATAATATTATGTGGAATAATAGCTTACAATGATGAGATAGATTGTATATTCCCAGGTGACTCAGTGGTAAAGAATCTACATGCAGTGCAGAAGATGTGGGTTTAAAATCTTGTTCAGGAGGATCCCCTGGAGAAGGAAATAACCCACTCCAGTATTCCTAACTGGGAAATCCCATGAACAGAGGAGTTTGGTTGGCTATAGTCTACGGGGTTGCAAAATAGCCAGACAGGACTTACTTAGCAACTAAAAATAGCAACAACGTAAGATGGATTACCACAATCCATATAGTTAAATTTATATCATTTCCTCCTCACCATGAAAAAGTTACAAGCATTATCCCAGTACAAGGAAACTGAGGCACAGGCTAGTAAGTGACCATCGGAATCCATGACTCTCATTTCTGCCTCCCTGGATAACTGCAGATTCCAGCCCCATGATATTCTCATTCAACTAGGTTTCCCAGATCCCTTCTTGAAACTGTCTAGTTGATGGATGTCTGTAGGGTTCAATTCCAAATGATAAATAGGTTGTGGTTTTTATTCTATCCAAGCTAGGCAATGATATTTCAGGTAGCTATTTAGGTGAACATTTGAGAGAGACTAATTCACTCATCCACTGACAAGTGAAAGTGTTTGTCTGTCAGTCATGTCTCTGTCTTTGAGAGTCCATGGACTGTAGCCCACCAGGCTTCTCTGTCATGGGATTCTCCAGGCAAGAATACTGAAGTAGATTGCCATGCCCTCCTCCAGGGGATCTTCCTTCCTATCCAAGGATCAAACCTGGGTCTCCTACATTGCAGGCAGTTTCTTTTATGTCTGAGCCACCAGGGAAGCTCAAGATATTTAATGATAGTATCTAGTGAAGATACTAAGATATCATTAAATATCTTGAGCCTGAATGACCCACAGTTTCTAAACGTTGTTGATGCATTGTTGCGGGAGAAACACTGAAAATAATCAGGTTTTCCAGTAGCACATTCCAGAAAGGCCTCTGTGCATTGTGTGTGTGTGTGTGTGTGTGTGTGTGTGTGTGTGTGTGTGTGTGTCTGTAACCATGCTTTTTGCATGTTTTATGCAACAGCAATGACATTTGAGGCAAAGAGATCCAAGTTCAAATTCAGGCTTTGCCACTTATTATTTGTGAGACCCTGAGGCAAATGACTTGCAATCTCTCAACCATGAGCTGATTATTTGTAAAAAGGGGAGAAATAATATTTACTATAAGTAAATAAAAATATGTAAGACAAAAGTTTAGAACAAAAAAGTTTAGGACAGAACCTGGCACAAAATAGATGTTAACTGAATGATGTTTATGATGTTAATTGTGATTTATCTTTATGTCATTAACTATAAATTAAGTTGCCTGGTAATAAAGTTGTTAATATCACATGATAGAGCAGACATATATTGAGAACTCACCATTTGTTGGGCATTGTACTTGGCATTTTTCTAAATATATGTATCAAATCATTTATTTCTCAAAACAACCCTGTAAAGTTGTATTTTTTGTACTAAATGAGGAAACTAAGACACATCTACACAGAGACTTCTTAAATACTAAGCCAGGTTGTCTTTGATACAAATATTTATTGAGTACCTCCCATGTCTTAAATGCTATTTCAGTTACATAGGATTGGAACAATAAGAAAGGGTTCATGTCTGTATCTGTTAGCTTTGCTGTGCAGCAAACCAACCCAAAATGCCATGGCTTAAAACAATAATCCTTTTATTTAGTTCATAATCCTGTAGGCAGTTGGATGGTTTTCATGCTGCTATGGCTTGTTGATCCCTCTCATGCTCTCCCAGAAAACTGGCAGGTTAGCTGGCGGTTGGATCATCTGGGTGACAGCCTTGTTCACATGCCTCATGATTGGCAAGCTGGCTGGGGACTGGCTAAACTGTCAGCTGGGGCAGTTTGCCTTCCATCAATGTGGCCTCTCATCCTCCAGAAAAGACTCATCCAGGTGGTGTTCTCAGAGTTCCAGCTTCAGTAGGAAGAGGGTAAGCAATGATGTGAAAGCACTTTTCAAGTCTCTCTTGTATCTTATTTCCTACACTGTCCTATTGAGCAGGTTCAATCACATGACCAAGCCTAGAGCATTGTGGGAAGTTCAATCACATGACCAAGCCTAGAGCATTGTAGGAAGTGACTACCCAAGATGATGGACAGAGACTTCTGTCTTATTAATACGGCACGTTTGGTCAAGTCATTGAACTTCTGAAAGATTTGATTACCCTTGCCATAATTATCCTTGAGTGAATAAATAAACTATCATAGTGTTTCTGTGAAATTTGGGTCATAAAATTATAACTAATGGGAAAAGTAGGTACAAATTTTAGTTACTGTCATTAAGAACTGGAAAGTAGACTTTCAATGTATGTATGGCCTCTGGTTCACTTTTATCTTGTCTGCAGAAAGATCATTGAATGACTGTCTGTTGATTTGGAATATTCATTTCAGTTTTTTCTTCAAATCACTAATTCTAGCAACTGATCTACAAAAAGATAGTATTTTTTCAACATATATTTGAGTTCTGGTTGTGGTATAACATATATATATAAATGTGTGTGTATATATATATTTATGTATATATGTATATCCCTGAAGTAGGAAATACCAACTCACTCCAGTATTCTTGTCTGGAAAATTCCATGGACAGAAGAGCCTAGCAGTCTACAGGGTCACAAAGAGTCAGACAAGACTGAGCACCTGAGCACACACATATATGTATAATGTATATCCATTCACCTCTCTGCGACCCCATGGACTGTAGCCCACCAGGCTCCTCTGTCCATGGGACTTCCCAGGCAAGAATACTGGAGTGGATTGCCATTTTCTCCCCCAGGGGATCTTCCTGACCTAGAGATCAACCCTGTGTCTCCTGCAGATTCTTCGCCACTAAGCCACCAACAGTATACATGTATATATTTTAATCACTGAAAAATGTTTAGCATTTTTCTTATAAAAGTCAAGCAGTAAATTTTTCTCAGGTCATCTGTATGTGAAACAAACAGGAAATAAATTTTGCTGATTATTAAACTGTTCAAAGTATCCACATTTCTTCCTCAATAGTGGCACTTAGCATGTTAAACTGATACTCAAGGTTTTCATATGTGAATGTATCTGTTTTCTTATTTGGAACACATAATTCTAGGATTAAATTGGCAGTTCTTTTCATTCAGAATTATACCAGTCCCTGACCTGACATTTCTGAGCTCTGTTCAAGAAGGTAAGCAGGGAATTTGGAATTTAATTTCTTTTATGTATGCCATGAAAGCTGAGCTCTAAGTAACTTAACAGTAATGATGCTACAGGCATTAATTTCTTCATGCAAATTTATGCAAATTAATGTAAATTCCAAATGGCCCACAGGCCAAGGCCTCAAAGCTTTCATGCTGTGGACAAGCAAAATGTTGAATAAAAAAAGGAAATGCGAGTGAATTACACGGAGTCAGCCTGGTAATGCTGACTTCTTAAAACTACCCTGTCCCAAATGTTCACAGTTGATGTCATCCAACCATCACAGCACATTTCTGAGAAAGTTATTACATCTTTTTGAACTGTGGAAACTGAGGCTCAAAGAGGTTATTGATTGTCAGAGATACCCCAGCTGGAAAGCAACAAATCCACTTTGTTTCTTCAGAGTGTGAATTTCTCAAGGCAAATTTGACCTTCTTCACTTCAATCTACATCCACAATACTCAGTGAAATGAGCTTTCTACGATAGAAATGTGTTAATTTATTTAATCAATACATGTTTATTGAGCACTTGCCACCACGTGCCAAGCAAATAGCATTTTATGAGAAAATCAAACTAGCAGACACTTTTGTATCTAGGAACTCATATTTCAATATTATTTATGATAGTGCCAAAGAAAAACCATCTTAATGCACAATGATAGAAAATCGGTTAAATAAATTATGAAATAGTCATAGTCTAGAAATTCTATAGATGTTTTTGAAGATCCAACCATATGGACCAAGGGTTGAAAAATTCAGCCTACTGCTTGTTTTTATATATAAAATTTTATTAAATATACCCATGCTTATTTATTTAGGACTGTTTTCTCCTGCAGTGGCTGAGCTGATTATCTGTGACACAGATCACACAGTCTACTAAGCCTGAAATATCTACTATCTGACCCTAATAGAAAAAAGTTTGCCAACTCCTAATATAGAGCCATGCTCATAAAATGATAGATGAAAAGTACAGAACACATGAAGAAAACCTGCTTGCAGATCCTCTGACTGTCATTTTATCCAGGCAGTTGAGATCAGCCTACCAGGCTGCTCATACGGATGATGACTGATCACGGTGATTACTTCCTGTTCTCCAGCCACTGCCCTAGACCCAGTCACTGAGGACCCAGAGATGAATCAGCTAAGCTTGCCTTCAAGGAATTAACAGTCTAGTCAACAGGAGCTAAATATTATCGGGGATAAAATGAAATCTACACCAAATTCATTAAAAGAGAAAAGAGGAGAAACCAGGAGATTATAAAAAGCACACTTTAAATATTTATAAAAATAAATTTCAATGATAGGATTATAAAGAGTAAATATAAAATCCAAATTAGAGAATACTTGATGTGTTTCTATCTGAAAATAATAAACCAAGAAAACACAAATGAGAAAGAATATAGTTAAAACAAATTGTAATTATGTTTAAATGAGTGTTCTTATGGGAATTTATATTATATGTGTGTGCATTAAATGTAAATACACACAAATAAAAAATCCTGTTCCTATGGGTAGAATGAAAGAGAATCTGTTCTTTTCCAAATTATATGGAATGCTAATGCATATTATGGTACAAAGTTATTTATGCACAGAGAGGAAGAGAGGTTAGGATATATATTAATGTATAAATACCAGTGCTGTGCTGTGCTTAGTTGCTCAGTTCTATCTGACTCTTTGTGACTCCATGGACTGTAGCCTGCCAGGCTCTTCTGTCCATGGGATTCTCCAGGCAAGAATACCGGAGTGAGGAGCCTATTCCTTCTCCAAGGCATCTTCCTGACTGGGGTCTCCTGCATTGCAGGTGGAGTCTTTTCCAGCTGAGCTACCAGGTAAGCCCATTCATGTAGGTATATGCATATACAAGAATACATGCTAATATATATTAGGTTACAGCATATTTCAAAGAATCAATACAGCATATCCCAAGATCTCTATGGTGCAATTCCATTTTAAAAATCAACAAAGAAGTTAATTCCCCTTCCCCTAACATGCTTGAAAATATGATAGTCTGAAAGAGAATCACCATTTAATTATTTTAATCTATGTATTTTGGGTATGCATTAGAAATAAATCATACATCAAAATTTATGTGATGAAGTAAAATCAACATTTAGAAACAAATGTATAGCTTTACTTGAATTTATGTAAAGCAATAAAGTTCTTTACAAAACTAATATAATTAAAAGTTTATAAACAATTTTTAATTAAACAAAGTTGTTGTATATAAGATCAACATTCAAGAAAGTTGCATTCTTACTTATCAACAATAATCAATTACTGGAAAACCCAATAGAAAAGCATTACATTCACAGAAACAAAATTTCTATTAGGTATAGCCATAATCTCATTAAAAGATATCCAATATGGCTATGAAGACAATTCCCAAAAATGCCATTGTAGGACTGAGAAGAAGACCCAAATAAAATATGGTCAGGTTCTTAGAATTAGTATTACAACAATGCTAATTTTCTCCATGCTATTCTATAAATCGAATGCAGTTACAACACAAACTGTTTGGTTAAGTCAGGAAATTTGTCTTGGAATCATAAAATTAACATGAAAGAACAAAAGGTCAATAAAAATTAAGAAGAAAATAAGACTGACAACCTGTCCTTCCACATACTAAGACGTATTATAAACTTTTGTTAATTAAAACTATGTGGTCTAAGAATGGGAAACAAAATAAACTAATAACTTAAAGCCAAAAGACTCAAAATTGACCTATGTTAACATACATACCTGACATGGTACAGGGGTCCCATTAAAAGTAATGTGGAAAAAATGAATCACACAATAAGGCTTCATTCAGAGGCAATTTCTTATCCATGTGAAAGATAAAATATCAGAGCCCTGCTTTATAATATCCTCAAAGGAATTTTAGATATACTAACTGCTTCAATATAAATAGAAAAATGCCAAAGCTTTGGGGGAACACATAAGAAAATGGCTTTATGATATAAGATAGTGAAAGAGTCTTTAAATTAGGATAAGAAACCAAAGCCAATGGAACGGACTGGAAAATTCAACTCTATTATCGGCAAGCATTTCTGCGTAACAAAAGAAAGCATGGCTACAAGAAAAAGTAAGGCCAAATTGAGAAAAGATGTTAAGCACAGAGCTAATATACGATACGTATTCAGAATACAAAATAACTTCTAGAAATTTATTGAAGGAAGAAAGGAAGGAGAGAGGGATGGGGGAAGGAAGGAAGAGAGAAAAAAAAACAAAAGAGAAAATAGGCTGAAAATTTGAAAAGGAAAATCACAAGTGGACATTGTAGGGCTCAATATGGACAAAATGTTTTCAGTCTTGTTAATAACCTGATATATACAAATAAAAACTGCAACTGAAAGCTATTTCACACCTATCAGATTATCAAACACATCACTGTCTGATAATACCTGGTTATAGTGAAAATCTAGAGAGACAGGAACTCTATGTGCTGTTGGTGAGAAATGAAGTTGAGGCAATACATTTTGGAAACAATTTTGTCACTGTTGGAGAAAGTATCCTTCAACCCTGAAATTTCACTTCTAATATATTTCCAAAAGAAACTTGCCCAAGTGTACCCAAAATTGTTGAAAGGTCTTCAACAAAACTCAAAACATGAATATGATTAAAACTCTCAGCAAACTAGGAATTAAAGGAAACTTACTCAACCTAATTGAGAGCATCTACAAAAAAAAAAAAAAACAGGTAATATCAGTTCTGGGCCTTCCCCTAGTAGCCGCAGTAAAGCTGCCTGCAATGCAAGAGCTGCAGGAGACTTGGTTTGATCCCTGGGTTGGGAAAATCTCCAGGAGGAGGGAATGGCAATTCACTCCAGTATTCTTACCTGGAGAACCCCATGGACAGAGGACCCTGACAGGCTGTGGTCCACAGGGTCGCAAAGAGTCACACACAACTGAAGCGACTTAGCACACACACACAGTATCAGTCTTAAAGGTGAAAGTCTCCATACTTTCTGACTATAATCAGAAACAGGAGTTGGGGGTCCTCTCTGTCCACTGTTATTCAGCATTATCCTTCAGACCCTCAACAGTGCAATAAGGCAATAACAAGGAACAAAGGGAAGGCATACAAATTGGAAAGCGTGAGATTAAACTTCAATCCTAGATGATATAATCACATACTTAGAAAATCTTAAGTGAAGTTGCTCAGTCGTGTCCGACTCTTTGCAACCCCATGAACTGTAGCCTACCAGGCTCTTCAGTCCATGGAATTTTGCAGGCAAGAACACTGGAGTGGGTTGCCATTTCCTTCTCCAGGCGATCTTTCCAACCCAGGGATCGAACCCTGGTCTTCCACATTGTAGGCAGACACTTTGCCATCTGAGCCACCAGAGAAGCCCTCTTAAGGGTGGTTCAAAATATATAAAACACCAAAACTAAAAAGTGAAATTATGTGGTATGATAGGATAAGTGTGTGTGATCAGTTGCTCAGTAGTGTCTGACTCTTTGTGACACTGTGGATCCCTGGGTCAGGAAGATCCCCTGTAGTAGAAAATGACAGTATATAGGATCAACATAAAAGTAAACTTACAGTGGGAATATGCTGTAAGACTCAGGGTACACAAACCTGGGCTCTGTGACAACCTAGAGAGGAGGCAAGAGGTGGGATAGCATGGGAGGTGGGAGGGAGGTTCAAGAAGGAGGGGACATATGTATACCTGTGGCTGATTCATGTTGATATGTGGCAGAAACGTACACAATATTATAAAGCAATTATTCTTCAATTGAAAATAAATAAAACCTAGAAAAAGCAAATTTAATAAATCAAATGGCATCACTGACTCAATGGACATGAGTTCGAGCAAACTCCAGAAGATGGTGAATGACAGGGAAACCTGACTTGCAGCAGTCCATGGGATCGCAGAGTCAGACACAACTAATCAACAACAGTCTATTTCAGCATAGTAAGTATTGTGACCCTGATTCTGGGAAAGATTGAAGGCAGGAGGAGAAGGGAATGACAGAAGATGAGATGGTTGGATGGCATCACCAACCCAATGGACATGAGTTTGAATAAGCTCTGGAGTTGGTGATGGACAGGGAAGCCGGGCTTGAAAGAGTCAGACACGACTGAGCAACTGAACTGAACTGAAGTATTGCGAACTGAATGTTAATGTCCCCCACCCATTCATAGATTGGATTCATAACTGCCACTGTATTGGTGTTAAGAGGTGGAGTTTTGGGAAGGTACTTAGGTCATGCGGGTGGAGTCCTTAAGTGAAAGTGGAAGTGAAGTCGCTTAGTCATGTCTGACTCTTTGTGACCCCGTGGATTGCAGGCTCCTCCGTCCATGAGATTCTCCAGGCAAGAATACTGGAGTAGGTTGCCATTTCCTTCTCCAGGGAATCTTCCTGACCCAGGGATAGAACCCAGGTCTCCCGCATTGGAGGCAGATGCTTTAACCTCTGAGCCACCAGGGAAGCTATGGAGTTAAATGTTCTTGTAAAGGGAACCCGCCTGATCTCTTTCATCTGCTTAAGTCAGGTTAAGACAAAGCAAGAAGGCTATGAACCATCTATAGACCAGGAAGTGGGCCCTCACCAGACACACAAGCTCCCAGTGACTTGATCCTGGACTATCCAGCCCCCACAACTGTGAGAAGCAAGTTTCTGTTGTTTATAAGCCACTCAGTCAGTGACATTATGGACAGGGAGGCCTGGGGTGCTGCGATTCATGGGGTCACAAAGAGTCGGACACGACTGAGCGACCGAACTGAACTGAACTGAACAATGACATTCCGTTGCAGTAGCTTCAAGAAACCAAGACACAAGGAATAAAAGTGAATATATACCAGAAATAAAACACTGAAAACGATAAAACATTGCAAAGACAAATTAAAGGTGACCTAAATAAATATGAGGCAGTGAAATGGCAACCCACTCCAGTGTTCTTGCCTGGAGAATCCCAGGGACTGCGGAGCCTGGTGGGCTGCCGTCTATGGGGTCGCACAGAGTCGGACACGACTGAAGCGGCTTAGCAGCAGCAGCAGCAGCAGCAGCAGCAGCAGTTAATGCCAGATTCTAATACACATTTTTTCAGGCTTTTTTTTTTTTTTTGTAAAAAGAAATTTCTGACTCAATTTTAAAATTCATATGACAAAACAGAGAACCTAGAATAAGCAAAATAATTTTGAAAAAAAAGAACACAGGCAAAGTATTACACTTCCCAATTTAACACACACCATAAAAATACCATGATAAAAACAATGTGATATTGCTCTAAAAATCTGTATATAAATGATTTAAGTAGGATTGAGTCTAAAAATAGACCCACACATAAATGACTATTTTTTGCCAATGATACTAAGAGTATTCAATGAGGAAGTGATAGTCTTTGCAACAATGTGAACAACCAGATTATCTGCATAAAAAATGAACATTAACACATCTTACACTATACAAAAAAATAACTTGATATGAATTTTAGACTGAAATATGAGAGGGGCAACTGTTAAACATCTTGAAGGAAGCCTAGGAGAAAATCTTTATGACAATGGTTTAGACAGTGGTTTCTTAAACAAAAACACAAGCCAGGAAACAAAAACTTAAGAATGTCTCAATAAAAATCAAAAACCTTTTGATCTTTGGTAAACACTGTAAAAAAATGAAAAAGCCACAGACAAGAAGAAAATATTAGCAAATCATGTATCTAACAAGGAACTTAATGCAGAGTACATAAAGAAATCTTATCTTTCAACAAGAAACCAAACAATTAATGAAAAGCATTTGAACAGACATTTCACCAAATTAGATATATGAATAATCAGTAAACACATAAAAAGAAACTTTTTATCATTAATAAATCATTATAAAAAGTAAAAAAATAATCACAGATTGATTTTATTCATAATATTTAAAATCATGTAAGGAATCCCACATGTAAAATTGTATTCATGAGTCGTAGCAAGATATAAATGTAAACAAGTATACTAACATATAGTATGAAGAAGACTCTTGAGAGTCTTCCTTAGACTGCAAGGAGATCAAACCAATCAATCCTAAAGGAAATTAATACTGAATATTCATTAGAAAGACTGATGGTGAAGCCGAAGCTCCAATACTTTGACCACCTGATGCAAAGAGCCGACTCAATAGAAAAGACCCTGATGCTGGGAAAGATTGAAGGCAGGAAGAGAAGAGGATATCAGAAGATGAGATGGTTGGATGGCATCACTGATTCAATGGATGTGAGTTTGAGCAAGCTCTGGGAGATGGTGAAGGACAGCGAAACCTGACGTGCTGCTGTCCATGGGGTGGCAAAGAGTTGGACGTGACTCTGAGCGACTGAACAACAACACGCTAACATAAGCAAATGCATGCATATATGTAATAACAAAACACTTGTAGGTATTCAGTGGGCTTCCCATGTGTCTCAGTGGTAAAGAATCCACCTGCCAATGCAGGAGATGCAGGAGGTTCAGTTTCGACCCTTGGGTCCATAAGATCCCCTGGAGGAGGGAAAGGCAACCCACTCCAGAATTCTTGCCTGGAGAATCCCATGAACAGAGGGGCCTGGTGGGCTGCAGTTCATGGGGGCACAAAGAGTCAGACACGACTGAGCGTGCGGGTATTTAAATTAACACATATGTTATCATAAAAACTTGTTTGGAGATAATAGATACCAATAATCGAAATGGGGATTTTTTGGAATAAAGACAGAGACCATTAGGATATAAGAGTAGTACAATAGATCTATACTGAAACTCTAATATGTACATTTATTTATTTATATATATTATATATATTTATATATTTTTTGAATATTTAATTGCTTGAAGTCTGTTAGAATTTGATAGAATATAGGGCATGCCTATAGAATCGTTTGTTAATATTAAATCTATAATCTCTAGGTTAAAATTCTGGGTCAGATGGCTTCATAATTCAACACTCTTTTAGATTTTAGAAAACTGATATGTGTATGATTTAACAGCCCCAGCAGGATCAGAGACAACTACATATAATTAAACACATGAATATTTCTGCCACAAAAGATGAATATTCACACAAAGAGGGGATTATAAACAACCTCACTTTCCTTCAGGTTAGGATCTGCTGTCAAATAAGAGGGCCACAAACTTTATGAGGAATATGGTTTTCAGAATCGTTTGGATTTGGGCATTGCTGATCAGAGATTGTGGATCTTCAGTAGTTTGTCGTAAGGCTCGTATGTTAAAAGCAATTATCAATAATGAATGACTTGACCCTCAAGATTAAGGGCTCTTCAGCTTCCTACACAATTAGCTTAGGTCTAAAAATAAACAACTATTATCTGCTGGACTGAGTTTTGTAACCATCTTCTCTGATCTCCCTAAATAGCTGCAGGGAACCCTCATCTGACACATCTCTGATTGTGTTTTCTTTGCTGGGTTTTGGTTCAAGGTCAAGTTCAAGTGTGCTCTCTGTTCCCCCCCACCACCACCCCACTCATTGGCACCCCACAGTGTTAGGATTCTGGCAGGGTTTTCTTATTTCATGACCCATACTTTTGAGTTCTTAGTCCTTACATCTGCAAATACTCAAAACTAAATTTAAATTTAACTTGTTCTGCTTCCTTCCAATATGCTTGCAAAACACTAGCTGCCTGTTTAACTCTTTAACTTACAAGCGGCTTCAATTCCATGCCTGATCTGGCAGGTTTCCCTGTAACCTGCATGTGTGCTCTGCCTATAGCCTCTGTTGTCATCAACAGATTCTGGTTGCTGTGGTGATAAAGGGGGCATCGAAAGTCTCTTTCAGAGTAAGAGTCACTTTCTGCCTGGGGTCCAGACTGAGTGCACATTCTCTGTTACACACTGCGCTGATACTTCCTGTGTAACATCATCAAAAATCCCCAGCAGCACAGAACACAACTGAATCACTTCCTGTTTATTCTATGTAGGTCAGTTGTTCTATAGGCTTGTAAAGTTTCATTAAAAGCTTTTGAGACTACCCTAAGATTGACGAGTTTGTTTTTTTCAATTTTGCCAAGTTAGACATTAACAAACACACGGCCGACCACCTCCTATCATCACCCTTCCCACCAGGAGAACATTTGGCTCTTAGGATTATATATTGTTTTGGCTTCGTTTTTCTCCTTTGATTATGAACCAATGAAAATTGGTCACAGACAAAGGGTCTTGATGTCTGGACTGCTTTATGGACCATTAGACAAATGCCGTGTTAAGAGAGAAATGTGTCAATCCATAAATTCAGAGATTTACTCTGAAACTGCCACTAGATTTTCCCCTGCTAGCGGGCAATTTGTTGACAAGTTAGAAAATATATAGCAAAAGACAAACATTTATAGAACACTCAACACCTTTTCCCAATGAGGTGAAAAGAAGAAATAGCTTCACACCAATGATCCAAGTTTTTAAATAGCTCTGATTTCATTCCTGCAAGCCTCCTTTTAGTTGCTTGTAACCACCTTTTGGTAACAGGAAATTATCATAGGTACAAGAAAAGATTTTTGTATAGGATGTTCTTTGCAGTGTTCTTCACACACAAAGGGGCAACTTCCTCAACTGACAAAATTGGGTAAATGAGTAAATAAAGTAATGGGACATTTTATTGCAAGAAATCATGCAGCTATTAAAAACTATACTATCAAGGAGTATTTAACTCATAGATGAAAGTGATTAGGATTGACATGAAGTGAGAAATGTAAGACACAAGACTATCGGGTTGGCCAAAAATCTCATTTGGTCATTCCATAGGTCTCGTACGAACAGAACTGTGGCCAACCCAAGTATACTGCTAAGGTCAATGTGGCAAAGTTTATAAATATATACACTCAAGTGATAGTGCTTCCTTTTAAACTACATTTATCATCTATACACTTTTTTGGTTTTTTCCACTTTTTCAAAAGTTAACATACTATTTTTAAAGAGAAAAAAGACACATTTATATTCATCAAAGAGTATAATGATCAGAGCTACCTTAGTTGCCTCTTGGAATTGAGGTCCACTGTCCTTGAATTGGGAGAAGCACTGGCACCCCACTCCAGTACTCTTGCCTGGCAAATCCCATGGACAGAGGAGCCTGGTAGGCTGCAGTCCATGGGGTCACAAAGAGTCAGACAAGACTGAGCGACTTCACTTTCACTTTTCACTTTCCTACATTGGAGAAGGAAATGGCACCCCACTCTAGTACTCTTGCCTGGCAAACCCCATGGATGGAGGAGCCTGGTAGGCTACAGTCCATGGGGTCATGAAGAGTCAGACAAGACTGAGCGACTTCACTTTCACTTTTGACTTTCCTACATTAGAGAAGGGAATGGTAACCCACTCCAGTGTTCTTGCCTGGAGAATCCCAAGGACGGGGGAATCTGGTGGGCTGTCGTCTATGGGGTCGCACAGAGTCGGACACAACTGAAGCGACTTAGCAGCAGCAGCAGCAACAGTCCTTTAATTATGTCTCTATCTGCTACACCTGTCGACTCACTCATATTGTCTCACCATTTCTTTAAAAAACTTTGTGTCAGGTCTCACAGTCACTGATGAAATGACAAATCAGCAACAACCTGATTTAAAGTCCTGTCTTCAAAATCAGAAAGAATTCATATGATTATTCTCATTCCTTCTCTTAAACCCTTATAAAGAGTTTGCTAAGGAAATTAATGGTAAGAATTCATAAGGAGACACATTTCAGATAGTTTGGTCAGGTCCTGGCAGGCAATGATAAAGCCAGAAGTAATATTTTAAGATGTGTCTGGTTCTCCTCTAGCCATTACGATGGATATCCCCAGATAGGCCTCCAGGGACGACACTGTCTTAACCAGTTCCAGAAGAAATATAACAGAGCAATTAAGTCCAGGAACTCAGGGGTCTAGTTGCTTGTGTCTGAGTCTTGGTTCCCTGTCTTAATGACTGTGCCGCAAAGTTACTGAGACTACCTCCGTCTCAGTGTCTCATCTGTAAAATGAAAGAAATAAGGAAAGCTTTCTGGCCAGCTTTTTAGGTCATTCCCTTATTCCTAATCTGGAATAAAGGGCCCTGGACACTGTGTCGTTCACTAAAGGTACCAGAGTAAATGCGACATGTACATTTCTTGCCCTGATGGAACTTACATTTCACTGGGAGAGAAACATAGTTAGCCAGCAAGCGAGAAACACTCTGGCTTCAAGCGCTATGAAAAGCCATAAAAAATAAAGAAGAAGAAGGGCCTAGAGAATGGTGGGATTGTGTGCCTATTTTAGATAAGGGGGTTCATGAAAGCATCTCCAAGCGAGAGTCAGAATAAAGGATCGGAAGAGAGGGGTGGGGGCTTACTGAGTTTATGAAACAGGAAGGAAACCATTGTCCAGGTGCAGACTGGTTGCGATAATTCAGCTGAAGCCCTGGGACAGCTTTCCCTACAGAAGCACAGAAGGGATCCAGGAAGTGGTTGACTTAGAAGAAGTTGGAGAGGAAAGCCTCGAGGTGCACATATACAATGGAATATTACTCAGCCACTAAAAGGAATGGAATAGGATCATTGTAGAGACATGGATGGACCTAGAGTCAGAAAGAGAAAAACAAATATCATACGCTAAAACATTTATGTGGAATCTGTAAGAATGGTACCGATAAACCTATTCCCAAGGCAAGGCTAGAGACACAGACATAGAGAATGAACATATCCTCACAGGGGATGAAGGCGTGGATGGAGAGACTTGGGAGAAGAGCACTGACATATATATACTACCATGTGCAAAATAAATACCTAGTGGGAAGATGCTAAAAGTGCAGGAAGCTCAGCTTGGTGCTCTGTGACAACGTAGAGGGGTGGGATGGGAAGCAGGTGGGAAGGAGGTCCAAGAGGGAGGGGATACCTGTATACATATAGCTGATTCACTTCGTTGTACAGCAGAGACTAACACAAGATTGTAAGGCAATTATATTCCAACAAAATATAATTATAATAAATTAAAATGTAAAGTTACTACTAATAATAATAAAGAAAAGCATTGACAGGATATGCTCTTGGATGGGACATTTGGCCATAAGGAAAAGATGGGAAGAAAGATTACAACCAGGCTTGGGGCTGAGCAACAGGATAAATGCTGACACCATTGCCAAGCAGAGAAGATGGGTTGGAGCAGGTCCGAGAGGGAGATCGAATCCAGCTTTGACTTTGTTAAGTCTGGGAGATCCTTAGGCAGCTGGGCAGGGTGTTGAGAAGGCAGTTAGATGAACACACCCATCCAGGCGTGGATGGCGTTAACTGTCATGAGATTAGGTGAGATGACCTAGGAGGTCTGTGCAGGTATGATGGTGAGGGCTGAGGGACATGTGAGCAAGTGGAGAGCAGAAGGCAAAGAAGCAGTCAAACATGATACTGGGAAGGAGCAGCCACGGAGGAGACTTGGAACCACAGAGGGTGGTGTCTCAGAGGCCAAGCAAGGAAAATAGTTGATGCTGTATAAGACACTCTGTGTGTTGGAAAGTACCCTCAGGCAAGTCACAACCTCTCTGCGCCTCAGTTTTCTCGACTGAGAAATGGGGACAAAGTCCCATCACTGGGAGTTTCACAGAGGGAGCGGTTTCATAGGGAGAATTCACAGAGATAAAGGGTGCAAAGCATTTGGCACATCGCCTGAACATATTACATGTTCACTAATTATTTTGACATGGGAACATAATAATAGCTAGAAAGAAAAATTTTAATTGCTTGAGAA
This sequence comes from Capra hircus, assembly GCF_001704415.2. Taxonomy (NCBI): domain Eukaryota; kingdom Metazoa; phylum Chordata; class Mammalia; order Artiodactyla; family Bovidae; genus Capra; species Capra hircus. Next base: position 62,949,869 of record NC_030828.1, read on the forward strand.
ACACAACTTTCATTGCCTGCCAGCTACCTGTCTCAGAAAGTTCTTCTGGGGTTACCCCTGTCCTTCCCTTCCCTTATTTCCCCTTCATTCTTTTCTTTCTCCTTCCCTCCCTCTCTCCCCCAACTTCTTTTTTCCTTCCTTACTTCTTTTTTACTGACCTCAGGCACCCATAACTGGAATAATTATAATTTCAGTTCATGGCACATTTTGATTTATTTAATTCACTGTACAGATATTATTAATAGCCTGCAGCCCAAAAATGAAACCTAAGTCCTTGACTACCTGTAACCCTGTGCTACCACCCCGATTCCAGGCCATGTCTCCTCTCACTCATGGGGATCAATGTCCTCAGCTCTCAGCTTATCATTGACTTGCTTTCTTTGTTCATAGACTTACAGCATCTATGAGTATTCCTAAAAAGCACTTTTAATTTGCTGGTTTTAAACTCTGTAAGAAGAGCATCCTGCTGCCCCGTGTATGACTGTTTCCATGTAACATCATATTGCTAATATTCAGCCTTTAGTTGTGCATCATTGCGGTTCATTATTTTTGACAACTGTCTAATATTCCATTTTTTGAATATAACATGCTTCGTCCTTTGAGTGTCACGCTAGTAGGCAATGTTGTTGCTCCTAAACTTTTGCAGTTGTGATTAGTAAGGCTATGATGTGTTTGCATATGTTTCCCACTGTGTGTGTGTAAGAATTCCTTTCAAGACAATGCTTAGAAATAGAATTACCAGGGCTGTGGGTTTTGTGAAAACTCAACTTTAAGATATAATATCAAACTGATTTTTAAAGAAATTGTATTCATTCTCCTTTTCACCATTCTATAAGATCCATCACTTGGATTGATGGATCTTATAGTCTAAGGGATTGTGGTTGTTGGAGAAGACTCTTGAGGGTCCCTTGGACTGCAAGGAGATCAAACCAGTCAACCCAAAAGGAAATCAACCCTGAATATTCATTGGGAAGACTGATACTGAAGCTGAAGCTCCAGCTCTTTGGCCACCTGATGTGAAGAACTGACTCATTAGAAAAGACCTTGATGATGGGAAAGGCTGAGGGCAAAAGGAGGAGGACAGAGGATGAGGTGGTTGGATGGCATCACTCACTCGATGGGCATGAGTTTGACCAAGCTCCAGGAACTGGTGATGAACAGGAAACCTGGCATGCTGCAGTCCATGGGGTTGCAAAGAGTTGGACGTGACTGAGGGACTGAACTGAACTGAAGGGACTCTCAGGAGTCTTCTCCAGCACCACAACTTGAAACCATCAATTCTTCAGCACTCAGCTTTCTTTATGGTTTAACTCTCATATGCATACGTGGCTACTAGAAAAAGTATAGCTTTGACAAACTTTTGTCTGCAAAGTGTATCTCTGCTTTTGATTTCTCATAGCTTTCCTTCCAAGGAGCAAGTATCTTCTAATTTCTTGGCTGCAGTCACTATCTGCAGTGATACTAGAGCCCAAGAAAATTAAATTTGTCATTGCTTCCACTTTTCCCCCTTCTATTTACCTTGAAGTGATGGTACCAGATGCCATGATCTTCGATTGTTTTTAATGTTGAGTTTCAAGTCAACTTTTTCACTCTCCTCTGTCACCCTCATCAACAGGATCTTTAGTTTCTCTTTGCTTTCTGCCATTAGAGTGGTACCATCTGCATATCTAACCTCCTGTGGTTGTTGATATTTCTCCCAGCAGTCTTAATTCCAGCTTGTGATTCATCCAGGTGGGCGCTTCACATGATATAGTCTGCATACAAGTTAAATAAGCAGGGTGACTGTATACAGGCTTGTCATTTTCCTTTCCCAATTTTGAATCAGTCTGTTGTTCCATGCCCAGTTCTAAATGTTGCTTTAACTTGTATACAGGTTTCTCAGGAGATAGGTAAAGTGGTCTGATAGTTTCATTTCTTTAAGAATTTGTTGTGATCCACACAGTCAAAGACTTTAGTGTAGTCAATGAAGCAGAAGTAGATGTTTTTCTGGAACTCCCTTGCTTTCTCCATAATCCAACAAATGTTCACAATGTGTTCTCTGGTTCCTTTGTGTCTGAGCTTCCCTGGTGGCTCAGATGGTAAAGAATTCACCTGCAATGCAGGAGACCTGGGATCTTCCCCAGGTTGGGAAGACCCCCTGGAGAAGGGAATGGCAACCCACTCCAGTATTCTTGCCTAGAGAACCCCCATGGACAGAGGAGCCCGACGGGTTACAGTCCATGGGGCTGCAAAGAGTTGGACACGACTATGTGACTTTCACTTTCACTTCACTGTCCTTTGCGTCTTGGGACCCGGCTTGTATATCTGGAGTTTCTCAGTTAATGTACTGCTGAAGCCTAGACTGAAGGATTGTTAGCATATCTTGCTAGCACGTGAAATGAGCCCAATTGTATGGTAGTTTGAACATCCTTTGGCATTGCCCTTCTTTGGGATTGGAATGAAAACGGGCCTTTCCCAGTCCTGTGGCCATCCTTGTCTGTGTCACCACACACCATGCAATTTTACACCTTCGTTTACGTTGTTCCTTCTAATGTCCTGTATTCTCCTCTCATCTCGGGGAACATCTGATCATTTGGTAACATTTAACTCATGCATCACTTTTTTCTTTGAGAGCATCTTTGTTTTTCCAGGCTGGGTGAGCTTCCCACAATTCCTTGCATTTACATCTTACACAAGCTTTTCAAATTTCAATTGAAGTGCTCTATGTGTTTCTTTTACCCATTATACTGTGATCATAGGGACAGCATTATATTTCTCTTAGGTTTTCTAATGCCTAACATAGAATCCTTCATATACAAAATATTCCTTAAATGTTCGTTTAATTAAGCTCCAAAGTCATCCTAATAATCAGAGATCATTGGGTGGGATCTGGGCTAAGTCAATGTCACTAAGTGAAAATTATTCCTCCCAACAAAAAAAACCATCAGGGAACCTGAATCTTAGTCCTTTCTCATCTTTGAAACAATGTGAGACTATTGTTGGACATTTCTGTCTGAGTATCAGTCTTTCATTACAAGTTTGGCATAATTCCTGGCCTCCATATCTAGGTGGAAGCTCTTTGAATTTTAAAAGAGGAGAAAAATGAAACAAGATTTGAGTGTTTTGAAAATACGAGGATGAACACTACATAGGGCTTTGATTTTAGTAATCCCACGAAAACCCTCAGACTTTTGAAGAAGCATCAGAATGTATTTTGTAGCATGAATGCTCTTGCAAGGGCATAAGTAAATTTTCAAATGCGTGGCACAATGAATCTCTCTCAATCTGTCTCTCTCTCTTTTTCATTATATATATAAAACCTTAATTGTCAGGTAGTCTTTCCTGAAGAATCATTAAAAAATGATAAGACACAAAGGCTGTCCTTTTTTATTTCAAGAATGTAACAACTACTTAAACAGTAAATTAAAGATTCATTGTATTCTATTATTTAATAACATTTAAAGGAACTCTTTATATTGCTTCAGTGAAACAACTTTTAAACTATACATTAAAGATTCAATTCTATTTTATTATATCCTTAATCCCATTTAGGGGGGTAAATTATCTATCACTAAGCATCATTTAACATTTTAATGAAACACTTGATTATTTTGACAAAGAACTGGCTATAACCACAATGATCACATTTTCCAAAGAAGAAGATAATTCTTAATCTTTAGCATTAGACTCAAAGCTCAGCTCTGGGAAATCCTTGGGCTCTGAGACGGTGTCTTGGGGTCACCATAGGGAGTGAGGGAGGCATGGAGGGGCAAAATGCATCTATACATTTTTGATAAAGTATTTGAGTATACATAGAAGTAAAGGTATTAAGTTCACAAATGCCCATGTGCCTAACGTGGGCAATGCAGCAAATGAACCAGTTTACCACATCTGTTCAGATTTCTTTGACTAACACATCAGACATAAAGTTGAGTTCACCTTTGCAAATGTCTCATTCCTCTCTCTTTTACCCTACAGGTCATTAGTATTTTGAAGTTGTTGCGTATCCTTCCCATCCATACTTTTAACACCCATAGTACATGCCTTGTATTGGTGAATAATAAATGGTACTATTTGATGTGTACTTAAAAATTACATGAGTGGTATTACACTGTATATATCTTACTGTAATCCTTTCAAACTGTGGTGCTGAAGAAGAGTCTTGAGAGTCGCTTGGACCACAAGGAGATCCAACCAGTCCATCCTAAAGGAAGTCAACCTTGAACATTTATTGGAAGGACTGATACTGAAGCTGAAGCTCCTATACTTTGGCCACCTGATGTGAAGAGCTGACTCACTGGAAAAGACTCTGATGCTGAGAAAGATGGAAGGTCAAAGGAGAAGGGTGCAGCAGAGGATGAGATGGTTAGATAGCATTACCGACTCAATGGACATGAATCTGAGCAAACTCCAGGAGATCTTAGAGGACAGGGGAGCCTGGCGTGCTACAATCCATGGGGTCACAAAGAGTCAAACATGACTTAACAACTGAACAACAAAAACAACATTCTGTTGTTATTCAAAATTGCTTTAAGGTTTGTCTATGTTGATACACACAGATCTGGTTCAACTGTTTTAACAGCTATGCACCTACAATTGTCAACAGTCTTGGTTGCAAATAACAAAAAGTGAGTCTCATTTAATCAAGCCGAAGATGATTTAATAGAAAGGATATTGCGGGGTTGATAAAAGAAATAGAGAGTCTGAAGAAACTTCAAGAAAAGGGTAGCTGGAGCAGCAGGTCAAGCAGCTGAAATCACAGTCACCATCTTATCAAAGGAAGTGTGATCAGTTACCTTGCTGGTGCCTCTGGACTGTACATGCCATAAGCGTGGCCCCCACTACCAACGCCGTTAAGTTAGGCATGTCACTCTGTCATGGCACCTTTGCTGGCACTGCTGACGTGTGCCAATCATCCTGTCCACGTGTCGGCGCTGACGCCACTGCACTGTGAGAGCCACTCTGCTGGGATGCTTCCCTGGACATGGATCCCAGTCTGGCCACTGTCTTTGCTGCTGCTCACTGCTGCTGCTAACTCCTTCATTCTAGTGTTCGATTTATTCTTATTTTTCAGGCACTGTGAACAGAGCACTGAATGCATTGAATATTTGTCCTCATAGGCCTTACACTTTGGAGGAAAAGACAGATAATGAACAAATTATACTTATCTCTGCATCTGTATTGATATCTGCATGACTGGCAAAGTCATGTAAGACTCAGGACTCAAAGTCTCCAGCAGAATCTTGGAGGAACATGTTGTTGTTCACAGTGCTATACCTGTCAAGAAGCCAGGGAAATAATTTCTACTTCCTATTTGGAGCCAGGAACAACAAATTTTGTTTCTCCTAAAAGAGGGTACAGGGTGTTAAAATTGCCATCTTTCAAACTTTAACCGCTCCATCGTAGGGAATGAAATGAGGTTCAGCGTTGTTTTAATTTCCTTGATCCGTAGTGAGATACGCGTTCGCTACCCACTGGAGTTTTCTCCTCTATGACGTACTGTATTTATCTCTCTGCTTTTCTCCTGCTTTGCCTTTTCCCTTTTATTATGCTGTAGGGGGAAATGCATAATCTGATTTCAATATACTAGACCTGGATAGGTGTAGGGATGGTGGCTGAGTCACTCAGTTATGTCCAACTCTTGCGATCCCCTGGACTGTAGCCCACCAGGATCCTCTGTCCATGATATTCTCCAGGCAAGAATACTGGCGTGGATAGCCTTTCCCTTCTCCAGGGGATCCTCCTGACTCAGGGATCAAACCCAAGTCTCCTGCACTGCAGGCAGAGTCTTCACCAACTGAACAGATAAGTGTGTTGCAACTATATTCTCCCATACTGAACGACAGCAATGTAATCACAGTCTTGGAACAGAATATTTCCATCATCCCCCAGATTCTTTCCTACTTATTTGCAGTCAATCCCTTGGTTTTCTTAATTATAGTTTTAATTTAGTTTTCCTTAAAGACAAATGACTTTGAGTAATTTTTAATATATTTCTTGATATTCCTATATCTTCTTTGGTAAAATCTGCTCTATACCCACAATTTTAAAAATTAGGTTTCCTTTTATTGTCAACTTGTGGGAGTTCTTTGTATATTCTGAATATATGCCTGTGATCAGGTAACTATTTTGCAAATATTTTCTCCCAGTTCATAGCTTGCCTTTTCATTTTTGTGTCTTATCAAAGAAATGGCTTTAATTTGTGTAAAGTTTCATTCTTTTTTTTTGTTGTTGTTAAGATTTATGTTTCTGGTGTCCCAAGAAATTTTTGCCTAGCTCAAGGTCACAACTATTCTTTCTACCTTTTTTATCTAGAACTTTAGCAGTTTTAGTGGCTGTTATGTTTAGGTGTGTGGCTCATTCTTAATTAACTGTTTACATAGTGTGAGGTAAGGATTGAGTTTCATTGTTTTCCATCTGGATGTCCGATTATTCAAGTATCACTTGTTGCAAAGACTATTCTTTCCCTTTTGAATTACTTTCCAGCCTTGTTGAAATTCAACTGACTGTATATTGAAGATGTATTTGTTCACTTTCCATTCTTTTCCATTTATCTATTATGTCTGTCTTTACACCAATAACACAATGCCTTGATTACTGTAGCTTTATAGTAAGCTTCAGTTCGAATACTGTATTAACAATTACCTTCAAACAGTTTTAAATACTTAGCATTTCCACCTAAATTTTAGAATCATCTTGCCAATTTAAAATAAAAATTCCTGCTGTGGTTTTGATTGAGACTTTTCTGAATCTACAGTTGAATTTTAAAATGTTCAACTGAGTGATATTGAATCTTCCAATCCATAACGTACCTTATCTTTTCATTTATTTGGATTTAACTCAGCTGAGTAATGTTTTGTATGTCTAGTGTACAGGTTATGCAACTATTCTGTAAAATTTTTCCTTTTGTGTATCATATTTTTGATGTTTTGGTAAATGATGTGGTTTGCTTACATTTTAGTTTTTAATTGTCCATTGCTAATATAAGAGATAAATTTGATTTCTGTATTCTGACTTTCTATCTTGGGGCTTTGCTAAATTCATTTAGGTGGTATAAAATTTCCTTTACATTTTTCTTTGAATTTTCTATTTAAATAGTCCCATTTCTCTGAATAAGGGTAGTTTTACTTCTTCTTTTCCAACTTGGATGCCTTTATGTCTCTTCTCTTGTCTGCTTGTACAAGATGGACAACACACAAGTGGCGAGTGGACATCTGTGCCTTGCTTCTTATCTTTAGAGGAAAGAATTTAATCTCTTGCCGTTCAGTATCATGATGGCTCGAGATTTTCCTAGATCCTCTTTATCGAGTTGAACTCTGCCTTTCTAGCTTGCAAAGTTGGTTTATTTCATTTTGCTGTCTTGTCATGAATAGGTGCTAAATTTAGGAAATATATTTCTGCACCTATTGCAATGATTTTTCTTTTTTTAGCCTATTATTATAGTGAATTATACTGATATTAGAATGATTAGTTGAAGTTACACTACTACAATAAACCCCTTTGGTTATTGCATTGTGACTTTGTGTATGTGTCTGTGTTTGTGGTGTTGGAGTTGATAAAAAATTCTTATGAAATTTTACCTCTGTGTCCTTGAGAGATATCTCTCTGTAGTTTTCTTTGGGTGTGATAAAATTGTCTAGATTGAGAATAATAGTGCAAGATTCATAAAATAATTTGAGAAGTAGACTCTCCTCTCATATAGTTTACAAGAGTTGGTTAGAGGTCTCCTTTAAATATTTCATAGAATTCGTCAGCAAAATATACGTTGGCCAAGAGCCATTGTTGTTCGATGCTTGTTTAGTGTTGTTGCCATTTAGTTGTTTAGTCATCTCTGACTCTTTTTGATGTCATGGACCATGGGATTTCCCAGGCAAGAATACTGGAGTGGGTTGCCATTTCCTTCTCCAGGAGATCTTCTCGATCCAGGGATCAAACTCCCACTTCCTGCCTTGGCAGATGGATTCTTTACATAGGCCACCTGGAAAGCCTATGTTCACTTTATTTAGGGTTTATTTGTGTTTAGGACTTCCCTGGTGGCTCAGACGGTAAAGCGTCTGTCTATAATGCGGGAGACCTGGGTTCGATCCCTGGGTCGGGAAGATTCCCTGGAGAAGGAAATGGCAACCCACTCCAGTACTCTTGCCTAGAAAATTCCATGGACAGAGTTGGACACAAAGAGTCCAAAGAGTTGGACTGAGCAACTTCACTTATCTGCGTTTATTTGTTTGGGGTTTATTTGTGTGTGGGGATTTTTTTCTTTAATGGTTTTCTCCAGCGCCTGGGACAAGGCTTACCCCAAGCATAAACTTTTTTGGGGGCAGGGAGGGGGAGGGAGTGTATTTTAACTGCAAATTGATCTATATATCAGATACCAAAAATTGCAGGCTATCATCTTCAGTTAGTTTGGTGTTTTGTGTCTTTCAATGACCTTGCCTGTTTCACCTAAGCTGCTGATTTTCTTGTATCAAACGTTGTTCATAATATTTGATGATTGCTACTTTAATATTTTTATCATCATTTGGCATGTCATCGCTTTCATTCTTACTTAATTTTGTGTCTTTTTTCTGCTTTGTCTTGATCAGCTTGTCTGGAGATTAATAAATTTAATTATTCTTTTCAAAGAACCAGACTTTGGCTTCATTGATTTCTTTCTATTGTATATCTATGTTCCATGTCCCTGGTTCCTGTTTATTTATTTATTTTTTTTATTGCTCTGGGTTTATTTCCTGTTTTTTTCTCTTTTAAGTTTCTTTTGTAGAAGACTGGATCACTGATTTGAGATATTCATTTTTTTCTACAAGTATATACTCCTACACATTTCCCTCTAAGAACATCCCACACATTTCTGTATATTGCGCTTTTATTTTCATTTCGTTTATAGCATTTGCTAGTTTTACTGCACTTTTGCTCTGAATAGTTACTTAGAAGTGATTTACCAGCATTTTAGGGTTTTCTAGATATATTACTAATTTATGGTTTAATTTTGGTATGGTTAGATAACCGCATTATTTTATTGTATTATTTAAATCCTTTTACATTTATTGAGGCTTTCTTGGGTCTGTATTGATAATAGACACTCTTCTTAGTTTTTCTTATTCACTTAACAAAAGTTTATGACTAATGTGTACTGAATTTCATCAAATTGTGTCTATGCATCGATTGAGATGATTACATCTATATTTTCTTTCCTGTAAGTTGTTGATGTTGTTGTTAGTCATTAAGCCGCATCCAACTCTCTGAGATCTCATGGACTGTAGCCTTCCAGGCTCCTCTGTCCATGGGATTTCCCAGGCAAGAATATTGGAGTGGATTGCCTTTCCTTTTCCAGAGGATCTTCCTGACCCAGGGATCGAAACTGCATTTCCCGCCTGGCAGGCAAATTCTTTACCACTGATCCACCTGGGAAGTCCAATTTTTGATACTGTGATCTATCCAATTTTTGATACTGTGATCTATATTAATAAACATTATGATTTTAAGCACATCTTACACTTCTGAGGTAAATCCAGAATGCGGTATTTTAAAACACAATGAATTTGGCTTGCTAATATTACATTTATGATTTTTTGCCTACATCTCAGTAGGAGTGATTTATACATTTTCCCTTCATGTCCTATCCTCTGATTTTGAAATCAACCTAGTACTAATATTATCTAATAACTTGGATGGCTCCTTTTCTTTCCTTTATTCAGAAGCTATTTGTAGAAAACATAGTTTATTTGTTCCCTGGTCGTTTGATAAAATTTATTTTTAAAATAATTCACATTCAATGTCTAAGAAAGACACATTGATGTAATCTATATGACAGCAAGTTTATTTCATAACAGTAATTGGTTTCTTCAGATATTTTATTTCTTTTATTTCAATTCTAGTAATTCATATTATTTCAATTATTATCCATTTCATATAAAACCATCACACTCACTATAACAAAGCTATTCATATAATCTTCACTTTATCTGTTATTAATCTTCTTTGTTCCTAATATTTTTGTTTGTGATTTTTATCTTTTTTCCTCCTCATTTAATCTTGTCATTGTGCTCAATCACTCAGTCATGTCTGACTCTTTTTAACCTCATGGACTGTAGCCTGCCAGTCTCCTCTCTCCATGGGATTTTTCCAGGCAAGAATACTGGAGTGGGTTGCCATTTTCTTCTTCAGGAGATCTTCTGAATTACTGACCCACCTGGAAAGCCCCAGTTAATCTTACCAGAGGTTTTTCTGTTTCAATAATCTTTTAAAGAATTAGCTTTGATTTCATCAATTCTTATTATTTTTCTAATCTGCTCTTATGTTTTATTATATCTTTGCTTCTATTTCTTTTGATTTTACTCTGTTGTGCTTTATCTAATTTATTGAGTTAAGCGGCCAATTCAACAAATTTTTTAGAATTTAATATTTCTTAATATATAACTTTAAAGTTACAAATTTCCATCTAAAACTTTAATCTCACCTGACATTCTTATGGATAATGACTTTGTTGTTATTTAGTTTAAAAAAAATTTTTTACTTGCATTATTTTTTCTTATTTGTTCCATAAACTATTGAGTTGTCCTTTTTTTTCTTTTTTAGTGTCTAAATAAATATATGGTGGGCCTGGAAGACGTTATTATTTCATGAATCTCTGAATTTCTTAAGATGTTTTTAGAAATAATGGTCTATTTGATATAATTTTTGATACTAGTTGAAATTTCTGTTCCAGATATTGGTCAATGTTTCTGACAAATACATGGATATTCTTTTAAAAAGAGTATGCTCTATGTTTTTAGGATCTTATTATAGCTTAAGCTTTTCAGTATGCTATTCAAATTTCTTTCGTCTTTATTAAGTTTTTAATCTTCATCTCATAACAGTTTAAAAAGAGGGCTACCAAGATATCTCCAATGACGAATTTGCCAATTTCTCCCTACAACTCCGTAAATCTCAGCTGTATATGGATTAGAGTCATGTTGTTAGTTGCATTAAATTTCATGATTATTATATATTCTGATAAACTGCTTCGCTTATTAGGTTACAACTTGCAAATCTTTAATGCCAATTTGACTTAAAGTTTATTTTTCTGACATTGCTTCAGAATATCTGTATTTAGCATTTGTCAGACATTTCTTTTTGCATTCTTTCACTGACAAACATCTAGCATCAATTTCTTTTTAGATGTGTTTCTTACAAACAGCTCATAGCTAGATAGTGCTTTGGGGGACACTGCTGTTCATGTTTATCATTTCCAAGTTCATAAGCTAAATAAAGTTCTTGGACTGCAACAGGCACTAAACCATGCATGTTTAATAAAAAGCTTCACCAACACCTAAACCCACACATGTAAGTGGAGGCAGATTTGACTTCATAGCTCAGACCTCCCACATTTAAAGGGGACTTTCCCTTTCTGCTATGTGTGCTTATATGTAGAAGGAAGAAATACTTCGGTGTGCAGAATATATGTACACTGAAGTATTTCTTTTATATATATATACATACATACTACATATATATATTATATATACATATATTATATATCATTATATATATCATATATATGCATATGTGTGTGTGTGTGTATGCATGTATACATGATGAAAAGGCCATCTGACAAAGTAGAAAGAGCTAACTAGACAGCAGAGAGCTCAAGCCCTCCAGACTTTGCCAGCTTCTCTCTGTGTGAGTTCAGTCAAAGCATTGACCTCTCTGGTCCTCAACCTGCCACGTTGCTGGATCACCAAAGAAATAAGTATCCTCTTCATATAAAAATCACTAACAGCTCCCCTTGGTGGATCAGTGGTAAAGAATCTGCCTGCAACCAGAAAACGAGGTTCAATTCCTGGGTCAGAAAAATACTCTGGAGAAAGAAATGGCAACCCGCTCCAGTATTCTTCCTTGGGAGGTCCCGTGGACAGAGGGGCCTGGCAGACTACTGTCCATGGGGTCACAGAAGGTTGGACATGACTTAGTGAGTAAGTAACAACAATTATTTCTTCCAAGTGCATTTTAAAGGTGAAGAAATTCATGTTGAGTGAGGGAAAATTGACTTGGCCCAGGTGAATATCCCCTAGATAATATTCTCTTTACTATTTCATGCAGTCTCCTATTTAAAACATCGTGTAGGGGTTGAATTGTACCTCCCAAATTTGTACATCATGAAAAACACTGGACTGGAAGAAACACAAGCTGGAATCAAGATTGCCGGGAGAAATATCAATAACCTCAGATATGCAGATGACATCATCCTTATGGCAGAAAGTGAAGAGGAACTAAAAAGCCTCTTGATGAAAGTGAAAGTGGAGAGTGAAAAACTTGGCTTAAAGCTCAACATTCAGAAAACAAAGATCATGGCATCTGGTCCCATCACTTCATGGGAAATAGATGGGGAAACAGTGGAAACAGTGTCAGACTTTATTTTGGGGGGCTCCAAAATCACTGCAGATGGTGATTGCAGCCATGAAATTAAAGATGCTTACTCCTTGGAAGGAAAGTTATGACCAACCTAGATAGTATATTCAAAAGCAGAGACATTACTTTGCCAACAAAGGTCCGTCTAGTCAAGGCTATGGTTTTTCCTGTGGTCATGTATGGATGTGAGAGTTGGACTGTGAAGAAGGCTGAGCACCAAAGAATTGAAGCTTTTGAACTGTGGTGTTGGGGAAGACTCTTGAGAGTCCCTTGGACTGCAAGGAGATCCAACCAGTCCATTCTGAAGGAGATCAGCCCTGGGATTTCTTTGGAAGGAATGATGCTAAAGCTGAAACTCCAATACTTTGGCCACCTCATGCGAAGAGTTGATTCACTGGAAAAGACTCTGATGCTTGGAAGGATTGGGGGCAGGAGGAGAAGGGGACAACAGAGGATGAGATGGCTGGATGGCATCATGGACTCGATGGACGTGAGTCTGAGTGAACTCCGGGAATTAGTGATGGACAGGGAGCCCTGGTGTGCTGCAATTCATGGGGTTGCAAAGAGTCGGACATGACTGAGTGACTGAACTGACCTGAACTGAACTGAAATTCGTATTGAAGCCCCAAGCCCCGGTCATCTGTTTTGGAAACAGGATCTTTGCAAAATAATTAGTTAAGATAAAGTCATTAAGGTGGGTCCTAATCAAATATGACTGGGGTCCTCATGAAAAGGGACAAACTGTATAACACCTGAAACTGACATGATGTAATAAATCAACTATCCTCCAATAAGAATTTTTTAAAATGGGGGGCAAGGAAGGAACTGGACACCGATATGCGCACATGGAGAATACTATGTGAAGACAGAGGCAGAAATCAGGATGATGTTTCTATAAGCCAAGGAATACCAAAGAGTGCCCGTGGACCACTGGAAAGAGACGGGTGATAGTGCTTCTCACTTGCAGCCCTAAGCAGAGACCAGTACTGCTCAAACCTTCATCTTGGACTTCGAGACTCCAGAGCTCTGAGACAACGAATTCCTGCTGTTCAAGCCATTCACATGATGATAATTTGTTACTGCGGCCCTACGAAACAAATACAGTATCTTTACACTGTAACCAGAAAGCTTCTTGCTGAATATACATGTCTGTCTTCTGTAAACACATGCATACATGTATACATACCATCTTACAGACATATCCTGGAGAAAGACTGCCTCAGACTTGATGATAAGTGAGAAAACTCTCATCGTCTCCCTGAATGATCTTCCGGGTAGTGAAGTAAATAAGGGTAAGACCCCTGGGCTGGATCAGAAAACTTGAGTTTGAACCCTCATTTAGACAAAATCTTTCCTGCTAGCTCTTGGTGTCATTTACACAATGAGAAGGTCACCACTCTAATCAAGCCTTACTTGACTGAACTTCACGTTTTCAAAATATTTTGCCAACAAATCTGCATCGATGATGACATAATTAATTTGATTGCCCAATGTTTATTAATCAAAGACATATAGAACAGGATATGCAATAAAAATCGCTTCTCCCAGATTCCTATGATGTCACAGGCAGCCAATCGGATCTGAAAGGGACATTCTTGCGGATTAGTTCTAAAGCTCCTGCACAGCTGGGCCAGATGAGAGGGGGCCCGGCAGGGCGGCCATGGGTGGCCCGGGGCCAACATCTGCCCGAAACACCCCGTGTGGCCTCGTGAGTCGAGCCTGGCTGGAGGGAGGCTCTCCCATCTGGTCTGAGTGTCAAACGTCGTGTGGAAAGGGGCAGCTGAGAATGGAATCCTTCTCTCTCATTGCTCCAGCCTGGATGTGCTTTCCCATGGAGGGCTCGAGAGGGGAAAACCAGACCACGACAGAGGAGGTCCAGAAAAACCAACCATTGTCTTGGCCACGTGTTGGTATGACATTCATGTCCCCAGCATGAGGGCCACTGCGAGGAGGAGGGAGGCAGAGAGCGGCTGGATTGGTATCATCTGCTGTCGCCTTCGTCCTCTTTGCCCCAGCAGGAGGCCTGGGTGGCAGGCCATCCCCAGCAGTCACTAGGATTTTCTTTCGGCAAGTTGCTGAACTGTTGCTATTTTCCTTTGTTCAGTGGCAATAGTAAGTCCCCATGCTCCCTGGTTCATCAGCAGATTTCTGAAGTGCGTGCTTAGAATTCTGTAGTTCCACAAACATGCTCTCAACAGTCCCAGTTCTTTTTCATTTGTGCAACCAGCAAAGACATCCTGAAGGCCTACTGTGTGCCAAGAAGCAAACCAGGTGCTGAAACATCGAGACCAGTGAGTCGACAGTCTAACAGGGAAAAGAAACAACCACAAGTGTTAGGATGGGAACCTGTTGAAAGGGTGAGGGCCCCCTTCAGATTGCAGGATGCTCCTTTCAACTTCTGGCTGGTCAGATGTTCCAGGGAGCATATTGGCTTGTGTGAGACTCCAAGCAAAAGAACAGGTTCTCTGGGAAAGTGAGTTGGCTCCAGGCTGGGAGAATCCATGAGAAAGAAGTAGAACCTGAGGAAACACAGTGGGTCCTAACGAGGGTTTCTATGGCTATCCAGAGAGTCAGAGCAGGCTGGAGAAATGTATTGTCTTCCTCCAAAAGTTTAGAGGAGGGAAGTAAAGCAACCCACTTGAGAGACCCCCTTTCTAAAAATTAAAATAAAAAAATTAAAGTTACTTTCACTAGACCACATGGTATAATGAGGCTGAGGTTAGAGAGACTGTTTCGTGTCTGGGTGGATAGCCAGGGGCTATGTCTGGATTTCAGAGTGGCAGAAGATTCTAGAAGGCAGAGATTGCAATTTGCAAAGCAGAAGGGAAAGAGAAGCCTGTACAGACCACCCAGGTCTGGAGACAGTTAAACCTGCTTCGGCAACGTGGAACAGAGCTGTCGGGTCAGCAACAACAGGCTGAGGCCTGGAACACCATGGGAAAGAGATGATGGGAATCCATGGGGGTAGGACAGTGCGCTCTAAGACTCCAAAGAGCTTCCTGGTCATGGTTAAAGGCCCCGAGCGCAGGAGGAGTGACCAATTCAATGGACATGAACTTGGGCAAAGTCTGGGAGAGAGTGGAGGACAAGAGAGCTTGGGGCGCCACAGTCCATGGGGTTGCAGCAGATCTGGCTTTGGACCTGGCTCTATCACTCACTAGCTCAAGCCCACTGCAAGAGTGGCTGCTTCTGAGCCCGAGCGTCCTCAGATGCAAAATGCCCTGTGGGGCAGGCAAGGGTGGCAAGGCCTCCCGAGCTCTGGCCAGTAGAGTCCCTCGTGTGGAGGAGGCCTAAGCCCCACACCTCAGAGGAGATGGTTCCAGAACAGTGTCTTCCAATCTTGTCTTAAGCAGGCGGGAAGACTGACCGGCCACCTTCCGTCAAGCCTGCCTCCGCTGATAGCAGAGGAGGGACAAAAAGGCAGAGCCGTCTCTCCAGGTAAGGGGTGCTGTCCCTGAGAGGTAGAAGAAATGGCGACTGCCCATTCAATTCTGCAGGAATTAAAATGGATTAAAAAAAGAAAGAAAATTTAAAAACTAAAAAAGAAAACATGAAAATTCTATCACCATTTATGTCAATTTTCCTTGGAGCTACTAGCATTTAATCTTTGGGATGTTTCTAGAAAGACTGGAAAATACACATTTTTGCTCAACCAGTTTTAGGCCTTGGTTCTTCTTTCCCCCTCAATACTGAAGTCACAGGTTTCACTGAGTCTCAAAATGCTGCTGGCCCACTCCTCGGTTTCTCCCTATTTCTTTATTTATCTTCTCCATTTCCTTTGCTCTACACCTGGATGGTGACTGCAGCCATGAAATTAGAAGACTCTTGCTCATTGGAAGGAAAACTATGACAAATTTAGGTAGCGTATTAACGAGCAGAGACATCACTTTGCCAACAAAGGTCTGTCTAGTTAAAGCTATGGCTTTTCCAGTGGTCATGTACAGTTGTGAGAGTTGGACCATAAGGAAGTCTGAGCATGGAAGAATTGATGCTTTCGAATTATGGTGCTGAAGAAGACTCCTGAGAGTCTCTTTGACTGCAAGGGTTGCTGAAGAAGACTCTTGAGAGTCCCTTGGACTGCAAGGAGATCCAACCAGTCCATCCTAAAGGAAATCAGTCCTGAATATTCTTTGGAAAGATTGATGCTGAAGCTGAAGTTCCAATACTTTGGCCACCTGATGCAAAGAGCTGACTCATTGGAAAAAGACCCTGATGCTGGGAAAGCTTGAGGGCAGGAGAAGAGGGCAACAGAGGATGAAATAACTGGATGGCATCACCAGGTCAATGGACATGAATTGGGGCAAAGTCTGGGAGATAGTAGAGGACAAAAGAGCTTGGGGTGCTGTAGTCCTTGGGGTTGCAAAGAGTCAAACATGACTTAGCAACTGGAAAACAACAACACCTGTATGGAAAAAGAAACTAGAGAGTGTGCAGCCTGACTCACTCCCAGATCTGGATGGACAATGGAATAGTTTGAATCCAACATGTATTGGCTTTGGGCTGCAAAGGAGAGACGGCTCTGCCTTTTGTCCCTCCCATGTTCCAAAGCAAGTGTGCCCTGCTCATGGAGCTTCTGGTGAATGAATCCCCATCAAGTGACAAGATTGGGATTTTTTCCCATGATCTTCTTGGAAGCCCCAGGTCGTTAAAGGGCACAAGGAACCCAAGGAGGAAAGAATGAGGGGATGATGCTCTAACATCACCCTTCAGAGCTGCTGAAATCTCCCCAGTTTGCCTACTGATTCCATTGGCAGCCAATCCCTTTCAGCCCATGACCTCATTCATTACCGTGGGTGGAGATCTGTTATTGGCTCCCATTTGACAGATGAGCAAAGTGAGGCTGTGGGCAGGTGAGAGGAGACTGAAAGAATGATTTCAGTCCAAGCAGACTCAGCTCCATCCAGGCTGGCCTGGGGCCCATTTGCCCTAGACTATCAGGCAGAGAAACTGCTCTCCCTCCCGGGGGGCTGGAGGGCTTGGCAGGGAGGCAGCCCACTGCTCGGTTGGTTGAGGAGATAATCATTCTTGGGGTCTGTTTATCAGCCATCTTTGAATGGCAGGCCTGGATTTCCTAATTAGCTAACATCCGTGGGCTGGTAACTCTTCTAAGAGCCCAGTCATATCAGATCACTGGCATTCTCCATGGTTCTATCTCTCCCCCAAACCTGTGCTCAGTGTCTGATAACTAGAAGTTTCTGCAGTGGATAATGAATGAATGGGGGTTGGGAGAGGAAGGGGCAGGCTTTCTGGATGGCCCCAAATCCCCAGGGGTCCCAAGAATTAAAGTTGATTTTTTTCTGCCAAAAGGAGGTCTGTGTGGACAACATGCCATGAGGAAAGGGCCAAGGATGCTCAGCTGTTCTGAATTTACCCAGGAACGCAGGGGCCGCGGTCCCTGGCCACCTGGCACCCAGCTGTTCATAGCATTAGAGCCCCTGAATCCTGCCCTGGTGGGGCCCCCAGAGACCAGCTCACAGCCTTCATTGTTCATCCCTTGCCGGATGTGCCCAGCCCCTTAGCAACAGACGCAGGACAGACCCAGGTCATCCTGGCGGGGGCGGGAGATTGCCGTCTTTCAAGTGGTATTCCCTGCCCCAGAGCTCCGGAGCTGACATTATTGCGCATCCTTTCGGACAGGTCACAGTCCTGCTCACAATGTCAGTTCAGTTCAGTGGCTCAGTCGTGTCCGACTCTTTGCAACCCCGTGAACTGCAGCACACTAGGCTTCCCTGTCCATCACCAACTCCTGGACTTGCTCACACCGTCCCTTCCACCCATACCCTTCTTCCTTCTTTTCTCCTTTGGGAGAATCTCAAGTCAAAGATCCAGTTTCAGCCCAAGCTCCCTGGCTCGCAGAAGCTTTCCATGACTCACTGCCTCTTGGTGCTGAGTTAGGCACCTTCCTCTAAGCAGCCAGCCTGGATTCATTGCCTCTTTCACAACACTTTCTGGCTGCCTTAAAGTTGTCTGAGTCTGTGCTACACATTAAACCCTGAGCTTCTCGAAGACCCCAATGGGTTCCTCTCTGTTTCACCCCAGATCCCAAGACAGACCTGAAGAAAAGAATTTGTGCCAGATCATTCCTAGTGAATAAAAGAATGGACGAATGAAGGATGAATGAGTCTTTTCTATTTTAATAAGGTGCTTTCACTCTCTAAGGATGGGGACGCTAATTTGGTTATAAATAAATGGCCTCGGGGCTTCCCTAATGGTTCAGCAGGTAAAAAATCTGCCTGCAGTGAAGAAGACACAGGAGACTTGGGTTCAATCCTTAAGTCAGGAAGATCCCCTGGAAAAGGAAATGGCAACCCACTCCGTTATTCTTGCCTGGGAAATTCCATGGAGAGAGGAGCCTGGAGGGCCACAGTCTAAAGGACTGCAAAGAGTCGGACACAACTGAGCAACTAAGTACCCACACAGCACATGACCACATGGCGCTTGGCTCTTGTGAAGGTGTATACAGGGCAGCCTCCTGACATGCTTGAGGCAGACTTCAGGATCGTATGGACAGCTAAGGGGTCAGCCGGCCAGCCTACGTGAAAGCGCACCCTGTCCGATGGACATGTATCTCTGAGCACTCGGACGCCCAGTGAGGGGTCCCTGTCTGTGACTTGGGCCTGAGAAGGAGGCTAATATTTGTTTTCCCTTGAGAGCTCAGAAACCACGCATCTTCTTCTCCAGCAACAAAGGTTTGCTGCTGTGTCTATTTCCACTGAAACACAAAAATACACTCACATGGGCAAGAAGCCCCATGTTGGCTAGACCAGACTGTTTTCATCCCTCAAATGAGAAGACCATGGTGTGTACTTAGGTCCAAACACAGAGAAGTTCAGAATTGTATGTGGGGGGCTTTTTAAGTGGTGACGTTTTATGATGATGTAATAGGGTAAGGTACTCAGCCCACCCAAGCCTCTGTTTCTTCAGCTAAGAAGCACTTTGACAGTGTCTCCTCTGCAGGAGACAGGATACATGTTATGCAGGGAAAGTGTTTGAATCCCTGTCTGGAATCTTCCAGGACTCAGATCCCCTGCCTTTCTTCAAGCTGGATCCAGGAAGGCCAGTGAGGGACAAGGGGCCACTTTTTCCCAGACACGTCTCCTTAAATGAGTTGTGAACCTGCCTGGACTCTTAGCACCATTAAAAGTTTTCTTTCTTTTTCCCTTGAAAACTCACATGCAAGATAATACAACACCCATCTCCATCAACCCATCACCTTTCCTAAAGACCAAGCAATAAGTATTTGAATTCAATCCATCTTTCTCATGTGAAAATCACAGGTACCTGCTAAAACTCAAAGAAGCTAAGTCTATCAACTTCCTATTTGTTTTCATACAGATATTCTTAATACAGAGTTCAATAAATGTCATAATGCCCCAAATATATTTTGAGCCAAAAAGATCCTTCTGGAGATTGCAAAAGCACTTGAAGGCCAATGGGAACCATCACGATCGAGGTCATACTTTTCTCCGTGCGCAAATCTTGAGAGCACACCCCTTCTCCCACGGTCCCTCCCTTCCCCGGGTCCCGCTTGCACCGAGCCAGTGTTTGACCATTGCTGACAGGGAGCCACACACCCAAAGCCTTGAGAGTAGTACAAAGCGGTGAGCCTCAAAGCTGTAAGTGACAAAGACTGGGGGGCAGCCAGTGACTTATTCACTGGCTCACCCAGCACTTCTGAGGCCTCCTGGGTGCAGGTCAGCGTCCTACATGTCAGACTCCTTGGCCATCAAGATACACAGAGGCCCTACTTTCAGAGAGAGAGAGAGAGTGAAGGACCCAGACAATAATCAAAACCAGATCATCATATAACAAAGCCAGGTGCTGAAGACATCTATAGCCATTTTAGGGCTTAGAGAGGTTTGGGGGCTGTTGCTTCAGACAAGCCCAGCTCGGCAGGCCTCTCTGAGGAGCTGACATGGGGAACCAGGGAGATGAATGGCATTGTGAGCCCTGGGCAGTGCGCCTGGGCACTCCAGGTGGTGAGCGGCGAGGGCAAAGGCCCAGCAGCTGGACCGTGCCGGGCGCCCATGAAGAGCCAGGGGACGGGGGCCCCGAGCAGGCAGTACTGGGGTCAGGGCGTGGTGTGAAGGGTCTGGGTTTTTATCCAAGGGGAAGCAGGGAGACTGGACCATCAAGACCTTGGAAACACCGAGGTGAGGACTTTGACTTCTCCGAGGAGGGAGAGTTACAAGCAAAGAATGACCAGATTTAACTTAGATTTTTGCAGTTTGCTCCCTCAGGGAGGAAAAGGCTCAGAAACCAAGCAGAGCCGAGCCTGAAAGACCAGCATGTCGTTATTTCACTGAAGGGAGAGCTTCATGGGCTATTGTGAAGGCTGAGTGCCCACTGCATCCCTTGACTCACCTGCTGGGACCACAAAGAACCTACGACCAATGCTGGTGTCCTTCCCAGTGTCCTTCCCCAAACCCACATCTCCCAGCCCTTGTGTGGCTAACAGTACAGAAGCAGCTAACAGGATTGCGAGAGAGCAGCCCTTCCTTCTGGGGGACAGGCTCATCCTGTGCAGGCTCCTGAAACCCTGATATTTAACATCCAGCACACACTTCCACTGTGTCCCACATACAGCCATGGTGTGCGTGCCGTGTGAAAAGTCGCGTCAGTCGTGTCCGACTCTGTGTGACCCCATGGAGTGTAGCCCACCAGGCTCCTCAGTCCATGGGACTTTCCAGGCAAGAATACTGGAGTGGATTTCCATGCCCTCCTCCATGGGATCTTTCTGACCCAAGGATTGATCCCTCGTCTCTTACGCCTTCTGCGTTGGCAGGTGGGTTCTTTACCGCTATGGCATCACCTGGGAAGCCCCACAGCCATGATTGGGATGGCTTAAATTCATGTCCCTGGCCACACCTCCCAATCCAGAAACACAAAGACGTCCTGAGAGTTTAATTTCCCTGGAGGCAGCCAGCATGGCCCAGGCCTTTACTCCAAATAATAATGATAATAATAACCTGCATGTCCGCTGAGGCTTTCCCAATGTGGTTCTCATCAGGTTAAAAGAGTGCAAAGTATCTCCCCTGCTGCTGCTTCTCAGAAGAATTCCAAGTTTTGGACAAAACAGACTGAAATGCTGGAACGGAGTCCAGCCGGCTCGGCTTCTGATGCTCAGAAAACTCACGCTCCTTGCTGCATCAGACACTGATTCAGAAGTCACCTTTGCAAGCCTGCTGACACATTTCATAGAGGCGGTGCAGAGGGGGTGTTTGGAAAGGCCTCAGAAGAAGGAGGGGTGTCTGATCCATCAGTCAGACTTTTAGGGGCCTTCCTTAGGGGACTGATGCTGAAGCTCCCATACTTTGGCCATCTGATGAGAAGAGCTGACTCACTGGAAAAGACCCTGGTGCTCAGAAAGATTGAGGACAGGAGGAGAAGGGGGCGACAGAGGATGAGATGGTTGGATGGCATCATTGACTCAGTGGAATGAGTCTGAGCAAATTCTGGGAGACAGTGGAGGACAGGGCAGCCTGGTGGGCTGCAGTCCACGGGGTGCGCCTGGGCACTCCAGGTGGTGAGTGGTGAGGTCAAAGGCCCAGCACCTGGACCATGCTGGGCACCCATGAAGTGCTAAGGGACAGGAGGCCTGAGCAGGTGGCACTAGGGGCAGGGCGTGGTGTGAAGGGCTTGGGTTTTTATCAGAGAGGAAGCAGGGAGACTGGACCGTCAAGACGCGGCAAGGTCCCTCTTTGACCTTGCAGAGTCAGGCATGACTTAGCAACTGGACAGCAACAACTTTGTCCTGGGAGGAGACCATGATCTTTACATCTGTTTATGCTCAGAGTCAAATGCCTTTAGGACGAAGGTGCTGATCTCCACAGACTAGTCTCAAACCTGAGCTAAAAGAAGCCCGTTGCCTTTTCTCAAGGAATAACTCAGAAATTTCTTTTTTCCCTCGCTCACCCTCCTTTTGTCAGTAATGTTCCCTTGGGGGCAGTTGCTAGCAAGGTCAGCCTCATTTGGGGTGAATGTGTGTGTGTTTTATTTATTTTATTTTTATTATTTTTTTCAAGTTTTAAAACTTCTATTTATTCACCTAGAGTTGATTCACAATGCTGTGTTGGTTTCAAAGTGATTTAGTTTTAGCATCTTTATATATATATATATATATGTATATATATATATATATGCATCACACACACATACCTGTATATGTAATTTTTCAGATTCTTTTCCCTTACTGCTGCTGCTGCTGCTGCGTCACTTCAGTCGTGTCCAAGTCTGTGTGACCCCACAGATGGCAGCCCACCAGGCTCCCCCGTCCCTGGGATTCTCCAGGCAAGAGCACTGGAGTGGCTGCCACTGCCTTCTCCTTTTCCCTTACGGGTTATTATAAAATACTGAGCAGAGTTCCCTGTGCTTTACAGTAGATTCTTGTTGCTCATCTATCTTATAAATCGTAGCATGCAAGACTGGCCTAATTTCGTAGCAGCACCCGGCTGAAGCCACACAAAAGCTCAGGCTGCCCTTGGAGAGGTGTTATCAATAGTTCATTCTATGGCTGTGGACCCCATGCGTCACAGGTCTGTGATTTGTCAGTGTGGCAGGTGTACTGGGAGCCTGGGTTCCAGACCATTCCGCAGAGCATCATCACTGCTACTGTACAATGAGTGTCCAGCATGTCAAGTGCTGCCTGTGAATTTGACCCAAAGCCATATATTCCTGCAAGGATTATCATCCCCAGGAGTAAATTGAGGTTCCAAGGAGGTATGGAACTGGCCCAGAATCCCAGTTAGAACACGTCTAAGCCAAGACCTAGGGCACCCCCAGCTTACCTCTTGCCGCTTGTCCTTCACAAGCAGCACTGGCTATGTGCCTACATTTTGCCAGGCAGTGTGCCAATGGCCCAGGCTTCCCTGATGGCTTAGTGGGTAAAGAATTTCACCTGCAATGCCAGAGACGTGAGACAGGAGACGTGGGTTCCATCCATGGGTCAAGATCCCCTGGAGAGGGAAATGGCAACCCACTCCGGTATTCTTGCTTGGGAAATCCCATGGATAGAGGAGCCTGGGGGACTACAGTTCAAAGGGTGGCAAAGAGTCAGGCATGATTGAGAGACTGAGCGCGCACGCACGCGTGTGCCGATGGCCGGGGCATCCGAGATCAGTGAGACCTGCCAGAGCCCTCTGGAATCTCAGGCTCAGTTTGGATTCCTGCAGAAGCAGAACTTGACACAAGGGTCACCAAACAGGGAGTTTATTTAGGATTGCAGGAAGCACAGGTAGAAGAGGCGAACATGAAACAGGGAAGGGAAGGCAGAGACAAAGGAGCGCGCTGCCCAGGCAAGGCTCCCCCGGAAATCAGTGGGCTCACTCCCACCAGAGACTCCAGGAGACAACGCCCCACACTCCTGGAATGCCCCCACGCACAAACCAGAGGCTAGGGAGCTGGTTTACTGATGTGCCCTCTTGCCATCCACTGCGGGTTGAGGGGTGCACGGCCCCCAGGGCTCAGCCGCGCTCTTCCAAGGGCATTAACGATCGAGTATCTTTGATTTCCCACGCCTGTGGCTTCCTGCCAGGAAAAAGAACCCTCAGACAGACATTATCCACAAACGGCCAAATGAAGGCAAGGGGCTGGCCTCTCCTACACACCAGGCCTGGGGCTTCTATCTGCGGATCTCATATAGAGACAGGCAATGCCTGAGTATGATAAGAAGTGTGGATATCTAGAGTCCACATTTATAAGCTGGAGGATCTTGAACTAATCTAATGTTTGCTGCATTATGGGAAGGGTCTGGGACTTACCTTGTTCTCCGGTCTCTAAGACTGCACGCTCCCAACGCAGGAGGCCAGGTTCTATCCCTGGCCAGGGAGCTAGATCCTACATGCCACAGCTAAGTGTTCAAACGCCACAATTAAAAGATCCCACGTGCTGCAAGGAAGATTGACGACCCTGTGTGCCTGGCACAGCCAAATAAATAAATGCGTTAGTCGCCAGCTGTGTCTGACTCATTGTGATCACGTAGACTGTAGCCCACCAGACTTCTCTGTCCATGAAATTCCCTAGGCAAGGATACTGGAGTGGGTAGCCATTCCCTTCTCCAGGGGACCTTCCCCGACCCAAGGATCACACCCCGGTCTCCTGAATTGCAAGCAGATTCTTTACTGTCTGAGCCACCAGGAAACCCCTCCCCCCACCCAACCCCACACTGCCAACAAAACTTAAGTAAGTTTTTTTTTTTTTTAATATGGGAAATGTCATAATGCCCCTCATGTAGAATGAAACTTGGATGGGAAAGGATTATGTGTATAAAGCAGTTGGCGTCATGTCCAGAACACAGTGAGCTCTCATATAAGGTGAGCTTATGTGAATGTCATAATATCCTTAGTTCATCCAGTCCTCCCACTGACCTGTGATGACAGTGGGTCTCACGGGGGTGAAACGAGGTGCTGGATGTCCGCCAAAGATCGGAGAGCTGAACAGAACTTGATCCAAGACTAGGAGACGCCAGCTCACAGAGGGGCACGTGGCCCTCCTGAGAATCGTGCCAGGATAAAAATCAGAACACAGGCTCCTCTCTCCCTTTGTGCGTCTTCTCCCCGCTCCGAGGAACACACAGTTCAGAGTAAGAATGAGCTCCCCAACCCTCTGCCTTCAAATTGTGGATGCAGAAAGCAGTGAACTTCGTAGCTGCCTTCCTCTCCAGATTTATAACACATCCATTCCCCTAAGTGCTTGACATAGACGCACTGGAGATTTGAAGGCGTTCTCTAAAGCTCAATATTTCTGTGATTAATGTTTTATTGGATGGTGGGCAACAGAAATGCTATCCAGGCTCAAAAGAAATCATTCAAATAGGAAACATTGTCTGTTGCATAAAACCTCCACTTAAAGGGGTTTTTATACTTTTTGTAAAGTTATTTTTTAAAAGTGACTTTGGAAGAAAGCTTCAACCTGAGGAGAAGCATCAAAAGTAAAATTGATGGCTTCGGGGTGAAATTTTTTTCCTTCGGTAATTTAACTGTCCAGAAAGAGATAATGATGTCCACCTGTCAAGGCGAGAAGGCAGGAGCGGCTGCAGAGAAAGATAGCGGGGACCTTCACAGAGACTGTGCGGCTCCAGGAGCTGTGGTAAGGGGCTGGGCGGAGATGAGCAATCGCCCTCTCTCTGTCCTTCTCCTGACCTCTTTATCCAAGCCGGAGAAGGGATTTGAAGGCTCCTGTGAGCCCCAGGCAGCTGATGAGAACACGACGCTCCCAGCTCTGCATGACTCAGCAATCATCTATGCGCCTGGCCCAGTGCAAGGCCGCTCACCTAAATGAACCCGGGGAGCTTCCTGGGACCCATGAGGATGGCCCCCAGCATCCCTGCTTTACAGATGAGGAAACCAAGGCCCTAGAAGCTCATTGTTACTAACGCCGAGTCACTCGACCGAGATGTGGAGAAGACTTGATCGTCTCAGCCCCCAGCCACCATGTCACACGGCCCCACACGCCCAGTCTCCTGTGATCCTCAGCACGGTGCTGCTGGACATTGAATCTGTGGCCCGTTACAGAGTAAGGGGATCCAGAACCCACGAGGGTCAAGGCCTCTGTCCAAGGTGACGCAGCTGGTATGTGGCCCAGCCCAACCTTGAACCAGAGTGGCCTCACTCCAGGCTACTTCATGGCTGGTGGGAGTGTGGAGGGGCTTTAGCTGGTTGGTTTTCCTTCATGGCTCATTTTAGGTGTTTCTTTTTTGTTTTTTCCTTTCTTTTAAGATGTTTCCATGTGAACCATGTTTAAAATTTTTATTGAAGTTGATGCAATATTGCTTCCAACTTATGTTTTGGATTTTTGGCCGGGAGGCATGTGGGATCTTGCCTCCCCAGCCGGGGGTTGAACCAGAACTGCTGGCGTTGGAAGGCAAAATCTTAATCACTGGACTGCCAGGGAAGTCCCTCATTTTGGTTAGAGAATCATGCATTTTAATACTTTTTGTTTTAATAAGTTTCTTAGGTTTTATACTCCTGTATGGGCTTCCTTTGTGGCTCAGCTAGTAAAGAAGCCACCTGCAGTACGGGAGACCTGGGTTTGATCCCTGGGTTGAGAAGATCCCCTGGGGAAGGGAAAAGCTACCCACTCCAGTATTCTGGCCTGGAGAATTCCATGGACAGCCCATGGGGTCGCAAAGAGTCAGACACGACTGAGCGACTTTCACTTTCGCTACACTCCTGTGTTCTTAAAGAATAGTTAAAATGTACTTGCTATTTCTGTTGAATTTGTGGAAGCTGTGGTGCATACACACAACGGGATATCACTCAGCTAGAAAAGGAAGACATCTGAGTCAGTTCTAATAAGGTGGATGAACCTAGAGCCTATTATACAGAGTGAAGTAAGTCAGAAAGAGAAAGAAAATACCATATATTAATGCGTATATATGGAATCTAGAAAGATGGTACTGATGAGCCTACATGCAGGGCAGCGAAGGAGACACAGACATCATGAACAGGCTTTTGGACACAGTGGGGGAAGGAGAGGGTGGGATGATTTGAGAGAATACAATTGAAACATAGACATCGCCATCCATAAAATAGACAGCCGGCGGGAGTTTGCTATATGAAGCAGGGCACCCAAAGCCCGTGCCCAGTGGCACCCTGGAGCGATGGGTTGAGGAGGGAGGTGGGAGGGGGTTCAAGAGGGAGAGGATGTATGTATACCTATCTATAGCTGATTCACCTTGATGTATGGCGAAAACCTTCACAATATTGTAAAGCAATTATCCTCCAATTAAAAATAAAAAAATAGTTTTTTAAATGGAGCTGAAAAGCTGTTATCTTGAGAGAAATTGGTATTATAGTTGTTACCACATAACAGATATAAACAAACCTATATGTGTTATGTCTAATATGCATAAATCTTACTAGAGGCATGTTTTATGTAAGTAAATATGTTATATACGTATGAATTCACACATCTCTTCATATTGCTTAGAGTTACTAACAATCACTGAGTAAGTTAATCTCTGAGTCTACTCTTCTTGAATACATGATTTCCTAATAATAAGCAGGTTTGATCCTATTGCAAAGCCAGACTGCAACAAAGTTCAGAGCTTTGCCCTTGTGACTTTCAATGCGGAACTCATTCTCAAAACCTCTCTCATCCTCCTTGACTATAACATATTCCTACTATATATAGTCCATCTTTCCTGGTGAGTCATCACGTGTACCTCTCATTAAACGTCAAGATCAGCAGTGGGAAAGGGAGGGTGCCTGCCTCTTCCTTGGAAAGGCGATCAAGGTCCCCAAAATGAACGTCACTTATACTCTAGGCCACAAGTTTTACACTCAGCCATCCAACCCCAGTGTGCAGAAATTGGTCTGGCCATTTTTGTTTGATGTTGTGACAAAGAGAAAAACTATTAAATTTATTGTATGGTTTTATGAACACTTCAGTTTATTCGGCAAAGTATCAAAGGTGGTGTAAGTAAGATGTAGATCCAGATAGCTACTGTACCATTTCCATTCCAGAGGGCTTCGTATTTCATGCAGTTTGAAACTGAACATGATCAGATTGTTATGTAAATAATAAAATACAATCAGTAATTTCTTTAAAGAATAACTGATAAATTAGCTGTGATCACTTCAGTATTAAGTTCATATAAGAAGCATTTACTTTACTATGAACCCCATATGTTAATAATTGATCTTAAAATATAAGCCAATGGTCTGATGAAAGCTGAGCTCTAGTGTGGTAAATGTGAGCTTATACTGACCTCAACCTTGTTTCTCCAAGTGGAAGAGACTGAGAACAGGTATCTGGGAGGAGGTTCACGGCTCGGAATAGCTAGTTCATTGCCTACCATTCTGACCAACTCAATGAAATTTCCTTTAAAATTCAAATTGCTATCAAAATGACACTGTATCCAGTAATTCACTGTGCACAGAGTGTGCAGCCATGAAATCAAAAGATACTTGCTCCTTGGAAAGAAAGTTATGACAAACCTAATCCACTCACTCAGTTCTGTCTGACTCTTTGTGACCTCATGGGCTGCAGCACGCCATGCTTCCCTGTCCATCACCAAATCCCAGAGCTTACTCAAACTCACGTCCACCCAGTCGATGCTGCCATACAGTCATCTCATCCTCTGTCGTCCCCTTCTCCTCCTGCCTTCAATCTTTCCCAGCATCAGGGTCCTGTTCCAGTGAGTCAGTTCTTCACATCAGGCAGCCAAAGCAGACAAACAAACCTAGACAGCAGGTTAAAAAGCACATACATCACTTTGCCAACAAAGATCTGCATAGTCAAGCTGTGGTTTTCCCAGTAATCATATGTGGATGTGAGAGTTGGACCAGAAAGAAAGCTGGCTGCCGAAGAACTGATGATTTCAAATTCTGATACTAGAGAAGACTCTTGAGAGTCCCTTGGACAGCAAGGAGATCAAACAAGTCAATCCTCAAGGAAGTTAACCCTGAATATTCATTGGAAGGACTGATGCTGAAGCTGAAAGTCTAGTACTTTGGTCAGCTGATGCGAAAAGCAACTGACTGGAGAAGGCTCTGATGCTGGGAAAGATTGAGGGCAGGAGGAGAAGGGGGCAGCAGAGGGCAAGATGGTTGGATGGCATTATCAGCACAGTGGATTTGAGTTTGAGCAAACTCAGGGAGACAGTGAAGGACAGAGAAGCCTGGCATGCTGCAGTCCATGGGATCACAAAGAGTCAGACACAATTTAGCAACTGAACAATAACAACAACCAGGTAATGGCTGATGGAGTTAGTTATGCTCTTCAGGCACTTTTCAGGTCTAGCCATTCAAGAGGCTATGCTCCCTTTTTATATCACAACTCGTATTTCTAAATAAATTTAAAACACTGAGGCAGAGTCACCACATGGTGTTCTTTCTATTTTCCACATGTATAGGGGAGAGCAGCTCATCATTTGCACATCTGGCCTTTATCTCTTTCTCAAAGCAACATCAACATTTGGTTTGTCTTAAAGCCAGTAGCTTTATACATTCCCTCTGAATTCTTGAATTCAGAGAAGTTTTACAGACGAAGCAAGAGGAAGATCATTACATCTCTCTCTCATTTTTAAGTAGGTCTATCTGAAGATAAGAGAAGGAAAGTGACTTAGCCAATGCACACAGCAAGTTCATGGCAGAGCTAGACCAGACCCAAGAGATCTGAGAGTAGGATGGCCGTTCACTCCACACACTGCTTCACCCTATCTCAGAAATGCTCACATTTTATGAAGAGGGTTGTTCTCCAGGTACTGCCTGTCTCCCCATCTTTATCTGTGAGCCCATACTGCTTGATGTGACTGTTCATCCTTTCACCCCCACAGACTCTACCATCGAGAGTTTCTCCACGTCATCATTGCAAACACTGCTCAGATAAGCCATCACCAGCCAACTCCCACTAAGCCCATGCCTAGAAGGGCTGGCAAGTCAGACCCCATCTTGGAGGAGCATTTATATTTTGTGTCAGCATGTTTTCCCCAAGGATGAGATGGATCTGGGCGTGGCTCAGAAAAGAGGGGTTAAAATAATCACAAAATTAAAAAAAAAAAATTAGGTCCTAGAGAACATCATTGTCAAATATATAAAGAGAGTTTGTAGTATACATGAGAAATTGAAATTTCATCCACACAGAGGAACTAGGGTCATTCAAGTGATTGGTCCCTTTATGTACTAATTAAAGACCTTTCAGTCCATTACAGTTGATAGAACAAAGGATGTATCATCCTTGAAGGAAAGAGTCCCCAGTCTAAGAAGTACAAGGCAAAGCATCACAGCGGCCAAGGAAGTTCTGGGTTCATGTTTTGGCTCTGACTTACAAGCTGTGAGACGGTAGCTGCATACGAGGTGAAAACGCCAGTGATGGGCATAAGGAGGGTGACAGCGACAAAAAGTGGTGGCGAGGAAGATGAGAAGATAGATGACAAGTAAAAGCTTCTTCCGGGGAAAATGTTAAGAAATCCTTGCCTTGGGTAGAAAGTGGGAACCAGGTGAGGGCTAAGATTTCCTACATCTCCTACAATCCTGTGCCTCTTTAGTGAAATAAAAACAACAGTGTTTTAGAGTTAGGTCAACAACAGGGCAGATTCACTAGGTATGAACCTCATGAATGTGGTCAAATCATTTATGTTCTTTGGGCTTTTTTTTTTTTCACCCTGGAATACGGTGATAAAGCATCCAACATGCAGAGTGTTGGGCAGAATTAATGTTTTTTTAAATTTTATAAAGTACCTTGTTGCAGTCATATGAGACTCACCAAATGAATATTGATCAATCTTTGATAGAAGATGAAAGGAGACAGTGGACAGAGACGTAAAGTACTAATGGCTAAAAAGCCGAAATGACTGGACTGATGTTTATCAAGGAACTTTGAGAATTATTTCAGTAGCTATGGCTTGGGCCTTTAGAAAATTGAGTAATAAGGAACATCTCTTTGTTATCCTGGTAGGATGCCAAGTGGACTAGGTCTGGAAATCCCCCCCAAACCCAAATAAACCTTCAATCTGCTCTTGAGCCTTTTCAGATTTTTTTTCCAGTTTTGCCCAAAGTTGAATTGCAAACAGGCTTCTCAGTCATTCATTTGTTCACACACCATGTTCTGTTAAGGATGAAGGATGGATAAAAGCATCTGACCAACCCCTGACCACACTCTGAGGAAGGGATGGATGCATGCAAGATGTCACAACACGATGCTTTTGGAGCTGAAGTTAAGATGGACACAGAAGGCAAGGATGGTGTGGTCCAAAGCCTGCCAGATTCTGCTGGGGCAGCACATGGAGGTGAGGGTTCTTCCTGGAGAAGATGATGTGTAGATTTAGAACTGAATGAAGGGAGTACATAGCAGAGCCCAAGAGTACCAGTTATAAGTACTGTGGGTTTTTTTAATATTTAATAAATATTGATCAAAGTTCATCTGAGGAGTGGGCTTGCAGTAACCCCCGGAGATGCAGGGAGAGCAAGACAGACACAGAATCTGCTCTGTAGTGTTTCTGATAGGGGAAGCAGAAACTTTAAACGTAGTTAGGTAAGTAAATGGATGATATAAAAGGAAGTGAGGCAAGAAAGTTTTCTTTAAAAATGCACACTGGAAGGAGAGAGGCGTGAGAGCACCCGCAGATGCAGAGATGCTTAGATGGTCTTTACGTTGCACCCATGCCTTCACTCTTGCAACAAATGCATCTCGCATGGAAGACACGTGCTTGAAACTTGGACTCTGGAAACTGACAACCCAATCTAGGAGCCCCTGAGAGTCATCACAGAGCAAACACAATGAGATGTGTTCTGAGAGAAACAACGTTATCCCAGCAAACCTTGCTGGAACACCTGCCTCCTGTGGGAACTTTTGAGAGGCTCTTGGGGGGATGGGGAGGGGCGGTGATGAGTCAATTTGTCCAGCCCTCCCCAACTTCCCAGTTCACTGGGCCAAGCCAGCAGGCTCCTCTCACACAACATAAGGCAGAGAAGACATCAGAATTGGAGGTGGAGCAAAGTGGGAGCTGGTTTAAGGTCTATGTCGACGAGCACCCTTCAGAATTGTTGAATGTTGCTGAGGAAGAATCAGAAATCCCCTGATTTAAAACAAAAGCAAAGAAACATACAATAACTTCTGAGTAAATATATTCTGGAGGCACAGTATCAGGTGGGGATGTTCAGAATGCCATTTGCTGCCTTCCTGGGATAGTAGTTTAGTAACTAAGTCATGGCAGACTCTTTATGACCCCATGGACTGAAGCCCACGAGATTCCTCTGTCCGTGGGATTTCCTAGGCTAGGATACTGGAATCATGGCAATTTCCTCCTTCAGGGATCTTCCTGAGCCAAGTATCAAACCCAGGTCCCCTGTATTGCAGGTAGGTTCTTTACCTACTGAGCCACCGGGGAAGCCCACCTTCCTGGAATGGCCCCAGACTCTTACGATTGCTCATCTTCCCTCGAGGGCACCAGGCAGTGGAAGTCGCTAGGGACCCCAGGCCTTAGCAGAACCTGCTGAACACAGTTGTGCTTTGCATTCTGAGACTGGGCTCTTCTGAAGAAGTTCGCTTGACAAGCTGTCATTAACATCCTCATGGAATTAAGGGAGCTTGGGAAAAGAACATCTACACAGGCTGGTTTGGGAGGGATGATCCGTCAAATGCTGGGTCCTCCCCTGTCACTGATTTTCTTCTCTGTTTGAAGACAGAGACTTAAACCGAGGGAGGGGAACAGACTCTGATCGGCCCTTTTCTCTCCAAGGCCGGGAGGACTGGAGCCACGTTGGGGTGGCTAGATGACAGCAGAGGGTGGGGACAGGGAGAGACATTTTGCTCATCTGATGAAGCACCAAGCGCTGTCGGCTCTGCGCCTCTCCCTCCTTGCTATTTTGGCGCTATCTTAGAGTCCAAATCTGCATCTTCCACCTTGAAACCCCTCTCTCTGAACTCTGGATCTCCATCTTACACCCTTCCCTTCCAAAAGCTGCTCAGCTCCTCACACCTGCAGCTCCAAACCAGAAGTTCTCACCTCCCGAGTTTCCCATCGCCTGTGGTTTGGGTGCCCTCCACCACAATGGCTCAAGACAGAAACTACCCTTCTCTCCCTTTCCTGCCTCCCAAGCATCCTAAAGATTTTTATCTTCTCAAGTTCTCTTGCTTCCTTTTCTGCATCACTACAATTTCTATTCACCCTTAAGGTCACCCTGTACCAAGAGGACCCAGTTCCAATTTCTTAACAAAACTTAGAATGTCTACACACTGCTACATATAAAATAGATAATCAACAAGGACCAAGTGTATAGCACAGGGAACTCTACTCAATATTCTGTAGTATACGAGAAAAGAAATCTGAAAAAAAAATAGAGCCTTGGTCCACTTGACCGCATAGACTTGTCTCTCAATTTATGATTTAAAAACAAACAAACAACAAAACACAGGAAGACAAGAAAGAGACAAACCTGAAGCCCATGTCAGAATCGGGCAAGGTGGTGAAAGAGCCGGGAGTCAGCGTAGTGGCCCAAGACGCATTCGGACTACATCTAATTAAGACACGTTTTTTTCTCTTTTATTCTTTTGTCCTGGCGGCACTGCTGGTTTCCGCTGTCTAAAGAGAAAAGAGTTAATTGGTTTATTTAGCCAACTATAGATGTATTCAGGATTATTCTTCATCGTGTGAATTAAATTAAATAGTTTATTTACCCCCATGAATTTCATTCAGTTCATTTAATTTAATTTCATAGTTATAACATGGGGAACAAACTAACTAGATTTCTCCCTTTGGGATGGAAATGGGCAAATATTTTGGTTCTGAATTAACAAGCAGCAAAGCTGATATTTATAATAAATCATCCATTGTTAGCCATCCTGATAATTATTCCGTGAATGGTCTAAAACAGACATGGGCATGTAATAGACATATTGTTGGCTTTTACTGCAGTTTAGTTCTTTGTGTTAGTGAACAATCTAAACCGGAAACTCAGAAACGCATCCCGAGCAAACTGGTTTGTTTCACAGGCAGGAATTGAGCACCTACTATGTGCCTGGCCCCCCAGAAACAGCATTACATGTGTTTTCCATCACATCAGCTCCTGCTGAAAATATACCTGAATCTTCTGTCTCCCACGGGAAGATACCCAAGCTCCTTAGAAAGGCTTGCAGGACCCCCGAGACCTGGTCCCACTCACTTCCCACCCTCAATGCCTGGCCCTTGCTCTCTGCATCCCGCTTGCCCTCCAGAATTGCTAAAGGCATTAGCGATGCTAGACTATTTGCACTTGTGCCAACGTGAGGCTCTGCACAGGGACTGTGGGTCTTTGTTTCCTCCACTCCCTAATGAACTCTGATTCATCCGGCGAAATTCAGTTTAGTTTCTACCCTGTTCTAAGCGGCAGAGTTAATACCACCCTCCTTCATCCTTTAAGCAAGTGAGCATCGCTTTCTAATGCAACTGATCTCCTCACCCACTGTAAGAGTGTGGCCTTTGCCATCCCTGGATAAAGGAGGGACCCCATCTATACCTCCCCACTCTCTCATCTGAAACTCCCACATCCCTAAAATGGTCTGATAATAACACCTTCCTTGTCCAGGTATTTGTTTGGAGGATTAAATGAGGTTACAGTGTGTAAAAGATTAAATGGCAATATATGTAATAGTAAGCCTCTAATAAACACTAATCATCACTATCTGTTTATACATCACACTTGCTCCTAGACTGTGAGTTGGTGGAGAACCGAGACTTGGTTATTCATGGTCCCCATGAATAGCACAGTGCTTTGAACAGAATTGCTTTTCTTCAATAGATGTGTATTTCACAATTGATGAAGATTGTTAGACAATTTCAGGTGACAGTTAAGATTCATCTAGGCAATGAAAAAGGAGAGAAGAAAGGGGCCCAGAGCTTTGTAATTTAAGGGGCACCAAAAATTACAGACAAAAGCTCCCTGTTCTTCCAGAAAGTCTGGAGCCTCCCATGAAGGATGGAGCCAGATGTTAGGAAACAGGTTGATTCCAGGAGCAAGCGAAGGGCTGGCAGCCCAAAACGTCCATCAGCTGGGAACCTTTCAGCAGGTATAAGTACCCCTGGAAAAAAAAAATGCAGCCCTTTCCTCTTTCTTCCCCTAATAATGAATAAGCTCCTGAGCAGTCCTCTGGGGACAAAAGAGCAGAATTCTAAGGAAGAGTGTAGGAGACACTTTATTTGAATGAGCGCAACAGATCCAGAAAGAAAAGAAACTCAAAGCAGACAGGTTCCCGTTTGGCTCTCAGCGTGGTCCATTATGAGGTGTGTCACCTGGGGCTGTTCGCCATCCCCTGGGGCCAAAGATCCATCACCTTTGAAAAGGGGAAACAGCAGGAGCATGGCTTGGTGAGCTGGCTCAGAGAGGGCCAGGGAGAAAGTCTGAAAGAAGTGGAAGTGGTCACAGGAGGTGCCTCTCCCCCTGGCCCGCACAGCAGCCTTGCACACCCGCTTTCCACGCACTTAGGGCTGCGTATCAATTAGTCCCAGGCCCTAAAGCTGAATGCAATTAATTCTATAACGCGCTGCTCTTCCTGCTGCATTCCAGCGAAATCGCATCATGAAATCAGGACACGATGAAGGATTTCTGACAAAAGGAAGGCAGATCTGTGTCGACTCACCATATGGCCTTCATGTCAGGGTCTGGTCCAGGATGTCTGAGCCAAGTGAGGACCTCGGATGTCCTGCCACATGCTCTACCAAGGAGAAACACATGGGGGTCCCCAGGGACGGCCCCTCGTTCCAGGGGAGCGTGCACAGAGCTAGAGAGAGACAGGAAAGGTGGATCAGGGTCAGGGAGTGGTCCCTCCCTCAAAGCCTCATCAAACTACTTTCACCTACATCCTACCTGCAAAGATGTCGGGAAACATGGTTTTTATGTTATTTTATTCAAAATAGACATAATGTAAAATTTACCACCTCAATAATTTTAAACATACGATTCAGTGGCAGTAAATACTTTCACGTCACTATGCAACTCTTATCACCATCCACCTCTAGAACTTTTCATTATCCCAAACAAAAAAAAAGAAAAAAAGCCCTCCACTCTCAAAAATAAGAGAGTCCTCATACACCCAGACCCTGGAAACCACTGTTCTATTCTCTGTCTTTATGAATCTGCTATTGTTGGAGGCTCATGTAAGTGGGGTCATATATATTTGTTGTTTTACCTCTGACTTATTTCATTCGGCATAATGTCCTTAAAGACCATCCATGCTTTAGCACATATTAGAATGTCATCCTTTTTAAAGGGTGAATAAAATCAGATAGAACATTACTTCATTTTGCTTATCGATGTATCCTCGGTTGATGGACATTTGAGTCGTTTCTACTTTCAGCTACTGTGAACTCAATGGACATGAATTTGAGCAAACTCCAGGAGACAGTGAAGGAAAGGGAGGCGTGCAGGGAGTCACAGAGTCGGACACGACTGAGTCACTGACAACAACTTTGTGAATAACGCCGCCTTGAATGTGGATGTACAGATTATCTATCCAAGTACCTTCCTTCAGCTCTTTTGGGTGCACACCCAGAAGATAAGGTCTTAATGATTCTTCAGGGATCTTCTCTACCCAGGGATTGAACTTGCATCTTCTGCACTGAAAGGCAGATTCTTTATTGCTGAGCTACCAGGAAAGCCTAGATAGAGAATATATATATATTCTTTTTCAAATTTTTTTCCCTTTAGAGGTTATTAAAAGTACTGAGTATAGTTCCTTGTGCTCTAAAGTAGGACCTTGCTGTTTATTTATTTTATATATAGTAGTGTGTATATGTTAATTCCAAACTCTTAATCTATCCTCCTTGCCTTTCCCCTTCAGTAACATTGTCTGTTTTCTATGTCTTTTGGTCTATTTCTATTTTGTAAGTAAGTTCACTTCTTTTTTATTTTTTTTTTAGCCATCCATTTTCAATCTTTGGAGCTATTTGTTTAGCTAGACCTCTTGCAAACAGCATTTTGTCATTTTTGGTGGGTCTGTTTTAGGTGTGTTTAACGTGTTTCATATTGGCATTACTCAAATTTGAGGCTTATTTCTGCCTTCTCCACACTATGCTTTTTATTTTCATATTTTTCCCCATTGTCTCCTTCCATTAGATGATTGAGGTTTCTTCAGTGCTTTTTGGTTTTATTGCTACCAATTTAAGAATTATACGTTCTCTTTATTTTTTAATGTCTCAAAAATTTCAATAGACATACTAGTTTTTTCCTCTGAAAGACAACTTATCACCACTACCTCCACCGTCATAAGCAAGACAATCTGCATTGATCATTTATTTCTTTCCCTCAAGCCCCCTACCCCATTACATTTTCATCTGAAATTTAGTTCCATATGGTTTTACACATTTTGGATTTTTAAAATAATAATTATTATACTATGATTATTGGGGCTTCTCAGGTGCTGCAAGGGGTAAAGTACCCTCCTGCCAGTGCAGGAGATATAAGAGACGTGGGTTCAATCCCTGGGTCAGGAAGATCCCTTGGAGAAGGACATGGCAACCCACTCCAATATTCTTTCTGGGGGAATCGCATGGGCAGAGGAAACTGGTGGTCTAAGGTCCATGGGGCCCTGAAGAGTTGGACATGACTGAAGCGACTTAGCATGCACACTGTGATTCTTAGTTAAGAGTATTATTTATATTTCACATTTCTGAAAATAGTCATTGATTATATTTTTTACTCTCATTTTTTCATCTACTTCCTTTTTCCTGGGTGACTACTTTTTCTTGCTACAGCAGGGTATGAAGGAAACATATAATCACTTTCTGTAAGGAAACATATAATCACTATTTTAGGCTTTGCAGGCCATGTGGTCTCTGCCACAGGTACTCAGAACTTGTGTTTCTGTAGCTTGAGAGCAGCCACAGACACCACATAAACAAATGGGCGTGGTTGTGTCCCGATAAATGTAACTTATGGGCACTGACATTTGCATTCCATATCAGTTCCATGTGTCAAAAGTTTTTATTCATCTTCTGATTTCCTTTCAGTCATTTAAAAATGTAAAATTTACTCTTAGCCCACAGAGCATACAGAACCAGGTGGTGGGTGGGTTTGGCCACCATGAATTGACCTTCAGTCCAGGGCATCTTGCTCTGCCAAAGAAGGTCTGTGGTCAATTGTCTAGTTTGTGTATACCATTACATGTCTTTATTTTCATGTTATCCTCACTCTTGATAACTTCTTGGGAAGAGGAAAGAATTGTTAACAGAGAGCTTCTATTTTCTGTTTGGATATTTTGCTTAATTATTCATCTAGAATCAGTACTGCTGATGAGAAGTCTGATGTCTGTATGATCTTCACTCATTTTTAAGAAATCCATTTTTTAAAAAATTTTCTCAGTTATATCATAGGGTTTTCTTTTTACCTGTTGTGTTTGGAGGCTTTTCTGGATGACCCCAGCCAGTGATTGGAATATCTTCACAGAACATCTTCAATATCCCTCATGTGTGTCCAGCATCCTGTCCTGTCTGGTCTCTTCTCCTAGAACTGGAGAGACATTGTAGCTTCTAGCCAGGTCATCTTCTCTGTTTCAACTTTTCAAGACTGTTGTCTCTTTGTACTGTTATGATGTTGGATCTTTCTTTGTTAAGCACATCTTATAAGGGATGTTTTATCTTTAAAAAATACATTTTTGCACAAGAAAGTTATCATTGCTTTTTCCATCCGAAATTCCTGCTAGCATTTGGAAGTCTCTTTTACTCCGTGGCCTTCTTTCCTTTGCTTATGACTGCTTTGTCACCTTCATTTTTTCCAAGATGTGAAAAATACTTTAAATTTCTTTTCAGATGTCCTTGTGATCTTTTCATCAGGTGACTATTCTTCCACTCCCTGAATGTTGGTTTGTTTCCCATGGACTTCAGCTTCCTTCAGTGTTTGCAGCTCTTGGCTGTGTGGTCATCGTCATCCTGGGGAATTTCTCTTCCTTGCCTCCTGGGACTCTCATGCATTGTCACGGCTCCCAGTCATGCATTCTGCTCACGTCTGAGTTTGGACCTCACGCTCCATGTGGAACTTAGAACACTCTCTACCCTTTGGTGACTCCAGTCCTGCCATGGGCAGAAGGCATTGCTTGAATCCCTGGATTAACTGTAAAATATCAGTACTAGAATAGAGCCCCCTAAGTTTGTTTTGAGGTGGAATGTGGCCAGGGTAGTTCTCAGGTTGTGCTAGAGCAGCGCTTTGTTACATGGAAGACAGGTTTCATACGCAGCCTTTGAATCCAGCTAGTCAAGTGTAATGGAGAAGGCAATGGCAACCCACTCCAGTACACTTGCCTGGAAAATCCCATGGACGGAAGAGCCTGGTAGGCTGCAGTCCATGGGGTCGCTAAGAGTAAGGCACAACTGAGCGACTTCACTTTGACTTTTCACTTTCCTGCATTGGAGAAGGAAATGGCAGCCCACTCCAGTATTCTTGCCTGGAGAATCCCAGGGACAGAGGAACCTAGTAGGCTGCCGTCTATGGGGTCACACAGAGTCGGACACGACTGAAGCGACTTAGCAGCAGCAGCAAGTCATGCTCTTGTGTAAACGGATAGCAGAGTGGAGTCTAGAGATGGGGGTCAGGTAGCAAATCTCAGCGCTCCCTGCAGATTCACAGACTAAGTGCAGATTAAGTAACCATTCCAACCCTTCCAAGGACTCAAGGCTGAGATCCAGGCCCTTGCTTGGGACTGGACTCTTTCCTTGGGTCTCAGGGGTTCAAATCCTCCTGAGTACAACAAGTGCCTTCTTTCCAGGAAATATTCTCACGTTCAGTATTGGAGACTCTCCATTCTTGTTTTAGATCTCTCACTTTGGCCACCTGATGCAAAGAGCCTACTCATTAGAAAGACCTTGATGCTAGGGAAGACTGAAGACAACAGGAGGAGGGGGCGACAGAGGATGCGATGGTTGGAGGGCATCATCAACTCAATGGACATGAATCTGAGCAAACTCCAGAAGACAGTAAAAGACAGGAAAGCCTGGTGTGCTGCAGTCCATGGGATCATAAAGAGTCAGACAGAACTGAGCAAGTGAACGAGTGTGCTTAATACACCTTGCCAATACTTCCCCAACTTTCCCATGTGTTCACAGAAGTGAGGGGAAGTAAGCATTCATTCTGTGTACCACCTTGAACTGAGATTCTCATTGCTATGTGAATACAGTGCAGTAATCATAACCATCTCTCGGATTATTTTTGAAATCTAAAAAGATAAATGCTTTGGAAACAATATAATGTCTAAAATATAACAACGCTTATTCCTTTTTTAACATTGTAGCAAGGCCCGCAAATTCAGCATCAGTGAGAGAAATTCAGATTAATTTGGGGTAGCACTGATTTTTTTGCGGATACCGGTGCAATGATAAAAGTGTTCTAGGGTGAAATAACTTTGCGAAAGGCAACAAGTTATACACCCACTTAGATATTCCAAAAATATATCTATATCGTGGGCTTTGGAAAACCCTACTGTTAAGACACTGATGTAATTTTGTTTAATCTCATATTTCCAAGATACATTGATTATGAAAGCCTAATATGGTAACAAAGATATACAAGAATGAGTGAATCAGGGCATGCATTAAAGAATCTTGATTTTGTGAAAAGACTGAATTACCTAAGATTCTTAAATGAGGCTATTTTAGGCACAGAATAAGCAAGAAGCTTTAAGACAATACTAAGACATCATAGGAAGTAATATATTGAAATAACTGTGATCCAGAATAGGCTTGCCTTACTTAATAATGCCTCCCTGGTGGCTCACATGGTAAAGAATACGCCTGCAATGCCAGAGACCTGGGTTTGATCCCTGGGTTGGGAACATCCCCCTGGAGAAGGAAATGGCAACCCACTCCAGTATTCTTGCCTGGAGAATTCTTGCCATGGAGTGAGGAGCCTGGTGGGCTACAGTCCATGAGGTCCCAAAGAGTCAAACACTACTGAGCGACTAACACTTTCACTTTCACTTAATAATGTATCAAAACTAAGAATACTTCATACCTCTGAATGCCCTGAAAGACTAATTATTTGAAGGCCTACTGCGGGAATGCTCAATGAGACTGAGGCCCTTTGATTAGAATGGGCTCATACCATAGATATGAATTTGAATATTAATTTCAACTTTACTTAGCCTCAGTTGGTATCATCTGTGAAATGGGAATGATATCAACCACAACGGCATGTTATAAACTTCTGACACACAGAGATCAGCGTATAAATATACACTGCTGTAGCCACAGCACTCGCCCCATGGTGAAGAGGACATTGAATGAAAATCATATGCATCAGCTTGCAAAGTTGTAACTATTGGCAATAAAAGAAATGCTCTTATTTTCTAGACCCGCATTATGTTTTAAATATTAGATAGCTAAAAAATCATGGCAGTTTAGACACTATGTCTTAAATATTAGACAGCTAATATATCATGCTGAAGCTCTGATACTTTGGCCACTTGATGTGAAAAGCTAACTCATTGGAAAAGCCCCGATGCTAGCAAAGACTGAGGGCAGGAGGAGAAGTGGATGACAGAGGATGAGACTGCAGGACATCACCAAATCAATGAACATGAGTTTGAGCAAAAGTCCAGGAGGTGGTAAAGGACAGGGAACCCTGGCGTGCTGCCGTCTAAGGAGTTACGAAGAGTCAGACACAACGGGAAGACTGAACAGCAAAAACTAGATCATGGAATTTTAGAGCTGGAATGGGTCTGCTAGCTCATCTATTTAGTGGAGAAGGAAATGTTTAGTGGAGAAGGAAGTGGCAACCAACTCCAGTCCTCTTGCCTGGAGAATTCCGTGGACAGAGGAGCCTGGCGGTCTGCAGTCCATGGGGTCTCAAAGAGCTGCACGCCACTGAGTGACTAACACTCACAACATTAAGAAAAAGTGACAAAAGGTCTGAGACAACCCGTGACTTGTCCGAGGTTAGTGGCAGGCGGCAGTTAGAGCCTTTTCCCTGGCTCTCTGCTCACTGGTCTTCGGGGCTAGACAATGCCTCCCTCAGTGAAAGAAAAGTTTAACCAAGTCCAGGCAAGTAATTTAGGTCTGTAAAGAAGGGAAAGCTGAAGCGTTTCAGAGCTTCTGATTTCCCTTGAGCAGATCTTACAACACGAAAGAGGTGAATCACACTCTGTATGTGTAAAAGTGTGTCAGTCACTCAGTTGTGTCAGAATCTTTGTGACCGCATGGACTGTGGCCCACCAGGCGCCTCTGTCCATGGAGGTAAGAATACTGGAGTGGGTTGCCATTCCCTTCCCCAGGGGAATCTGCCCAACCCAGGATCAAAACATGTCCCATGCATTGCAGGTGGATTCTTTACTGTCTGAGCCACCAGGGAAACCCGAATCACAGTCTACTTACATTTAAGGCACATTCTTTCCTTCTGATTTCTACAAATAAACAACAGTTCTGCATATTTCGAATGGCCAGAAGAGAGAGTGAGTTTTTGCTTCATGTCAGACATGACCGCCACTTCCCTAGCATCTTGTCTGCAAGGCTGAGCCAGGAGTTGTCCACCCTGGTCCCGACGAGTGATGCGCGCTTGGGTTGTGTTTTCGTCACCTGGAAGGCAACCGTCAAAGCGAGCCATGTGTGCCTGCGAGATGCCTCTGTGTATTTTTAGAAAGTTTTTAAGAGGGAGACAGCCAAAATATTTCTACTGCACAGCAGGCACTGTGTCATGTTGGAGTGTTGGAAAGAAAAAGAAGGGAAACGAAAGGGAGGAGAAGATTTAAGACTGGTGCACAGATTGAAATGGTTAACTGCTTCGTGGGCCTGGAGCACAATTCCTCCGAGCTGGGAACACTCTGTCTCAATCTCCTTCTCTCCAAATGTCCCCACAGATTCTGGGAACCACACAACGTAGGCTCATCCCAGCACATGTGAACCTTGATGATCAGGTAGGACTCAGCAGCAAGAGGACACAGGGAGAACCCTGTCAACGAAGGCAGCATGAAGGTAATGCTCCATGGGGTGGATATCACATGGGGACCACAGGAAAGAGGTGGAAAAAGAAAGGCCTCACCCTTGCCCCAGGGGATAGCCTTTAAGGCAGGCTCTGTAGTATGGATGCTGCCCCATGGACAAAAGAGTTATAAAATCATCTGACACATTCAGTTGTGCTTTGCAGCCAGAAGGCATTTGCACAGCTCACAGTCTTCGGGCCTCTGTGGCTGGCACCATGACCCCATTGCTCAGATGAGGAAACTGAGGCTTGGAAGGGGTTGGGATTCAAACCCAGATTTTGTTATACAGCTTCCAGGGTGACTTGCTTACAAGCAGGGTGTTTTAAAGAGTTTTGAGCAGGGTGGTGACACGATGTGTTGAGTTGGGTGGGGAAGGGGCCCTCGGAACTAGAGGAAGATGGAACTGTTACAGAGCTAAGGATGGTCCAGAGCAGCCTCAGCAAGTGGTATCTATAAAGGGCCAGATCATAAATAGTTTAGGCTTCGTGGTCCTCATTGCACATCCTTCTTTGTTTTTATTATTTGTTTGGTTCGTTGGTTTTTATAAGCCTTTAACAAATGTAAGAATATTTTTAGCTTGAGGGCTATACACATAGGCCAGGGCTGGATTCCGTGACTGGCTGTGGTTTGCTGACTGCTGGTCTAGCATCTCAGTAAAGAGGATGATTTGGGAGGCTTCCAATTGAGCCCAGGTGAGTGTTGGGCCAGGATGAAGAAGACAGAGAGCCAGTCCTACAAAAGGCCTGCACGAGGTAGGGACCTGGGAGGAAGGAACAGCAGGAGAAGGGCAGCTCCAGGGCCTGGCTCCCCACTCTGTGCCCACATCAGGCAGACATGCCAAGGCCAGCCCTTTCACCAAGCACCCTCTCTCCATAGCTTTCCTAACCAAGACATGGAAGCCCATTGCCATCAGTGGGAGCTGGCACCATTAGAACCACTGGAACCGCTTCTAGTAGGATGAGGGCATCAGAAAGAGCCTGCGGCCAGTTTGGAGCACACAAGTGGACTCGGCCAGGCTATGCAAGCAGGGCCACAGCCAGTGTGGTGACGGGAGCCTTCCAGTGAGGCTCCAAGTACCGCCTTACCATGAAATGTAACAAACAACACATCCTGACACTTACAAGGCCAGCTTCTGGCTAAGCATTTTTCCTGCACTGCCTTGCTCAACTGTCCACTCCATCCCCATTTGTCCATCCCCA
Source organism: Capra hircus (assembly GCF_001704415.2). Lineage (NCBI taxonomy): Eukaryota > Metazoa > Chordata > Mammalia > Artiodactyla > Bovidae > Capra > Capra hircus. Next base: position 62,993,812 of record NC_030828.1, read on the forward strand.
TGTAGTACTAACTCTAATCACCCCTACTTCTGGCTCCTAGGCTTAGGAAACTCAGCCATGGTGGTCTTGAATGACAATTCCATGCTTGACTCCCCTGTCCCAAAACCATTCCCAGCAATCAGATCCGAGACAACAGGACAGTAGGCTTACTTCATGCTGTCTGAAATAATATGTCTGAATTTCCTCATCTGTAAAATAAAGATCGTGATCATAATGTGAAGGGAAGGAAAAGGGCCACAAGCCCTTAGACAGGGGCCCCGCAGCAGATGCATTGTGGTTTTGGTGGAGATGTGAAGGTTATTCCCACATCACACAGCTAGTAGGTGGCAGAGTCAAAGTCTGAATCCAGATAACTGATGAGAGGGAAAACCTGACATTTCCCAGTCTCTGGATTTCCTCCTTTGAAAAGTGAGGCCACGTGTCCTTTCAATCTCAGAAAAAGTTTGCATGCGTGCTCAGTGGCTTCAGTCATGTCTGACTCTTTGCAAACCCATGATGTAGGCCACCAGGCTCCTCTGTCCATGGGTTTTCCAGGCAAGAATACTGGAGTGGGTTGCCATGCCCTCCTCCAAGATGTCTTCCTGATCCAGGGAGCAAAACTGAGTCTCCAGCACTGCAGGCAGATTCTTTACTGCTGAGCCACTGGGGAAGCCTGGAAAAAGTATGAAATAAAACTCAGTTAGGGTCCTTTACCAAAGCAAGAATGGTTACCGCCTGGTTCACCCATGACAATAATACAACTTAAAAGCTGAGAGCAGAGGTGGCTTTGGCATCAGAGCAGCGCTGGTCCGTTTGGAAACCGAAGACTGATGTGCACTCCACGGAGAGGGCAAGGAGAAAAAGGCCCACATTCCCAGGAGGCCTCCCTGTGCCCAGCCCTTTTACAAATTTCAACCCCTCTCCAGGTGAGCATTCTGCCTTTTTTTTTTTTTTTAACAGATAAGGAATCTGAATTCCAGAAAAGTTAAAGAAATGTATGTAAGGCCACAGAATCACCAAAAAAGGTCTGGTTGGACAACCTCTGCTCTTTGAGTAACAGCAAGATTTAAGCAGCTGTTTTAAAGAGCAGTGGAAGAGATGTCACAGATGAAAATATCCTTGAAGGAAGTCGGATCTCAGAGATAAATACTGGCCTTCTCCATTCGCCTCTCCACCTCTATAACTTTGGATAATGGGGTTTTTATTGTCAGAGAGGCTTATCCATGTGTCAGGAGTGTGCCGGAGCAGAGTAATCTATGTGGCAGACCCCCCAGGATAGGAAATAGAAAGTCTGCTCCTGCTGACAGTTCTAGAAAATTCTCCACTTTTTGTGAAATATGTGCTTGTCAAGTGGTCAGGGGGCAGCTGGAAATCTGAGCTATGCAGTAAGAGCTGAGGACCTGAGATGGTTAGAGGCTTCCTAGTGTATTCTGAGAGTTTGTGCCTCGGCCATGAACGTCCCATGAAGCACTCCCATCTCTCTGTCCGGCTGGGCCAGGAGCAAGAAGTCCCCTTCTGTTCTGTGGGCCAAGCACTCATGGCAACAATGCTCCAATTTTGTTGTGCTTGAGAATCATCAGTGGAGCTTGTTAAAAATATACATCTCCAGACCCTGTTTTCCTAGGAATTCTGATTAAGTCTGAGGATACCCAGGAATTTGCATGTTCACTTTTTTTTTTTTCCCCTGGGCCATGTGCAAAGGAAAACATCAGACCTGGTATTGCATCTTGGAATTAGTTGAATGATTTCAAGTGGCCAAGAGCTTATAAAGAAGACCCAGGATGGTACATCAAAGGTAGGCATGAAAGGACACTTCCCCTAAAAAGGTTCCGTTTCATTGGAGGCCTGTGAACGAGCAAATTGGGAGAGGTCAGAGGAAACAATTGAAAGAAAGATTGGGAGGTCAGGGAGATCACAGCATGGCAGAGAAACTCAAAGAATTTCAACAAGCTTAATACAGAACAGGAGGACGAGAGAAGCTGGAAACACAAGGTGATGCGGATGTAGGCCGGAGTCTGCGTGGGCAGGGCCCTGTAACGCGCTGGGTTTTAGCTGAGATCCATGGGGAGCCAGCAGAGTGTTTTAAGCTGGAGAATCACACATTTAGACTTGTGTATGTAAAGCTACCCTTACTGCTCTGCAGGAGATGGCTGTGGGGAATGCAGGGTTCCAGGGAAGGGCTGTCTGCTGCACCATCCGGGTGACAGATGACAGTGATTTTAAGTAGGTTGGAGGCCACAGAACTAGAGAAAGAAGCAGAAGTGAAAAGTACTCAGGAAGCGAAGTCCACAGGACGTGGTGGAAGCGTGCATGCAGGGGAGGAAGGCATCCAAGTGGACTCCCAGATATTGGACCAGGGCGACTGGTACATTGTTGGTGACACTTCACCAGGATCAAAGGCTCCTGAGACCCACCAGGTGTGAGCTCCACAAGCTCGGAGCTTTGTCAGACTCTCCCTTCTGCCTCTTTAGCCTCCTCCATGTTGCCCAGGGAAGGTTAACGGCTGCAATGAATTGTTGAATCAGGGATGAAAGATTGAGCGGGTGGGGCGGATGGGGGAGGTCTGGAAAGTGTTGAGTCTTAGACCCCTTAGCAGAACTATCAGGTGGATGATCTTTCTAGACGTGGATACTGGGAATCTGAAAGGGAGGGTTGGGGAGACACACATTTGGGATCATCAGCACATGTAGATGGTAACTGAACACAGGGAGTCATTTAAGATGATAAGGGAGTCTCCAGCAACAGAAAGGCAGGAAGGGTAGAAAGTCAAAGAGATGAGGGGAGGTGAAGAGGGGAAGGAAGCAAATAGGGTGGAGACTATTTATTTTGGAGCATCATCTACACTGTCCCTTGAATTAGCACCTCTGTAAAGACTAAGGGTGATTTATAGAAGATGCATATTGTCACACTCATTATACAGATTAACCATAAAAATTAAACTGTATTAGATGCTTTCCATAAACAAGGCGGAGGAGAAGGGGACGACAGAGGACAAGATGGTTGGATGGCATCACCGACTCAGTGGACATGAGTTTGAGCAAGCTCCGGGTGTTGGTGATGGACAGGGAATCCTGATGGGACCCCATGCAGTCCATGGCATTGCAAAGAGTCGGACACGACTGATCGACTGAACTGAATTGAACTGATAAGCAAGGCCCTGCACTAAGCATTTCACAAACTTTATCTCATTTAATCCTAATAACAGACCTATAAGGTAGGCATTGAAGTGAAGTGAAGTGAAGTGAAGTCGTTCAGTAGTGTCTGACTCTTTGTGACCCCGTGGACTGTAGTCTACCAGGCTCCTCCGTCCACGAGATTCTCCAGGCAAGAATACTGGAGCGGGTTGCCATTTCCTTCTCCAGGGCATCTTCCCAATCCAGGGATCAAACCCGGGTCTCCCGCATTGCAGGCAGATGCTTTAATGTCTGAGCCACCAGGGAAGCCCCTGGTAGACATTACAAGCCTCAATTTGCACATAAGGATGCACATTGCAAGAGCGTTTAAGAAACGAGTCCAAATTCACCAGCCACTGGGATGCAAACCCAGTTCGCCACAGGCCTCCCCTTGTGAAGCTTTGTGAGCAACGGAAAAGGGCAAATTCCCAGTGAAGGCAAATGGGAGGGAGGAAAACTCATCTATGCAGTCAAAGGAGTTCATTTCTTTGTGACTGAATAAACGGGTTCTTTGAGGAAGAGTGTGAATCGGAGTCTGGCCCAGCCAGGACCCCCAGCACATGTGGCCTTTGCTGAGAGCTGGAAAATGTAGTGTGGGCTACCTGACAGCTTTCTCAGCTTGATTTACAGGTGTGTTTGTTGAGCTTACATCATAAATCTCCACCCCGAGGACATTTCAGTTCTGGTATTTATTGACCAAAGACAACTTGTATTAAAAAATGTTTTGAGATTTTGCCAGATAATCACTATGAAATATTCGAGAAAACATGCTGTCCTCAGGTCAATGAAATTCTGCAAGTAGCTGATTTTGCTACTGGGCCAAATACCTTCCCTGTCTACCATTTTATTGCCTTTTTGTAAAATTTGTTTTAATCGAAGAGGCAGGTTCTTCATACATGTCTCTTTATCACCTCACCAGTTCATCAAGGGAAGACGGAGAGAATTATTATCAAAAGATTTCCCTCAGGGCCTGGGGAAAGTTTTGATTCTTTTGAACCAGAACTTTAGGCCAAGTGTGTCTCAGAAGCATTCAGGTGGCAAAACACCTGGAGAAGAACTGTGAAATATAGATCCTTCCACGTGAAAAAATAGAGATGGAAATGTGAGCTAACTCTGACACGGATGCCAGATTCTAGCATAAGCAAGCTGAAGACTTGAGAGAAGGATTCTGGAGAAAAATGAAGGAAAACTTCCCAGTAATCAGCTTTGCTTGGGGTAAGCCCAGGTACGTCCTTGAGCACGGCTGCGGTAAATTCGGAAAGTACCCAAAATGATCAATGTTATTGACCACCTTATCCAGTTCAAAAGAAATAGCGTCCTAGTTGGAACATAGTCAATCATTGTTTTCAATCAGGAGTGAAAAATTCTAAGTCTGCAAAGGTTGGAGTGTCAAGGTAGAGAGACTGGTATAAGAAAACACAGTTATCAAACAGCACCCCGACATCTTGGAGAGCAGGTGTCTCTCTCAAAGGAAAAGTCTACTTCTTGGGCCCAGGAGGCTGTGGGCACCTCGGGATGTGAACCCCAGCTTTGTCAGAGCTTCTCTTCTCCCAGTAGGCTCCAGAAAGGCTGATTTTAACATGGTGGTGGTTGTTGTTGAGTCACTCAATCGTGTCTGACTCTGCAACCCCATGGACCGCAGCACACCAGGCTTCCGTGTCCTTCACTATCTCCCAGAGCTTGATCAAACTCAGGTCAGTTGAGTCAGTGATGCCATCCAACCATCTCATCCTCTGTCACCCGCTTCTCCTTTTTCCTTCAATCTTTCCCAACATCAGGGTTTTATCCAATGAGTTGGTTCCTCACATCAGGCGCTAAAGTATCAGAGCTTCAGCATCAGTCCTTCCAATGAATATTGAGGGTTGATTTCCTTTAGGGATTGACTGCTTTGATCTCCTTGCTATCCGAGAGACCCTCAAGAGTCTTCTCCAGCACCACAGTTTGAAAGCATCAGCGTGGTGGATCCAAGCTTTAAATGTGAATTCCTTTTTTTTTGTAACAGTGTGTGGGCCAAATGAAACGCGTATGCAAATCAGATGAGACCAGGGGCCCTGGCTGTGGCCGATGTCAGACTGTTCTTGTGAATTCAGAGTCGTGGACAGTTGGACAACTGTGACTCCTTGTAGTAAGACTTTGGCCCTTGATTTTTTGTAATTAGGCAGATTGGGCATTTGTTGTTGGGCTCAGAAATCTGAGTGTTTCAGAAAGTAAAAGTAGGGAGTGCTGACGAATCTCTGCCTCCTGCCGCTACCTCTGGCTAAGGCCCCTGCTCCTCCCTCCTCCTGATACCATCTGCCTCAGACCCTTCTGTGAATGCTGCCCCTGCCATTTGCCCCTTCACCTGGGTACTGAGCCTGCTTTTTCCTCTACTAGTAGGAATAGTCATGATAGTGGCTGTTAGTGACCTGCCACATGAGAGCTGTAGCTTCTCCATCCCATCATCCCATCTAGTCTTCACTTTGACGTTGATGCCATCCTCAGCTTCCCAAGGGTTACAGTGGTAAAGAATCCGCCTGCCAAGCAGAAGACACGGGTTTGACCCCCAGGTCAGAAAGAGTCCCTGGAGAAAGAAAGGGCAACCCACTCCAGTATTGTTGCCTGGGAAATCCCATGGACAGAGCAGCCTGGCAGCCTACAGTCCATGGGGTTGCCAAAGAGTCAGACATGATCAAGCGATGAGCACGCATGGTGCCATCCTCACCCTCACTCCACAGAGGGTGGCTCAGAGGGTGAGATGCATGCCCAGGGCCATTTGTCTGCTAAGTGGCACATCCAGGATTCAAGCCAAGCTGCCCATCTCTACACCCATCTGTGCTGCTTGTACCAACTCCCACCATGCGTGCCTGGGCTCCATGGTTCTCCACCAGCCCACCTGGGCTTCCATGCATTCTGATCTGAGGCTTGCATTAGTAGCCCCCTTCATGAGCATGAGGGTCCCCCCTTCCTGTATGATTTATCCCTCCAGGGGGGCAGAGGGCACACACTTTGAGTTGTCGCCCAGAGTTGAGCAGACTGAGACTGACTGACTTTCCAGGTGGTTGTAGGAAGTTCTGCACCAACTATCCTGGTCACTGCACCACCATCCATCCCGTGGCAGAAGGTACATCCTTGGAGATGTACCTTGGAGTCATATTTGGAAAACCCTTCCCCCCAGCGCAATTGAATCAAACAGCAAATGCTGTGGGCAGATGCCTCAGTATCACTGATATCTGTCAGCTTCTCACCATGAACACTCTTGCCTCAGCAGTCTGAGCTTACATCACTCCCAGCTGGAATTCAAAGCTTTCCATCTGGTCTTTGCTCGTGGGGTTGACCACTCCTTACTGCTCTTCAGATAAAAATCACAACCTCTTCGTCTCTGCATGAGCTGATCCCTGCCTGCCTCTCCTGACTCATGTAGATTTCAGCTAAAAGTCCTCTTTCTCCAACCACTGCAAGTCAGGCTCTTTCTTAAATCCCAGCTGTGTCCTTTGCAGCATCTATCACCATTTCATTAAATAACTAATTGCAAAACTGGGTAATGTTTGCCTCCCTGGCAGGAATATCAGTTCCGTGGGGAAAAGGACGGAGCTATCCCTCTTGGATTCTTGGTGTCTATACAGCGTCTGCGAACTAGCAACCACTTCATAGATCTGAATGAAGAGAAGAAAAGAGTGGGGAAGGAGAGAGTCCTTCTATAGGTTACAAGCAAGAAATGAAGTCCTTTTATGGCCATGTGAATTGCTTTCACTGGAAATTCATTGTCATCCTAAGATCCATCTTGTTCTTTTCCTTGAAAGGGTAACAGTCTCACCATCTCATTTTGTCCCACTTCCAGGATCCTCTTTCCTTCAGCCAAGCTCTAGTTTCATTTTGAGATTTGGAATTTTAATCTTTGAGATACCTTTTCCTTCATTTAGGGACTTTTCTAAAATTTCATTTGCTAGCATTATCAGATCCACATTCCCTGAAGAAGGGAACAGCATCCATTGGGTTGGGCACAGCACATCAGCTTTGCCCAGAGCACATTCCTCAGGGGTGTCAGAAAGGACCAGTGGGTGTTACCAACCTCCACAATGGATGCATACTTCTGGCTGCCATCTCCGTTTTAAAACTAATGAGGGAATCTAGATCGCTTGCATAGATTCTGGTCTTACAGAGTTATGGGATGGAAAGCTTCTCAACCTTTAGCCCAGATCACATTCCTGGGAACTCAGAATTGCAATGATATGAAAGCAATTTGCGTGAGACATACAAAGGAGGGGGCCAGAACATGTCCATGTGCCTGTATCTCATTTGATAAACAGCATCATCCTCTTCCATTCTGTAAGATGCTACAGCTCCAATAAGTTTGTTCAGGAAGAGTATTGAGAAATAGCCTTGCGTCATGCAAAGAAGTGGGAGCCCAGGGCGAGAGACTGCACTGCTCATCATCCAGAAAGTTTGCGCGGACGGGCTCTGCCATTACTGGGAGACGTGTGTAATTATCGAGCAGCTTGGGAGAGGTCTCTGACTGAAACCCACAAATAAAACTCTCCAGTTCCTGGTGAAGCTGACTTGATCCCTTTCCAAGGGAAACAATGACTCTGGGTAACCTTTTAACGCATCTCCTTTTTTTCTCACTGATACTGGATAATTATTTATTTTGTCGTCTAATTAGTTAATTAGGCTGACATTGTGTTTTAAGTCGAAAATCCTGTTGTTTAGGTACAAGGAAATGGCTTTCTGTTTGTTTGCGGGTTTTTGCAGGGTAATGGGGACTTTCTAATTGAGTGGCTGGCTCTGGGTGAAGCCGCTCAGGGACACAGTGCAAGGTTTTCTGGGAATAAATTGATGCATTAGCAGTGGAAGGTTGTGTTCAAAATAAGAGCACCTTGGTGCAGGCAGAGTCTCGGTGGCCCGTTTCCCTTGTCATTTCACTTCCTCATGTTTATGTGGCAATTTACAGTTTGCAAAGCCCTGTTCACTTAAAAATAGCTCATTTAGCTCTAATGCAAGAGCCGTTTGGAATGCATTTTATTGCTGCTAATTTACAAATGGGCAGCCAAGGGTCTAGACAGGCAGGGCTTGGCCCCTGTCCCTTTCTGCCCTGCTCTACAAGCTGTCTGTTCCAAAGAGGAAATTCAGTGGGGGAGGGGAAGCTTGGGAGGGAAAGATCCTAGGTGTGAATCCAAGTTCTTCCACTTTTTAATCTCATCCAACACTCAGCAAATGTTAGCCACATGTCTGTCTAGTCCCAGGCACAGTGCAAGACGCAGGAGACACTAAATGAGTAACATGGGCCTCCAAGCTGCCCTGGACCAGCTTACATGACTGACATCCCTCTGCCAGTCGGGGAGGATGCCGTTGACCCTGAAGGACCATGATCAGATTGAGAGGCAGCCATTGCTAAGCGCAAAGCCCAGCCTCTGGCACCTCGTAGGTGCTTTAAGATAGGAGCTAGTCTTAATCTGACTCTAGGGTCATTGCTCACTTTACTGAGACACAGCCTTAGGGTCCACTCCTTGGAGACCTGTCCTTTAGCAGGGTCCTCTGGAAGTGGGGCTTAAGTGGAGCCTTCCTCGAGAAAGAGGAGCCTGGTGGGCTACATCCGATGGGCTTGCAAAGATTCGGACATGACTTAGCTACTGAACACAAGCACCCAGCTTCTGGAAGTGCTTTCCTAGTGGGTCTAGGGTGGGCTTGGACCTGGGTTTCCTGTAAACAAACACTCCTAGTAACCCTAAGTAGGAATTTGGGGACCATACTCTGAGGAACATCACAGGCAGTGATCTTTGAGTTCCCCCTACTCCATCATCTCCTAACTCCAGGAGAGAGGCAGCAGACAGGTAAAAAATCTTTACTTTCTCACCCACCTTTGAAAAATACTGGTAGAGTGAGAGGCCCAATCAATTAGTATTTTTTAAAGAACTTGGAGATCTGTTTTGTTTTGTTTTTATTTTTAATAAGAAAATGAACATAAGTGCAAAGCATCATGACTACTCATTATTTAATTTAATGATTTGTGAAGATTCTGTTGCCATGGTGACTGAATACTATTTATAAAAATTAAGAACATAAATTACAAATAATAATATTATTACAAGCAGAAGGGACTCGAACCTCTCAATCAGAGAGGAATAATTTCCAGATGGGGGAAAAAAAATCAGCATAGTTTACATCACATATGGGGAAGAGTGTTGGCTAATTTGCATTTGCACAGTGTTCTAGAGGGAGAAATCAGGTCAGGATGATGGTTCTATGTCATTAATGTGACAGCCTGTGTCTTTGTATTCCACAGGGTGCCTGGTGATTCAAGAGAGTGAGGCTGGGTCTGCCAACGGTGTTGGACAGCCTGAAAGCAGGGGTGGGATGTCAGCTCTGAGACAGTAGAGTCACTCCCTTATCCCCCCTGACTCCCACCCACCTGGTGGTACAGGTCGGCAGCCCAGTGGTTCCTAGACTCAGGGAGGGTCAAGCCAGCGCACCCCCCTTCAGTGATGGCAGGCAAGGTGGAGCTCAGTCCCATTAGACTCACTTGGATTTTTGCTTTGTTTTATTTTTTTTAATTTCTATTGGAGTCTGATTGCTTTGCTATATTGCATTAGTTTCTACTGTACAGCAAAGTGAATCAGCTATATATATGTATATATATATATGTCCCCTCTTTGGGGGATTTCCTTCTCATTTAGGTCACCACAGAGCCCTGAATAGAGTTCCTGTTCTATTTCATACCTAGCAGAAAGTGGTGTATATATATATCAGTCCCAATCCCCCAGTTTACCCCATCTCCCCCTTTCCCCCTTGTTATCCCCCTTTCCCCCTTGTTATCCCCCTTTGTTCTCTATGTCTCTGTCTCTATTTCTGCTTTGTAAATAAGGTCCTCTGCACCATTTTTTTCAGATTCCACATATGTGTGTTAATATACAGTATTTGTTTTTCTCATTCTGACTTACTTCACTCGGTGTGACAGTCTCTAGGTCCATCCACATCTCTATAAATGACCTGATTTCATTCCTTCTTAAGGCTGAGTGATGCTCCATTGTATATCTGCATCACATCTTTATCCATCCCTCCGTGATGGACATTCAGGTTGTTTCCTTGTCCTGGTTATTGTAAAAAGCGCTGCAATGAACTTTGAGGTGCATGTCTTTGAGTTATGATTCTCTCAGGACATATGCCCAGGAGTGGGACTGCTAGGTCATACGTAGTTCCACTTTTAGTTTTTTGAGGAATCTTCCTACTCTTCTTCATAGTGGCTGTATCAGTTGACACTCCCACCAGAAGCACAGGAGTTTTCCCTTTTCTCCACATCCTTTCCAGCACTCATTATTTGTAAATTTTTTCCAGCACTTGTTTATAAATTTTGTGATGATGCCCATTCTAATCCATGTGAGGTGATATGCCATTGTACTTTTGATTTGCATTTCTCCAATAATTAGTGATATTGAGCATCTTTTCCTGTGTTTGTCAGCCATCTTTTCATGTATTTGTATGTCTTCTTTGAAAAAAATGTCTATTTAGGTCTTCTGCTCATTTTCTGATTGGGTTGTTTGCTTTTATGATATTGAGCTATCTGAGCTGTTTGTATGTTTTGGAGACTCACTTGGATTTGATCTGTGTATCTGAGCACTTGCCATAAGGCTGTTGATGCCAGGAAGGCAGGGCAGCCAGGGAGACTGAGATCAGGGGACAAAATTGCTGCAGCCAGACCCTATGGTTCACCCTATTAAGTGTGGGGTCCTGAGCTGGGAGCAGAGAGACACAGGAGAGGAATTGAAGACAGGACTCCACCAAGGTCCCTCACACAACCTAGTGGAAAAGCCACTAGCAGAACCCAGATATCCTACGTGTTAATCCAAGACTATTTTTCCAGGTCACACTCCTTTTCTTGAATCTTCCCAGGATCCTGAGCCCAGAAACTATGACTGTGGATAACTGATTGGCACTCCCGTCACCATCCTTATGATGTCCTGATCCATTCAGTTCAGTTCAGTCGTGTCCAATTCTGCGACCCCATGGACCACAGCACACCAGGCCTCCCTGTCCATCACCAACTCCTGGAGTTTACCCAAACTCAACGCCCATCAAGTCGGTGATGCCATCCAACCATCTCATCCTCTGTCATCCCCTTCTCCTCCTGCCTTCAATCTTTCCCAGCATCAGAGTCTTTTCAAGTGAGTCAGCTCTTCACATCAGGTGGTCAAAATATTGAAGTTTCAGCTTCAGCATCAGTCCTTGCAATGAATTAATTGATCTCAGGATTAATCTCCTTCAGGATGGACTGGTTGGGTCTCCTTGCAGTCCAAGGGACTCTCAAGAGTCTTCTCTAATACCACAGTTCAAAAGCATCAATTCTTCAACACTCAGCTTTCTTTATAATCCAACTCTCACATCCATACATGACTACTTGAAAAACCATAGCCTTGACTAGATGGAAGTTAGTTGGCAAAGTAATGTCTCTGCTTTTTAATATGCTGTCTAGGTTGGTCATAACTTTCCTTCCAAGGAGTAAGCATCTTTTAATTTCATGGCTACAATCACCATCTGCAGTGATTTTTGGAGCCCCCCAAAAATAAAGTCAGCCACTATTCCACTGTTTCCCCATCTATTCAGTATCTATGTGCATCTATTTGCCATGAAGTGATGGGACCAGATGCCATGATCTTAGTTTTCTGAATGTTGAGCTTTAAGTCAACTTTTTCACTCTCCTCTTTCACTTTCATCAAGAGGCTCTTTAGTTCTTCTTCACTTTCTGCCATAATGGTGGTGTCATCTGCATATCTGAGGTTATTGATATTTCTCCTGCCAATCTTGATTCTAGCTTGTGCTTCATCCAGCCCAGTATTTCTCATGATGTACTCTGCATATAAGCTAAATAAGCAGGGCTTCAATATACAGCTGTGACGTACTCCTTGTCCTATTTGGAACCAGTCTGTTGTTCCATGTCCAGTTCTAACTGTTGCTTCCTGACCTGCATACAGATTTCTCAAGAGGTAGGTCAGGTGGTCTGGTATTCCAATCTTTTTCAGAATTTTCCACAATTTATTGTGATCCACACAGTCAAATCAGTTCAGTTCAGTTCAGTTGCTCAGTCGTGTCCGACTCTTTGCGACCCCATGAATCCCAGCACGCCAGGCCTCCCTGTCCATCACCAACTCCCAGAGTTCACTCAGACTCACGTCCATCGAGTCCATGATGCCATCCAGCCATCTCATCCTGGGTCGTCCCCTTCTCCTCCTGCCCTCAATCCCTCCCAGCATCAGAGTCTTTTCCAATGAGTCAACTCTTCGCATGAGGTGTCCAAAGTACTGGAGCTTCAGCTTTAGCATCATTCCTTCCGAAGAAATCCCAGGGTTGATCTCCTTCAGAATGGACTGGTTGGATCTCCTTGCAGTCCAAGGGACTCTCAAGAGTCTTCTCCAACACCACAGTTCAAAAGCATCAATTCTTCAGCGCTCAGCCTTCTTCACAGTCCAACTCTCACATCCATACATGACCACAGGAAAAACCATAGCCTTGACTAGATGGACCTTAGTTGGCAAAGTAATGTCTCTGCTTTTGAATATACTATCTAGGTTGGTCATGACTTTTCTTCCAAGGAGTAAGCGTCTTTTAATTTCATGGCTGCAGTCACCATCTGCAGTGATTTTGGAGCCCCCCAAAATAAAGTCTGACAGTGTTTCATGGGAAATAGATGGGGAAACACAGTCAAATAATCACCTACAAATTCTACATAGAGTCAGACTGAATTACCCTAAGAGATTACTCCTGGAAGCAGAGGGAAAGGGACAATATGATGCCAAATCTGGTTAGACCACTCATTTCCCAGTAGAGTTGACTGTGGATTACTAGCTGTGTTTATCCAAGGGACTTCCACTTAAATGATGTCCTCCTTACAGATTCCCCAGCCAAATCCTGTCCATCCCACTAAATGGATGGACTTATGTTATGGACTAAAATAGGTCACCACTGACACCAGGAATCCTCGGAATCCTCAGCTGCCCCTCATATTTTGCAGCAACATGTTGGAAAGCAGATAACGGGCATGCAAAAGCTGACACAACACTCACTGCGTAGGGAGCAATGCCCTCAGCTTGCTCCTGGACTACCCTTGGCTCAGGGGAGCTGCATCTGGGCAAGGAGAAGGCAGTGAGATTCTACAAGCCATCAGTAGGAATCCCAAAAGAATGGCCCTTAATATAACCTTCTCCTTCATGGAATTTCTTCAAATTAAGGTGCTTTTAAGGATGCAGGGTTAACCAAGACATATTCCAGGCACTGATAGCAAATGGAATGTTTACAGAATATAATTGCCTTTCCCCGCCATGACAAAGGGAATTAGGTCTCTACAGAGCTGGTGCTAAAGTGGATATTTGAACATCTCATGAACACAAGATGAGGTGTGCCATACAAGCGTATATTAAGGAGGAGAGTGTTTAAGCACTAAAACTCACACTCCCTAACTTCACTCCCCAAAAAATAATCTGATTTTTTTTAATAGCTGTTTGCTACCAATGGAACTATGATAGATACTGTCCAATAAAAACATAACAAACACTTTTTAAAGGTTTGGGGAGGGTCATTACCATACAGTTTTGTTTTTTTTTAAGTTGGAATATAATTGCTTTACAATGTTGTGTTGGGCTCTGCTACAATGGTGTGTTTCAGTGATATGTATACCTATGTCGCCTCTCCCTTGAGCCTCCCTCCCCCCGAGCCTCCCTCCCATCCCCCGTCCCACCCCTTTAGGTCGTCACAGAGCACTGAGGTGAGCTCCTTGTGTTATACAGCAGCTCATTGCTAGCCCTCTCTTTCACATTCAGTATCTATGTGCTTCTGCGTCAGTACGACTCTCTCAGTTAATCCCACCCTTCCCTCCCCCCTCAGGCTGTCCACCAGTGCTTTCTCTACATCTCTGCTTCTATTCCCCCCTGCAAATAGTTTCATCAGTTCCATTTTTCTGGATTCCACATATATGCATGAATATATGATATTTGCTTGTCTCTCTCTGACTTACTTCACTCTGTTTGATAGGCTCCAGTTTCATCCACATCACTGCAACCGATTCAATTTCACTCATGTACGTGGTTGAGTAATATGCCATTGTATATACATACCACAAGAGGCGAAGAAGAGACTTCCAGAATTCAAGGAATTTTTTTTTCCAAGAAGGCATGTAAGCAGATGCAATGGATTGCTGCATCTTTAGACGGGAGCCCCAAAGACCAGGGCCTGCTGAACATAGCATTTGACGCAGTCTGCATTTACCCTGTCACCTTCCTCCCTGTCTCACTGGTTGTAAAGTTTAGAAAGAATACTGCTCTGGATCCACAGAATCTCCTTGGGGCTTCAGTGGTTATTCTCTTTCATTGGTCATGACAGCACTTTTTTTTGAAGAGGAGAAAAATGTAGTTCATCCATACCATTTTACAATTGAAGAAGCGTGGTGTCCAGAAAGGTTGGAATTACACAGAAAGTCATGAGCCTGATAGAGTTCCCCATGACCTACAACCTGGAGCTCACAGTGATCCTCCATCCAGAAACCCCAGAGCTGGACAGCCTTCAGCCCAGCCACATTCCACTCCCACCTCCTGCTTTGCAATCTGCCTCTCGACCTGCTGGATCTGTCTCTTCATGTCTTGCCTAAGCGATGGCCTGATGGGGTTCTCTGGTCCTTCCTGAGACTTACTGAGGAATGGAGCCCTCCCTGCCTGCACAGGTCATGGGCTCCCAGGGGCTACATTCACCTACGCTAGGCTCTGAAGATGCATGATCGCTCAGTGCCATTCAGACCACACCCTAATCTAGGGATCTCTCTGATGACTCCGCCTGCATCCCAAGCAGGTCTGACATGAGATCCAGCAACCCGCCGACTTCTTCCAGGTATGCTTAAACCTGTGTGGGTAACACAGCTGCCTAAGGGCCTCCAGATCAGTGTGAGACCTGGACAATCCATGTCTGTACCATTAGAAAACTCCAATGAAATAGTCATCTGTTCTCAAATAGCTGAATGATTGGTGCTTTGTGATCAGAAAACATTTTCCAATGTTGATCATTTCTTCCAAATGAGAGAATGTGGAGGCAAAAAACAAATATATAAAGCATGTGATAATTGACTAGTTGTAGGATAACCCGTATGGCAGGTATGGATGTCTTGCTTGGAGGACAGCCCCAGGGCCCACATCCACAAGAGATCCTGACCACATCGAGTGTGAGGACAAGGACTCAGACCGTGTTGATTTTCTTCATAGGTTTGGCCCAGGTTCTTCCTTCCACAGGCTCTGTTGATTGATACCGAACCTGCAGCAGCCTGTACTCTTGTTTCTTAGGATGCAGCTTGGGTGGATAGTATGAGATTCCCTTTCTTTTTTTTTTTTTCTTCCAGGGAAAAGGGATAGGAGGGGAATGAGAAGAGCATGTTGGATTCATTGGTTTGAGTTCCATAAATAATAATTCATCAAAGGTTAGAAAATGATTTGTTTTCTGTGGAGACACTGCAGGCTCCTTGCCTAGCGTTTGGATAAGCATTTATTTAGGCAGATAGTTTATGAATTATACAGTGCTTTGTAAAATGGGGTGGTGGGGAATAAAAGGATAGCCTCTTGAAGAGCTTTCCTTGGATCCATCAGAATGGAATGAGGAGTTCTGGTCAAGGAAGCAAGGACTCCAACCCTCGCCCTGCCCCGCTGGCCACTTCCGGTCACTCTTTGCCTACACGGTATTGATCAGGGGCCTCTGGCCTCACAAAGTAGCAGGACTGAAGTGGGCTGACTTAAGATGAGGAAAGCCAATGGTCCCTCTCTCAAGAGAATGAAGGTGTGATACACACCAGACGAATTTTTCATCATATCCGATGTGCACAGGCTACCTGATGCTCTCTATGAGGACCCTGGGCCTTCCCAGGTGGCACTGATGGTAAAGAACCGGCCTGCCAATGCAGGAGACATAGGAGACTCAGGTCAGAGCCCAGTGTGGGGAAGACACCCTGGAGGAGGAAATGGCAACCACCCCAGTATTCTTTCCTGGAGAATCCTGTGGACAGAGGAGCCTGGGGAGCTGCAGTCCATGGGATCAAAGAGGCGGACAGGACTGTGTGACTGAGCACACACACCAGAGCACTGTGAAGGTCCTTGGACCCAAGGAGAGAGCACCTGTAAACTGACTTTATAGACGTGGAACGCAAGCACAGCCAGGAAGGGGCAGGGTGGGGAGCAAGCCTCCGATTCGGTCAGATGAGCCTCAAGCCTTCCTGACTTCTGATCTTGTTCCACGTAGAAAACAAGAGAATCAAGGCAGAGGCATAGCCACTGGGGCATGGAGGTGCATCCAAGGAAGCACTGCCCAGAGTTCTCTGGCTGAGAATCGGAACACTCAGGTGCTTGGTGGTGGTTATGAGGCTAGAGACATCTGAGCATCCTCAGAGCTTAATGCACACTTGTGAGGGTCATCTGTGCAATATTAGTTGAATTAACTCAACAAAAATATGCTGATTTCTACTCTGCCTCAGGAGCTAAGGACACGAGAGTTAAGGACACAAACATGAACAAGACAGAGTCTGTTGAAGAAATCAGAAGGAAAAAAAAAAGCTAAGTGTCACGTGGTTTGTAATAATATATTGAATAGAGGACACAGCAAGAAAGAGGGATGAATGATGATTTCTGCTGGAGATGTCATAGAAAGTGTCAATCAGGAAAAGAGATTTGACCTAGGTCTTGAAACACAATGAAAAGGTCACCATATTGATTAGGGTCCAGAATGCGTCTAAATAAGAGGAGAAAAAGAAGGCAGGTTGGGCAGGAGAGAGGAAGGAGGGAGGGAGAAGGATCCAGAAAAGTAGAAACTTACACCAGGCACTTCAACTGGAGGGAGTCCAATCCTGGGAATTGGTTATATGGCCCTTAGAACAGCTGAGGATTGAATATGAGGACAATGAGAGAATCTAGGCATTTATCACAGCTGGAATCTACCACCACCATCACCAGGAAAGGAGGTGGTGATCTCAGAACCCAGAAACTGCAGTACCACTGGGCCAGGGAAATTCAGAACCAGGGTGGGTCAATTTCTAACATGGGTACAGACAGGCAGCTTGATGTCTTCCCTGACTGTGAGATGAAAACTGAAACTTATTAGCCATCTCCCCAGGGTCATGTATCTGGTAAGACCTGAGTGGGTCTCCCTATCTCCAGAGATTTTGCCCTTAACCATCCTCAACAAATGCCTCTTAGTTTTGAGGCTTCACTAAATACTTTGCTCATTAACCAGTTCTCAAAGTGTTTTCACGTAGTCCCATGTTTCAAATCAAATTTCTTTCTCAATCAAATTTTCCAGGGTCTTGGTATGCTAATCCCAGACACTATACCCTACTGGCAGCTTCTTGCTTTTAGGAAATATGGCAAAATTTTATTCTTCTTGTAAAAATTTTAAAACAATTATTAGTTGTGATACTTTGTCAGATAATTGAGTGAAAATAGTTTTATCTTAAGTAATAGTTTAATAGTTTTATCTTATTGTGAGAATTACATTTCTGGCACCAAAAGCAGAGGTCTTATGAAATCCCGGCATTAGCGACCTTTGGGAAGAATTTAAGGATGGTGACCCCAGAATGCAAATATGGGACCTCATGTGAATCTAAGATACTTTCTATTGATAAGAGTTAAGTTGCTGCCTGCACCCCAAATTCAAGCTGTTCCAAGCCCCTTTGGCAAAATAGGTGCCTCTGTTACAGGCCGTTTATGCTTCAAGGTTTCATCTTGGTCATTACGGCTGCTGTTGCTGATTTAAATATTTTAATGAATGATGCTATTGTCTCTGTGCCTGAGGGTCTTTTCAGCAGAGGTCGCAATTTGAAGGAAGAAAAAAAAAAACAGAAAAATAGCTCTAAAAAAGTCAGTGACGATGGATGACTCACTTTGGATGTGAAGCGAAACTCAAGCTTGAGGCTTCTATGTTAATGAAGGAAGTCCCCCCAAACCCCAGTGTCTGGCAGAGGAGGGGTTTCAGAGGCATGGAGGTGTGTCATTGGAGGAACTAAGGCCATCTCCCAAGAGCATCATCACCACACTGTACCATCAACCAAAACTAAGGGACTGGATAGACATTACAGATAAAGTCATTATAAGCATCTGGCATTAAGGGTGCAGAGAAGGAGATGGAGAGGAAAGTAAATCATTTAAATAATGTGGGGAATTCGGCCTCTTCTTCCACGGGAAGGGAATTTCTGTCCCAATGTGAGCATAACCGGGGAGTGTGACTTCTGTCCCTCAGTTGCTCAGTTATGTCTGACTCTTTGTGACCCTTTGGGCTGCAGCACACTGGGCTTCCTTGTCCTTCACCATCTCCCAGAGTTTTCTCAAACTCATGTCCATTGAGTCAGTGATGCCATCCAATCACTCATCCTCTGTCGTCCCCTTCTCCTCCTGTCTCTGTCTTTCCCATCATCAGGGTCTTTTCCAATGAGTCAGCTCTTCGCATCAGCTTCAGCATCAGTCCTTCCAATGAATACTCAGGACTGATTTCTTTGAGGATTGACTGGTTTGATCTCTTTGCAGTCCAAGGGACTCTCAAGAGTCTTCTCCAGGACCACAATTTGAAAGCATCAATTCTCCGATGCTCAGCCTTCTTCATAGTCCAACTCTCACATAAGACTACTGGAAAAAACACAGCTTTGACCATACGGATCTGCAAAGTGACTTCTGTTTGCTTACACTAAACAGATCCCAATTCCGACTAGTGAGAACATCTCACCATGGAGGGAAGATGCCAGTGTTTCCAGATGGGTAGTTCTCTTGCACCATGGATCTGAAACTTGGGTCTAGTCCTGCCTCTGACGTTCTCCTGAAGAACAGCAGCATGTCCCACCATGAAGGAAAAACTGTAGGTGACTAGTGATTGAGAGATGGTCAAACTGACTCCAGAATGGCAGCCTCCAAGGGATAGCAGGAGATTTTGATCTTGTGTGATTTTCAATTTTCATGCTGACTCTGGACCTTTATGATGACAAGGCCCATTCATCCACTTAACCATGCACTTTACAGTTATCGATCACTTTCTCTGACTCAGGCAGCTAGCTGAGGATGCCCAAGCTACAGTGATGAACAGTCGGGGGTGAAGGAGATGGACGAGAAGCAAGAATACCCACAGTGTGACTTCAGGTAGTGGTCAGAGTTATAGAAACAGCGAAGCGCAAGGAGGAGGTGGGGGCAGGAGTTGTCATTCGGAATTGGGGACCCAGGGTCTGCGAGTATTTCTCTGAGAAAGTGAAAATTTAGCAGATACCAGTGCTGTGAGGAGGGGCTGCTGGGGACAGATCCATGCAAAGAATTCCAGAGAAAGAAGCTTCAAGTGAAGAGCTGGGCATGTTTGAGAAACAGCTCATATCTCTATTCACTAAATTTGTGTGATTCCCTCCAGAAAACAATGAGGGAGCAGGTGAGCTGTGATCAACTCCATTTTAGAGATAAGGAGCAGGAGAGCCATGAGATTTCTGTCTGGGGTGTGGCCAAGTCCAGCAGAGGCAGATGTGAGCTGGGAAGGCACTTCCAATCAGAGTCCGGGGACGGAGCTGAGAAAAGTACAGCCCAGTGGAGGCTCGGTCAGAGAACCGGAATCTGTGGTCAAACAAGGATCAGGCCACGGTCATGAACACAGCTGCCAAGACAGGCGCAAGGTCGAAGGCCAATGCCAGGAATTCATCAGGGCCAGTGAGTCCTGTGTGGACAGTCCTATGTCGAGAATTGGTAAAGTCACCAAGAAAGAGCATGAAAGGGTTTCACAGAGGGCACTAGTGGTAAAGAACGCATCTGTCAATGCAGGAGACGTAAGAGACTCAGGTTTGATCCCTGGGCTGAGAAGATTCCCTGGAGAAAAGCAAGGCACCCCACTCCAGTATTCTTGCCTGGGAAATCCCCATGGACAGAGGAGCCTTGTGGGCTACAGTCCACGGGGTCGCAGTGAATCAGACATGACTGAAGTGACTTAGCATGCGCACACACAGAGAGCATCAAAGCTCTCTCAAGAGCCTTCTGGGAGGCTGGCTTCCTGAGATTTGCTCTTGCCTACTTGTAAATCTAGGTGCAACAGGTGATGACATTTAAATATACATGGAATTAATTGTTAAAATAACACTTTAAAAAGAATAATAAGGGATCATTTGAAATGGGGGAAAGGGAAATCCAGGGACGCTCTTGCATGAAGAGGCGGCCATAGTCATCTGGGGCTGAGAACTGAGTCACTGGCAGCAAAAGCCAGGCTTCTAGTAAGGAACTGTTGCATGAGTGGAAACAGGGACATTTCCTGGGGGCTAATGTCCAGCTCTGATTTATGTTTTGGGTCCTCACATGAGAGATACCTTTCTCAACAGAATTTTTATAAATACACCTGGCTCAGCCTCTACTGGGAAGGCACACTGTATTTGGTGTGTAGTCGTTGGCTATCTTTTGGGAAAATTCCAGATCATGGGTGAGGTGCTGGCTAGTTTTTTAGCCCCGCCTGTGTCAGAATCCTGCCTGTTTGTCAGCCTTCATTTCTTCCCTAAACAATTCCCAAAGCATAGCCAGACAGGGCGGCAGCTTCCACTGCCATGAAGCCCTTGGGCTTGCTGTGGCCAGTGTAGACATGGAGAATCCAGGAGCCAACAAAACAGGTATCACCCATTGCCTACACCCTCGAAATTGCCACAGAGATTCCCTTCCTTGGGGATCTGGTCTTGAACAATGCAACCAGCACGAGTTCATAATTAAAGTTTTCAAGATTTCTGCTTCAGTTGTTTTGCTCAAAAAAACATAATCTCTTGGAGGTTAAAATGATGAAACTAGTATTTACAAAGACTGAATGGTCTCAAGCACTGGGCCTTGGAGGGCAGCTTGGGAGGAGGAAGAAGGTCAGGGGGAGGACAGGAGGTGCTTTCTGCTCTGGGAAAGTTCTGGCAGGCAGCTAACAGGAGCTTTGAAAGATTTACTCTTCCACCCTCCACCCCAGCCATTATGCCGCCATATTCCCTTCTGGGCTAATCCAGAACGTGATCCAGTGAAAAGGTTTAGAAATCTCATCTCCATTTTCAGACATCTCAGCTGCTGCAAGGAACTCTATTCTCTTCAAGACCTCCCACCAGAAATTTGTATATTTACCTGCAAACATTTATCTCATACCAAGGATCAGCATCACTGGTCCATTGAGGTCAACATGTTGTTGCCAGAACGAATGCAAATCATGTTCAAGAAAATTACATGTGTAAAAATCCATAAGCTTAGAAGGATGAGATGCTCAGACAAATTCATTTTTAATAAACATCAGTTGAGTACCTTCTATGTAATACCATATATACACGTAGTACATCTATGTCGTCACCTTCGTCCTGGGCAGCAGGCTAAGTCCTAGCAATAATAACAACCAGTAACTTCTGTGAGTGCAGAAGTGGCTCAGATGGTAAAGAATCTGCCTGCAATGCAGGAGACCCAGGTTCAGTCCCTAGGTCAGGAAGATCCCCTGGAGAAAGAAATGGCAATCCACTCCAGTATTCTTGCCTGGAGAATCCCATGGACAGAGGAGACTTTGGCCACCTGATTCAAAGAGCTGATTCATTAGAGAAGACCTTGATGCTGGGAAAGATTGAAGGCAGGAGGAGAAGGGGATGACAGGGGACAAGGTGGTTGGATGTCATCACCGACCAAATGGACATGAGTTTGAGCAAGTTCCAGGGAGATGCTGAAGGACAGGGAAGCCTGGCAGGCTGCAGTCCACGGGGCTGCAAAGAGCTGGACTTGACTGAGCGACTGAACAGGAACAGCAACTTCTGTGAAACTATGGTTTAATAATAACGAGAACAACAACTTGTGTGAAACTACAGTTTGCAACCGGTGTCTCCTCGATTTATGCCACAGGCCTGTGAAATTCTAATTATTAATATCATTTGACAGACAGAGGACAGGAAAACTCAGAGACATCAAGTAACTTTCTCAGGGTCACACAGTTATTGAAACAGTAAAGCTGGGCTTGAAGCCAAGTTTTCAGATTTTCAGTTGAGAGCCCCATCCTCCTCAGGAGGCTGCTGGTGTAGATACGGGGCCATCAGAGAGCTGAAAGATTAATACTTTTTTTAAATATGATGGGAAATTTTTACTGATTCATACTAGTCTGTATTGGTCTCATACAGCTTATTTTCCATCCGGGTTGTAGCTCTTAAAATTGAAAATCAAAATTATCAGTATGCATTGTGATAATCACATAGACACATGTGCACATACAGTTACTTACCTGCGCCAAACGCTTCACACAGGTCATTTATGTAACCCACACACAATCCTATGAAGTAAATGATCTCATCATCCTTACTTTGCACAGGTTTAAAGAAAAGAAGTAACTTGTCCAGTCACATAATTGATGACGGTTCAAAATCAAACCCACTCTAGTATTCTTGCCTGTGAAATTCCATGGACAGAGGAGGCTGGTGAGCTATAGTCCATGGGGTCTCAAAAGTGTTGGACATGACTTAGTGACTAAACAACCAACTTGATTACACCTGCAAAGATTTTAATCTCAAATAATGTTGCATTCACAGATCCCAGGGGTTCAGACTCTGATAAATCTTTGGGGAGCAGGGGACACAGTTTAACCCATATGCTACCCATTGCCTTCTTCCTCACCCTCATGCCAGGTTTCCTCTGTCTCATTTCATAAAACGGTCATCTTTCAGCTGGGAATTATAAAGTGCTCAAAGATGATAGAAGGGAAAATTGATCCCCAGGTAAAGGATTGTGAGTGTGTCAGGAATCCAGTCTGAATCATTCCTTCTTCCTGGGATCCATCAGTCCTCACAATTTTTTTTTTTTTTTCAGAACATGATGAGTTTCATCTTCCAAAGCAGAGTGTGCTGATGAGAAATGGAATTGAGCACAACTACCTCTTTGAAGTCCCTTTAAGACTTCCCTGGTGGCTCAAATGGTAAAGCCTCTGTCTACAGTGTGGGAGACCTGGGTTCAATCCCTGGGTCGGGAAGATCCCCTGGAGAAGGAAATGGCAATCCATTCCAGTACTATTGCCTGGAAAATCCCAAGGACAGAGGAGCCTGGTAGGCTACAGTCCATAGGGTCTCAAAGAGTCGGACATGACTGAGCGACTTCACTTTCACTTTCACCTCTTTGTTAAACCTGATTTTTTAAGCTTCTGTCTTAAAAAATGTCCACAAAATATTTACTTTTAAGGTAATGAAAAGAGAAAAATCTTACCTTTACTCAGCACACAAGACTCCCTGGTTCTAAAAATGATTAAGCCCCATATCCAATGCTTTTGTGATTAACAGAGTTGTTGTCTAGTCTATATATTGTGGTTTTTTCTTCTCTGAGATTATACTAGTTAAAGTCATTGCCTGTAAAGCCAGTATCCTGATATAAATGTGAAGAAAACCATTCACTTTATCCCCTTCATGGCTGTTTAAGTATCTTGAACTGATAAGTTAGTAAGAAATCGCAAAGTGTGCACAACCCAATGTGATGTGATGTGAATACTCAGAAGGGAGTCTGAGCACTGAGTTACTCAAAATCCCCACTGCCCAGGCAGAAACCTGTATTTCCAAAGTAAATTACTTGTAAGGCGCAACATCTCAATGAAATATTCAAGTTTAAACCCATTCTGTATTCCCAATTTTAAATACAGACACAAACTTAGGCTGTAGCTTCCCAGGCCATATCTGAAAGTGAGCAGGTGCATTGAATCAATCAGCTGGAGTTGGCAGACAGAAAAATAATCCTTCCACCCAAAGTCAACTGCAAAAATTCATAAATAAAAAACAGAGCTATGGAAAATCTCAGCTATACAGGAAAGTTTGTACATGTGCATTTAAAGATTTAGCTTATTTTTTCCCCAGCTTGGAGATTTAAGGGACCTGTTTTAATAGGCAAATATGTATGAACTTGACTTTCACCAAAAAACTTGTTTACAGTTGCAGAAGTTTTTGACCAGAGTTAACACTCGGGAGCAGAAAATTGTTTACAGGGCAATGAAAGAGGAATTTGAAAATCTTGTTGAATCAGAATGAGCTGTGCTCACGAACAGGGAGAACAGAAGGCCAGTTTCTTTGCCTCCTCTTCCAGGAAGCCATTCATTCTTCCAGCACCTTGGAGCATGTCCAAATCTAAGGAAGAAGGGGGAAAACCCACACAGCAGAAGACCCCTTATGTGTGGGTCCCTCTGATCTTAATCATCACTTGCTGAGTTCTTTAGAAATGGCAGAAATGAAAGTCGAGAGCATCCAGCTTGAGCTCTTTGGGTACCAGAGCTCCGCAAGCCATGTTCAGGTCCTTTCCTTTCTGGAAGATCCCCATCCCTTCCAACTGAAATGACTCAGATTCTCAGAATGTCACTCTGCTCAGCGCATATTACTTCTCATACTCAAGGCGGTGCCCTCTGATTGTCCCAGGCCAACTCTGCCACCTTTAGCTAATAAACCTTGGGTCAACAGTAGCACCTGAGCCCGCCCCTGCTAAGAGAAAGCGATATGCTAAAATAAACAATGACTGAAAGCTGGGGCAATAGGCTCACATTCATGCAGCCAAGACCATTATAAATCCTTTGCTCACGATCCACTAATAAATACTAACTGCAATGGCAATCCTGAACCTTAGGCACGATTTGCCCTACTATTTTTTTCTAATTTTTGTGGTTTTCCCCCTCTCTTTTTTCTTTTCCTCAGTCCCTATTGACTTCTTTCTCGCCCTCTTGCTTTGATGTTTGACTTAATGGTCTCATAATTTTCAGCTCAAGTCTAGAAGCACCATTGTGTTCATGACCTCTGAGCCAGGAGGCAGTTTAGGCAGAAGGGTTCAGGCCAGAAGAGGCAGGCCAAGCCAGAGAATTCACGGTGGGGAGAGAATGGGGAAGACCAGACACCTGGAGATGCCCCGCCTCCCAATCTCCTCTAATGCTCACTCCCACCCCCTCCAGATGTTCAAAGGCAAGTCAACAGTTTATCTTTCTTGACAACATTTGTGTGGATGCTAAAGGGCCACCTAGTCAAAGCTATGGTTTTTCCAGTCATCATGTATGGATGTGAGAGTTGGACCGTAAAGAAGACTGAGCTCTGAAAGACTGATGCTTTCAAGTTGTGGTGCTGGGAAATACGCTTGAGAGTTCCTCCTCCAGCAAGGAGATCCAACCAGTCCATCCTAAAGGAAACCAACCCTGAATATTCACTGGAAGGACTGATGCTGAAGCTCGATACTTTGGCCACCCACTGTGAAGAGCCGACTCATCCGAAAAGATCCTGAGGCTGGGAAAGATTGAGGGCAGGATGAGAAGGGGATGACAGAGGATGAGATGGTTGGATGGCATCTTTTGACCTGAGTTTGAGCAAACTCTGGGAGATAGTGAAGGACAGGGAAGCCTGGCATGCTGCAATACATGGAGTCACAAAGAGTCAGATATGCCTGAGTGACTGAACAACAGCAATAATCCAGGTCAGGGACACGCTTGCAGGTCCATGCAATCCCTAGCTCAAGTCCATTCTCATCTCAGAAAAGCACCCCTCCTCTTGTCTTCTTGTTAACTCTGTTTGCAATTACTGAAAAGGATATATCTGAAGGCAAACTCAAGACTGGGGGAGAAAGTGGAGGCAATGAAGTTTGGCACACAAAGCAGGACATGTGATGGTTCCAACTCAGGGATCTCATCTGACCACACCCCTGCCCTGAAAACCTCCGGAGCCCCCCATCCCCAAGTGGATAGACCCCAGGGCCCTCAGTCCACGTGCTCCTGAGCTGGCCAAGCTGGCCTCTCCAGCTCCTTTTCTCTTTTTACTGTTTCAGGGGCTGAGCTTCAGACTCACCCAACACACTTGGTCCTCCAGGCCTGCTGCACTTCTGAGATGAAGAGACTCCTTGGTCCTCATTTTTTCCTTAAATAGCATTTGATCAGCTATTAGCTAGACATCTCTGCTCCAGAAAGGTTTTTGATTTTCAGCTAAACACACACACATGCACACATACTTTTTTGCTAGATAGAAAATTACATGAGCATAGAGTTATAACTATAGTGTGAAGGTCTGTCTGTGTGTGTATGTCTGTATTTCAGAGAGATGGAAGAGAGACCACACCATTCATTTTGGACTTGATACCATGAAACAGTTGCATCTTGTTTCAATACCTGAGATTCCCTACCACCTTGATAAATGTTAGGTGCCTGATTGGTATTGAATGAGTGAATGAGCTGCCTCCACCATCTCCACCCTGGAAAAGAGGCCTTTCCTGAGTTCCTATAGCATCTTCTTCTCACTTCTTCCTTGTTAGTATTAGTCATTCAGTTGTGTCTGACTCTTTGTGACCCCAGGAACTGTAGCCTGCCAGGCTCCTCTTGTCCATGGGGTTTCCCAGGCAAGAACACTGGAGTAGGTGTAGCCAGTCCCTCCTTCAGGAGATCTGCTTGACCCAGAGACCGAACCTCTGTCTCCTCCATTGCAGTTGGATTCTTCACCATCTGAGTCATTAAGGGAGTCATTTCTACCTTAGGGGCTACCAAGTCTGTCTGTCTGGCTGTCTGCTCCCACGTCTGTCACCAGTCTAGACCATGACGCTTTGAAGCCAGGGATGTCTTGTGGATTTCTCTGTCTTCAGCATCCCAGCCGGAGACTGGAAAAAACACACACAAAGAAAAAAACCTCAGACTACTTATTGAATCATGAGCATGTGTGTGTACAAGGTTCTGACTGCGGTCTTTTGTTCTATGTTTTTGAAATCTTCTTTTACTGTTTTCAAATGTGTTCTTGGTTGAGAGGAGCCTGGAACACAAGTTCCTCCCACACCCGTCTCGCTGCATCCGTATTCCAGAGACGGTCCCCATCAACCCCAGCCCGACCAGGTACGACTAAGCCTGCAGGAGCTGAAGATAACATACTTCCGAGGGCACCTGTGAGGGATGAGGTGAGCAGAGTTCCTGCCGCTGCCCTCGGCAGGCAATTTTTTATCTCCAAATATAATGTAATAAGATGTGATAATAAACACACCACACAGGCAAACAAATCACTCCTTCTCCCAACTGCTGTCTCGCTCGCACTGACCGCTGTAAAGCATGAAACAAATGTTAACTCTTCTCAACTAAACTACATTTTTAAAAGCTAAGTGAATATGTTTTTTTAATGCTAAATGATGCTACTGGATGGAGGACATTAGCATTTTTCTCAAAATAGTCAACAGCAGATGCTTAAAAGTCTTCAGGTACATTTGAAAAAAGAAGGAAGGGAAGAAAATAATAGTAAAAACCAGAAGGGACAGTAAAAACTAGTTGCTTTCCTTAGAAGTCCTAGAAAAGAGCCCTATTTTAAGTCCTTTTCTAGGATGGAACTAAATTACTTTGCCTCCAGTTTTATGATCATTAAAAATATAGTCAGATCAGCTCTCACTTCCTTTTTCTCTGATGCCCCTCAAGTGCCTCTTAGGCCAAGTATACAGGATAACAGGTCATAACATTTTTTGCAAATATAGTCCAATTAGCACCAAATAGGGGGAAATGAATCAAAACTATAGAAATATGGGAAAACAAACAGCGCTCGCTGCCATGATAGGATGTTAGCATTATTTATTTAACCACAGTTCTCCCACTGAGAGAAGCCCTGTTTCAAAGCCTTTCTAATGAGAAAGAAGAAGCCTTTCTTTTGACAAATTGTATCATAAAATAGCCCTGTCTACTCTGCCAACTAAACCCAGGACTCAATGAGCTTTCCTGTTCATTGTACCCGGTTTTAAGAATAAGAACAAAGAAAGTGACCAGACTTATTCTTTTCTTAATTTTTATTTTGTATTAGAGTATAGCCAGTTGGAGGATGAGATGATTAGATAGCATCACTGACTCAATGGATATGAATCTCGAGCAAACTCTGGAAGATGAAGACAGAGGAACTTGGCATGCTGCAGTCCATGGTGTCTCAAAGAGCTGGACACAGCTTAGCGACCGAACAACCACAGAGCTGAATATCAACGTTGTGATAGTTTCAGATGGATAACAAAGTGACTCAGCCATACATACACAAGCATTCTTTCTCCCATCCAGGCGGCCAGACTTATTTTTGACAAGAAGTAGGCTAAGGTGATTTTCTTTTCAAGATCACATAAGGTCAAATTGTTTCATCCAGGGCTTCGCCACTTCAGTACTATGTGCTACTATCAAAGTGTTAGAGGTTTTGTTAAATGAAGCTTCCAGCTCTTAAATCCTGAGTGTCAATTTGATACCACAAAGACTGTGGAGCTGACAGCCATAGGAATATTTCCTACTCAGGATCCAATATGCATCGATACATGTGTATGTATAATTGAATCACCTTGCTCTATGCCTGAAACTAACATTGTTAACCAATTATACGCCAATATAAAATAAAACTTAAAAAATGAAAATAAAACACCCAACATGCAATTCTAGTCTGGGGACTAAAACAATGCCCAGTACCAAAGGAGGCCCTGTTATTTTTTTAATTTATGTATTTTTGGCCATGCCAGCACAGGCGGGATCTTAGTTCCCCAACCAGGAATCAAACCTACGCTCCCTACATTTGAAGTGCAGAGTGTTAGCCTTCTGGACTGCCAGGAAAGTCCTCAAAGGGAGCCCTCTTGATTTTCCACACCCCTCCTTCCATCAAACCCACAGTTTACTCCAATAGACCATCAGCTCTTCTGTTGAATCTAGGCACCAAAATCATGGTTGCCGTTTCAGTTTGGGTCTAAATATATCCATCAAAACGTGCTCCCGGGTAGTTTACAAATACAGCAAGAGGACTGCATATGAATGAATGAACTCACTATCCAGGGTGTCTCCATGAAGGCCACCCAGCAGCGACCTCTCCAAGACATGGATCATGGACCCCAGAGAGTTCTTCTGACTCTTCCTCCTCGAGCTCCTTCTTCTGTGGGCTCTGCTGCAGTGACATCAAGATTTCTCGTGTGTTGGGAATCCTGCACATCTCTTGTGCGATCGTCCACATTCTTGTCCTGTGCCCTTGGCGCTGACATGCTCTTACCCTTGGGTCAGGGTCCTGAGTGTGTTCTGCAAGACATCTGGGATCATTTGTATCCATCAATCCAAGTTCCCTTTCGGTGCTATGTCCTCAGCAGTTGTTTTCTCTGGAGGATTCTCTCTCCATGAGTCTATGAATGTCTGCATGAGGATTTATTAACCAAGGGATGGTCCTGTCTGTCATGTCACACTCTTTACCCTGTCCTTCACCTCAACTTGCTGCTACAATTGGAGGTAAGTCTTAAGGACTTTCTGTGCAGAAAGATTATTGGGGTTCAAGTTTGAGAATAAAGGGGTCATGCCCTCTCCTATCTCTCATTTCAAACCACACAGAACATGGCATCGAGACCCTGCCGCTGGCTGGCTGAGAACCTTAACTGTTCCCCCACCTGTCTGCTTCGAGAGTGAGCATGGGTCCCAGCTCCGTAGAGGTATCATGTTCTAACAGAAAAAGGGTCTAGCCGAATGCCTTGTCCTGCATTCCCCCAGCAGTGTTTCAGGAGACCCCTGACTGGAAAGGTAGACAAAGAGACCAAAGACAATCTAGAACCTCAGCCAAGTCGGTGAAGGAACCCACATCCTTGCTCTTCAAAGGCATGCAAGCTCCCATGCAGAAGCATGTGAGCCCAGACTCTAGACTCTGGTCAGCCCAATTTCCCGTCTCTTAACCCCCTCTCTCTCCTGTTGTGCAAAAACCCTGAGTAAGTGCCAGCTTCCTTAATAGAAATGGACTTTCCATCTTGCCCATTTAGGAGCACTTTCCTACTTCAGCCTACGCCAAGATTACCCCACCAGCTCCATGCTTCCACCACACAAGTACATGCCCAAGACTGTCCTACTGACCAACTGGCCTGTCCATTTCCCACACTGGCATGTGGATTTCTTGGGTTCCCTCTGTGTGTGTGTGTGTGTGTGTGTGTGTGTGTGTGTAAATTTCCTGTGTTCATTCTTTCTATTTCCTCTCCACCCTCCTTTCTTTCTTTCCTTCAATTACCCATTAAGTAAAATGAGATTACTACCCTACAGCTTGCGAGGCACTGTTTGGGGCATTTGAGACAGAGCAGAGACAAGGGCAGATGGACTCTGCCCTCATGGAACTAATATTTACATATTAGCTGAAGGAGAATCAAAGAGAGGGAGGCATGGTGAAAAGAAAAGAAAAAAAAAAAAAGGGTGCCGATGCAATTCTTCATTCCACAATTTACTAAAAGCAACACTGAGGTAAACTGAGTGACATCTTTCATTCTCAGCTTCCTGATTAACTAAAAATGATTGTGCCCAGTCTGTAAGGTTATAGGTACTGAAATGAATAATGCTTGCAAAGCAACTGGTACATAGTAGGTCTTCAGAAGATGTAACCATTATATAAGGACCTATTTTTAGCACAGGGAACTCTGAATATTCAATAAAAACCTAAATGGAAAAGAAGTTTAAAAAGAATAGATGCATGTATATGGATGACTGAATGACTTTTCTATACACCTGAAACAAATATAACATTGTTAATCAACTATTTACCAATATAAAGTAATTTTTTAATTAAAATAAGAAAGGAAATAAATGTAACCATGTTTTATCGTTGTGCCCATTGTCTTAAGTACTGGTATCAAAACATGACTTGTAAACATGTCCCAATATATGTCTATATGTTCAGAAATCATGATATAAATGTGTAAATATTAGCAAGCATGCTTTAATAAAGTTTAATTTCTACTTCTATTTTTAGATGACGATAAATAGAAATAAAGTTCTAGTATGTTTCCTCACACCACAATAAATCATTTTGGGTACCCCTAGGGGCTAACACCCACTTTGAAGATCAGTGGTAGAAAATGTGAGTTTTCAGGGAATTTATGAGGGCAACTTCAGAGGAAAAAAAAAATCTTCAAAAATTCCATGCTGTTTACAACTCTCTTAGGAGTATCTTGTTAATAAAGCAAAAGTGTTAGCCACTCACTCACGTCCAACTCTTTGCAGCTGCATGGACTGTAGCCCACCAGGCTCCTCTGTCCATGGGATTCTCCAGGCAAGAATTTTGGAGTAAGGTTGCCGTTTTCCTTCTGCAGGGGATCTTCCCGACCCAAGGTTCGAAATCTGGTCTCTTGCATTACAGGCAGATTTTTTTACCATCTGAGCCACCTAGTAGGTGTGTCAAGTGAATGGTAACACCATTTATTACAGCACTTGTCAAAGTTTACTAAAGAGCAAATTGTGAACACCATGTGCCCCAGAAATTGTACCCTTAGAGCATTCACCTTGGAAAAGAGATTACTCATTTTTTTGTCATGAAACTTCTTGATGGTCTTGTGATATTTATATGCATATGCATTATTGTATTGTAGGTAAACTATATTATATATGTATATATATAATCATACATTTTCATATACATTATTTGTGCCATACTATATTATATATGTATATGATACATACAAATATGTGTATATATTATACACATTATAACATGTAATATTATAATGTGTATAATAAATGCATACAAGGATTTTAAATGAAACCAATTATATTGAAAGCACATATGAATGTTTCAGAGAAGGCACTGGCACCCCACTCCAGTACTCTTGCCTGGAAAATCCCATGGATGGAGGAGCCTGGTGGGCTGCAGTCCATGGGGTCACTAAGAGTCGGACATGGCTGAGCGACTTCACGCATTGGTGAAGGAAATGGCAACCCACTCCAGTGTTCTTGCCTGGAGAATCCCAGGAACGGGGGAGCCTGGTGGGCTGCCATCTATGGGGTCTCACAGAGTCGGACACGACTGAAGCGACTTAGCAGCAGCAGCGTGAATGTTTAACACACACAATTTTGAAATTATAAGTACTTTTTCTTAACTCGCTAAGCTAAAAGTCTAGCAATAGTTTTATAATCACTGTACATTTGAAGTGCTGATGCTCCTCAATTGTATTTTGAGGCACCTTCACCAACTGCAATGTGATCTGAAACTGGGGTGTCCATTTTGTAACAAAGCTGCAGCGCCACCAAAACTATTAGGGTTTGTTGTCCACATTCAAAAAGGAAGTGCTAAATTTCAGGTAAATGTCAGCAAAAATGAAAATTAACTTTTTCTCTCTTTCAAGTCCGAGACCCCTAAATTCTATAATGCCACCCTTCAGAAACTCTCCCCAACATGTTTCCAAGAAAACATAGTCGAGGATGTGTATTCCAGCATGGTTTGTGACAGTTAAAAATAAAAATAAGCTGGCTATTAGTTATTGGGGAAAAAAATGTGCTTCTTAAGGATTTATATTCAATAGCATATTAAAGCATGACCTAAAAGATTCACAGAAAACACTGGATGATAATTCTCTTTGGAGAAGGAGAGAGGAAAATGGGGTAATGGTGGAAAAAAGGTGAGCTCAACTTGTACTTATACATATTCCAGACAGAAAGGCAGATAGAGAGAGTGAAGGAGGGAGGGAGGAGAGGGAAGGGATACATAGAATTCTAGATGTTGGGTGTATTTTACCATTTTCAAAATATGAAATACATGCAGTATGGGTGCATATGTATATGTAAAGACATACACATACATATATATGTGTGTGCATATCTTTACATATATATTAACAGATAGATGTACAAATATTCCTGTTCATCAAGAGGTCCAAGGAGATTGTCTTTATGGCAATAATGTTAAGACTGCATTTAAATAATAACCTAGATCTCTTTTAAGTTTCAAAGTCATGAAGGAAAAAAAGAAAATGAAAACTAAAAACGCAGAATTCTTTGTTCACCATCCAGTTTCTTGATAAGACTGACATCATTTTTGGAAGAACATTAAAAGCCAGAATTATCAGCACCAATATTTAGTAAGTTTCATTTTTCTAACTCTACGATTGTTGCACCTTTCATAAAAAAATGTTGTTTGACGGCAGGATGTGAATATTCAAGTTAGGAAGAAAATAAAAGACTTCCATATAGAGTGACGCCTCAGAAAAGGGCAGGTTCAAATTTTATTAAGAATATACTTGTCACTTTGTAAACGGCATCATCCCTGGGAAATGACGCGGTGAGCCCCCTGGTCCATCGCAGCCGCCGCCGTGCAAGGCAGTGCCTCTTTGTGAATTGTTCTCATTACTTTGTTTCGAAGCAGAATTTGGCGCCTGCTGTTGCAAAGGTTGATCACCAATGTCTCAGAAAGCACACAAGATAACGCAGGTGAGGGAGAAACCTTCAGAATGAAACAACATGGGGAGATTATGTAAAAGCTATTTCCAGTCATGAAAATAAAATCAGTCTGAATAGGGAGCCGGCTCTGGATGGAGCGTTTCATGCAGTGCACATGTGCTGGTTTTAAGATGTTCACTAGGCTCTGAAATCATTACAGTAGCCAGCTGTGCCAGCCTTTGCAATGTGCAGGTTTACAAAATCCCATTGTTGGAGGAGAGCTCAACTGTCATATGCTCCTCATATGCCTCTAACCCTTGAATTAAGTCAATAATGATGAGAACAGCAAAAACTAAAGATTACAATGGACCAGGCACCGTTCAAACATCTCCCATGTTTCCTATGAACTTTATCTCTACTTGCATATCTGCACTGACAGGGAGCTCATTACCTACTGAAAGTGAAAGTGAAGTTGCTCAGTCATGTCCAGCTCTTTGCAACCCCATGGACTATAGCCTACCAGACTTCTCTGACCATGGGGTTTTCCAGGCAAGAGTACTGGAGTGGGTTGCCATTTCCTTCTCCAGGGGATCTTCCTGATCCAGGGATCAAACCCAGGTTTCCCACATTGCAGGCAGACACTTTACCCTCCAAGCCACCAGAGAAGCCCTCATTACCTCCTAATGAAGTCCATTCATTTTTGGAGAGCCTTAGTTGGACAGTTTTCTATCAAGTGGAAAACAGTACTCCTTGGATTCTACCCACTGGCCCTAGTTCTATCCCTAAGAATGGAAGCCCTCCCTTTCTAATCCTTCCTAGTATATTTGAAGGCAGCTCTCATGTCTTTTGCAAGCCTCCCTTCTACACTAACTGTCCCAAGGAACCATCCTATGGTTTGCACCTACTCCCATGTAAGTCCTATCACTATCTCCATGATTCTTCAGTGAATGTCAATGGCCAACACATCGTTTAAAATACTCACAGTGGGGAATTCCCTGGTGGTCCAATGGCTAAGACTTGTGCTCCTCATGCAGGGGCCACTGGTTCAGTCTCTAGCTGGGGAACTAAACCCCACATGACTCATGACATGACCAAAAAGGAAAGTAAAGTGTCCACAGTGCAATAGTATTGATGTGCTCTGGTCAGCAGGACAATCCCTATTTAAGAAATAACTCACATCCACGCAACCTAATCTCAGTTTTGTATTCTTGCAAACTCTGGAACTTTCCACAAAGAAGTGGAGGGCATGTGAAAGAAAATGATGGGGAGAGACCCTGGAGCATGCTCTTAGAGCCTGAAGGATGCCCACTGACTTGTCCGAACACTGTCCTCGAGGATCGGGGTTCCGTTGACTTCTATAACTCAAGCGTAACAATATTACTGAATCTTGAAACGGGTGCAAATGTGGCCTGGAGAAATTCAGAATTGGAAGCAAAGAGGCCAGGTGAGCCATTGGTCATAACAGGGCTCTGTCACTCACTCATATCTGACTCTGTGACCCCGTGACTAGAGCCCGCCAGGCTCCTCTGTCCTTGGGATTTTCTGTGCAAGAATACTGAAGTGGGTTGCCATTTCCTTCTCCAGGGGATCTTCCTGACCCAGGGGGATCCTGCATCTCCTGCATTGCAGGAGGATTTTTTACCTCTTGAGCCACTGGGGCAGCCTGGACCATTATGAAAATCAGTTTAAAACAAAGTGTGCAGAGACTGGGCTCATGAGAGGAGGACTAGAGACTTCTTACAATCCAGGGTGCATCCGAATAACCTTGGGAGTGTGCTTGCAATATCCATCACCAGACTCTCTAAATGGAGCCAGAGCATCTATATCTTGAGAACCTAGGCTCCTGAGACACAGGGAGGAAAAACTGACAGGATGTCATGGTGAAAGAAGCTCATTGGTAAAGGAGGGGCAGCTTGCAAATAAATTCAGTACATCTCTCTGTGGAAACTGGACAGGAAATGTTGTTAACACAAGAAATAAGGGGACACAGGAGGAAAAATAGAATCGGGGGGGAAAGAAAATTATTTTTCTTTTTCCATGCTGAGTTTGCATGGCCTGCAGGATTCCCATGTAGAGATACTCAGCAGATGCTTAGAAAACAAAGCTAGGACTCAGCCACGTGAGATCTACTGGGAGGGAAATTTCTTGCAAACCTATAGAATCCAGCCTCTTATTTATTCATTTTTTGTATTTAAATTCAAAACAGCATCTTTGAACTATTTAAATCCAAATGCTCAATTGGATGAAGGTTAAAAAAAAAAAGCACCTGTTTAAGCCAGATGCTAAAAGAACAAATATAAACTCACTTTTGATTTTAAACTTTTAAATAACTTTCTAAAAAAAAAAATTGCCTTCAAGGAAGGCAAGTCCTCTCACCCAATAGGCAGTCTGTGAGAGTGGGTATTGAAATATCAATGTGTTTTTTCACAGGTGCTGAAAAATAAATACAAGTCATGAAAAAAGTAATGAATCAACTTGAAAACCCAGTGGGATGGTAACCTCCTGGAGTAATAATAGCACACTCTCTGTCAGGGCGGACGGCGAGTCAGAAAGGTATTTGCTCCCAACTTTGTTTCCGTGAAAAGCCTAGAAGTACTCCATAATAAGGGCTGCTGGCAGGATCCTGACAATCTTTAAAAATATCTACCTTCTGAAAGAGCTTGTCACACCAGAGTTATCTCCTATATAGACAGCGGTTGAGAGCATGGATGGGCACAGACTATATGGAGAAAAAGCTCAGAGTAGTTCAGAGGGAAGTGATGTCAGGTGGGAGCAGACTCTCAGCACGGCTGAGGCCAACCTCCCCATCAAGGAGCTAATGAGGCCAACCCTGGAATTTCTATGATTTAGAGACAGGAGAGATTTGGGCTTTACACTCTCATGCATTTTGAGGAGAGACGCCAGGGGACGTCTCTAGATGGGACAAGTGACATCCTTGTTTTGGAAGTTGCATGAAATTTGTCACTTCCCTTTTCAAGGAGGCACCTTAGTGACCTTGAGTTCCTGTGGGCTTTGCCAGCCCAGAGGCTGCATCGGGTCTATGGGGTTATAGGGGATGGAGATAGTGGGATCGCATCTTGGTAGTCTTCATATCCATAGCAGCCAGGGCCAAGCCTGGCACACAGGAGTTGCTCAGTAACTGTCTGTGGCATGAATGAATGAGAAGAATGAATGAATGAATGAGCTGCCTTAGGAAATATGCCCAGTATGTAAAAGGGTTAGGATCTCAGGATTGAGCTTGGATGAGGCACATTCTGAGACAAATGAAATCAGCTGGACCATCACTGGTTGCAGGGACCAGCTAAGGAAGGACGTTAGGAAAGAGGACCCGGGAACTGAGACTGCCCGAGACTTTGACGTTGCCCAAGGCGGCTATTTTGCACCCTTGTCTGATTCCCTTTGTTGACAAGCACTAATTTACAATCAACGTGAACATACACTTACGTATAGCTTAAAATCAGCCTGTGTTGGTTCGGCTTTTAAAAGGGCATCAAACTGGCAGCTTTGGATATAATTTCCTGCAGTTTCTTACTACAGTAATTCTGAACACAGAAAAATAATGGTAAACATGATAAACCTTTTAGAGCCTCGAAATTTTTGACCCAGATGGTGTGATAAGGGCTTGACACAGCTTTTACTTAGTACTCGCCACCACCCTCTAAAGGCAGGACTGTCAAAGTTAGTAGTTTACTGATGAGAAAGCAGAGCCTCAGAAGGATGGAGGACAAAAGCTCACTGAATCATCACTTAAAAGGAGGCTTGATAATCAGCCCTGTGCAAACATCTGGCAAGAGCAAGCCTGGGTGTGTAACTCAGGGGACAAGACTAAAGATTGACATTGTCCTGTTTTACCGCTGCTCAGAAATCGAACCCTCCTTCCCGAAAATAAGGGGAAAGACCCTGCGGCCACCTTCAACGGTCCTCCGAGACAGACACGGAAGATGCAACCAAAGCAAGGAGCCAGGAGCTCACTGTCTCATTTTATTATGAGGACCTCACTGCTGCCTCCCCTCCTCCTCCAACGGCCGCGTAAGATGGGGAGGCATCAGGACTGCCGTGACTCAGTACTTGTAGCTGTAAAATGGGAATGCTTGTTAACAGCATCTCTTTCCCAGGGATTCTGTGAGTAATCACGGGACTAATACAGTTAAAGTACTTCACATGGTACAGAGCAGACTATAGACCCTGGAGGCCAGCGAGTCCCAATCTTACCATTCGTCTCACTAGTTTTCAAGAGACTGCAATCCCAATCTTACCATTCGTCTCACTAGTTTTCAAGAGACTGCAATCCTCAGAAAAGGAGTGGATCCAAAGTCATGGCACCCAAAGAGGTGGCATGACAGGCTTTGGAAGGTGTGGCCTCTGTATCTGAGGCACATCAAGCAGAATCAGAGATGGAAGGTCCTGAAAGTGGCTAATCTTGGAAATGATAGTTTTGCACACATCCTGTGTGCTGACTCTGACCTTGAGACTAAGAAAAGGGGCATCCTGGGTGCACAGTGCCCCTTTCTATGAGCCCACCAGGCCCATCCCTTAATATAGGGTGAGCTAAAAACCAGATCTCAGGATTGAGCTTGGATGAGGCACATTCTGAGACAAATGAAATGAGCTGGACCATCACTGGTTCCAGGGTCCAGCTAAGGAAGGACGTTTGCAGTCTCGGCTGGATGGACATCCTCCATTATGGTGTACACTTTTCCAGTCCCCAGTGTTCTCAGCTGTGAAATTTACTGCAACAGATAACGCCGGGTCATGGGGAGAATAAATGAGCTCATGTATGTATAGAACTCATTCTATTGACTGTATTAATGTGCTAATCCTTAATCAGAAACAGGTCGTGTCACCATTCCCACTGTGTTTATTCTTACCATTAGTATAGATGTTTGGCCCTGAGGAGCTCAGAATGTGTATAATCTGTAAGTGAGAGAGAGAGCACACATGGGGACATTGTATATGCATCTCAGCTTTGGTCAACTTGGGGTCTGGAAAGCTCTCTCCTTGCTTGAGGATGAGTCAACAGTGAACTGGTCTTATTAGAAAGAACAACACTGCAGAACAAAAGGAGGGGGAAAACAACATGAGCTTGAACAGTCCATGAGAAAACAGGACACAGAGAATGATTCAGTGCCGACTGATTTTAAAAGCAAAATGGTCTGCATGCTTGAGTATCGTCAGTGGGGTCCAGCTGAAAGTCATGAAAAGGAACAATGCCAAAGCAAAGAACCCTGCAAGAAGAAGAAGGAAACAAGTGAGGTGAGAAAGGGTTGGACCAGCACTAAGATGCTCCAGCTCTGCAAAGATGAGAAGCGGCACCATGAAAAATTTAAATCAGTGACCAAAGGTAAAGGGGAATAGATCTTTTAGAATTTAGAACAACAACAGCAATTTTTTTTTCTTTTTTGTAAAACAAGGAATTTAAAACAATTCAGTAGAGGATGAGAAAAAGAAACAAGAATAAGAAAACATGTTGACTATCTGAGTTAAAGGGGATTGTGAGTAAAAAGTTAGGACAATCAGAATAGAAGTAGCATGAAGACTGAAAGGAGGCCAGGGTATTTCAAGCAGAAAGGCTGATCTTGTTTAGAGAGGAAAAAAAATCAAAGAGAAGCAAATGCAAGGAGAAAGGAAAAAAAAAAAAAAGTCCTACAATACCCAACGTATAATATATATGACTTAAGAAGGAATAAAACGCAGGATAGATTCTACCTTCTTCAAGATTAAATGATAGAAAATCATGAATAAACATCTACAGAGATTTGGGGAGCAAAATTTGCGCTCCAGGTGAATTAGACCCAACAAAACAATCTTTCATGAGTGAATACAAAAGAAAGTCATTTACTCTTCACCAGACAAGAGGTCAGAACGTTTATCTGTCCTCAAAAACCTGTCTCCAAAAATTTAGTTGAACATGTATGCAAAACCACTGAGACTGATCAATATTAGGAACTGAATGATAGTATTTAAGAACTGGCAATGAGCATAAAAACCTGGAAAACCTGAGGTTGAACCCAAACCACTGCTGAATTTTGGTCTCAGATCTAATAAGACATTGTAAAATGAACATGCTCACTGGCAAAAAAAAATTTGTAAATTGAGATACTTTTGCAGAAAAACAATTTGGTAATTGACTTAAAAACCTTAAAATAAGTATCTGTGGTCCTGGAGTAAACTCTTGAGAGTCGTTTGGATCACTGACTCAGTGGTCATGAATCTGAGCAAACTCCAGGAGATATTGAAGGACAGGGGAAGCTGGTGTGCTGCAGTCCATGGGGTTGCAAAGAGTCGAACACAACTTAGCAGCTAAACAACAACAACAGAATAAGTAAGCACATTGTTTTAATTAATCTAAATCTAAAACTTTAAAGAAATAACCAAAGTGCCTCTCAAAGATTTAGATTGCATTATATTTTCCTCTTTGTTAATAATATCCAAAATATGAATGTCACCTAAAAATGCCCAATGAAATAAAAATGGCTTAATGAATTATATAGCCATACAATGAAATTTTAATTTGCTTTTTTAAAAAAATATTAACATAGAAATATGCTCAGGATATGATGCTGTCAAAAAATATTAAACAAAACTGTACAAATGTTCCTATTTCATTTTTTTAATATGCTGATAGATATATTATTGACTCCTGGGCAACTATTCAGATAAATGCAGGCTGAATACTGAAAGCAATATCAAAATGTTAACTATTTTAATCCCCTACATAATAGGAATAGGAGTAATTTTTTCTACACATGTCCCTTTAAAAAAATCTTAATGTATTAGGGTGCATAGAAATTTTCTACATATCACAGAAACCAAAAGAAAAATAAAAAATATAAAGAAAATACGTTTTTTAAGGTAAGAGAACGTAGTGATCTTATCTTTGAAATCTATAGAAAAAAGTAGCTAGGAAGGATCAGTTATACCTTTTACCTACGCTCGTCCAGTCGGCCAGTCTTCCACTCACATTCACCCACACAGAGCAATGGACTCCTAACTCCCAACAGGATCTAAGCTGGGCTCAGGGAACACCCAGGAGGAAACTCCAGACAAGACCTTGGTTTTCATGGGGTTTACAAACACACAGCCAGCTCTAAACCAGTCAGGTGGAAAGTCAACACAAATGAGACCAGTGGTACACTGGGAGAGTGAAGGACTGAGTCCATGGGTTTATGGAAAAAGATGAAGGCACCGTCCTCCCAGGGACCTGAAATGGTACCCTGAGGGCATCGAAGAGGAAGTCTCACCAGACCTTTCCGGTGCCTCCTCCACACAAATAAGCTGGGCTCAAAGTTATATCCAGTCTCCCTTTCTGAAGGTTCTCTTCCTGATCCTCCTTCTAGAAGCTTCTTGGATCCCTAGATTGGAAAATACTTCCCAGGAGATATGCAGATGAGAATGAATGTCTACGAAATGCCTCCCAAATGCTGGGCATTTCCTTACAGCCATGCTATGATGGAAAAAAGAACTGTCCTTTGTTTAAGACCAACAACAACACAAAGGCTAAGAGACTTGGAATAACTCACTTTATGTTACACAATAATAAGAACAAGCAAACCTGGGCTGAAAAACCAGAATTGCCTATTTTCAAGCTTATGTTCTTTCTATTACATGAGGGCCTGATGAAGAAAAGGCAACCTAGCTCCACAATGCATCCCTTGCTGTGTTGTTGTTCAGTTGCTAAGTCGTGCCTGACTCTTTGTGACCCCATGGACTGCAGCACACCCGGCTTCCCTGTCCTTCACCATCTCCCAGAGCTTGCTCAAGCTCATGTCCATTCAGTCAGTGATGCCATCCAACCATCTTACCCTCTGTTGTCCCCTTCTCCTCCCACCTTCAATCTTTCCCAGCATCAGGGTCTTTTCAAATGAGTCAGTTCTTCGCATCAGGTGGCCAAGGGCTTGGAGCTTCCACTTCAGCATTGGTCCTTCCAGTGAATATCCAGGATCAATCTCCTTTAGGATGGACTGATTGGATTTCCTTGCAGTCCAAGGGACTCTTGTCTTCTCCAGCCCCACAGTTCAAAAGCATCAGTTCTTCGGTGCTCAGCCTTCTTTATGGTCCAACTCCTGCTGTGTGTGTGAATACAAACGGAAGGGGTAAGTGAGAGGAGAGGAAAGAAGCTCTGTAGCTCACTGACTCCTCCCACCAGAGCAACCCCCACTCCGACCCCACCAGAAACCAGGCAGCCAGCACGGTTGGACCCCGACCCCTCTCGGCCCCAGGGAAGGGCTCAGCTCTGCACACTCTTAATTTTCTCTTCTCTGTCGTATTTCTCTTGCCAGGGCCCTCCCTGACGGTGGGGCGGGTGGGGGTGCTGAGAAAGGCAGGGTGCGGCGCCTCGCAGTGCCTAATCGAGTCCTTCCCACCACACACCTGTGAGCCCTTCAGCTTCTTCCCCGACGGCCTCTCAGACCTTCAGCTCTCACTGCAGCCTGTTTTTGCTGAACTTGCGTTAAACAAAGGCCTGGAAACACGGGTCAGCAAAATCCAGACATTTACCTCCTTCAAGAAGTTGTCTGAGGAGCCCCAGCCCTTCTGTGAGACGCTATTAGCAACACTGCAGAGGGAGCCACGTCCGGTTTGGTAGCGCCATGCAACGAGCCCCCAACCTCAGATCAAGTTGGAACCCTTACCTCGATTTTCCAGGCTCTGTGACACCTCACCCTTGCAGCTCTCCTGCCTCATTACCACTCGACTCTGTTAAGCTTTTAGTTAATTTTCTTCCCTTCCTTTCCTCCTTCCTTCCTTCTCTCCGTCTTTCTATCCCTCCTTTTTTCTTTCTTTCTTTCTCCTTTCTTCTCTCTTTCAAATCTCTTCTTCCTCCTTCCCCCTGTCTCTTCCTTAAATACTGAGCATCTATTTACTCGTGGGTGCTAAGTCAGGTGCTTCAGGCAGTTTTCAGGACAATGGCCTCGGAGTTCTTTCTCCATCTCACATCCTCATGCTTGTAGTCCCCTTCACACAGAATGCCCACACCTACTCTACTGGATAAAACCTGCTCTCCCTTTAAATGTCAAGTGAAATCACAGATGCTGTTTTCTAACTAACCCTTCCCTATTTTCCCACCGCCCATTGTCCAGGTGGAGCTGGGTGCCCCGGGAAGCCTTCTTTCTCTACCCTTGCTTGCACGATTCATCACTGATACCATCCTCTGCTCACCTGCCTGCATCCTCAGCTAAACTGAGAGCGCCTTACACTGTGCAGTCTTTCATCTCTGAATCTTCTGGAGCCAGCTCTCACCACACACCTTTGTGCCACCCAAGATTCCAGCAACAGGTAATTTACTCCTCTCAGAGGAAATGAAAACCGTAAGACAAAAATACCTTCAACTTCCAGCTTCCAAATCTACATTCACCTGTATACACTCTCATTTTTAACTCTGGAGACCCAGATCACTGCCCCCAGCAGTTTACTTAGAGTCTCTGTTTGGATAGATGGAAGTCATTCCAACTCAGATTATCTAAGACAAACTCATCTTTCCAAGCAGAAGGAAGCCCCTTTTCTGTAGGTCCCCCAAAATACAAGCACTCGAGCTGACACTCAGAGTCAACCCTGAGGCTTTCTTCTTTGTCATCCCCTGATACACAGAGCCACTGAACACTGTGGATTCTAGAACCTAAATAGAATCCATCTACCTCTCTGCTGCTCTGTTCCACATTCCCACCATCTATCCCCAAGATTTCTGAACCCATCTCCTAACATGTCTTTCTGCAGCAGCCTTGCCTCCTGCCAGTCCATTTTTCTACAATGAAGTGAGAGTAATCTTCTTAAGATATAACCAGATGATGTCACTCACTAGCTTAAAACCCATCAGGGCCTTCCCATGGCCTCAAGGACAGCGTCCAAAATCAGTCACGGAGCTTACGAAGCCATAGGGACCCAACCTCTACCTTCTGATCTTGCTTACCTCCAGTCACCCCACCCACACCCAACACACAGTCTCCAGTGAGACTGAGCCTTCAGTTAATGAAAACCCCATTGCTCTCCAGGGCCTCCAGGCTGTTATGATCATGGCTTTCTCCACCTGGAATATTCCTCCCCTTCTGATTGCTGGGCTGGGTGTGAATGTCACCTCATCATCCCTCACCAGTCAAACTTGCTGGGCAACCCAGGGACAGAGTCACCTCCTCATAGTCCCTGTGGCCCCACAGATGCCCTGAGGGTCATGAGGTGGCCTCCCTGGGCCTGCTATAGCCTGGGTGTCCCTGAGATCCCCAGCGGGAGCTCCTGCTGCACCTCATTAACATCGTCCCTGTAAATAACAGCAGCACCGACACCAGTCTGCAAAACCCACACATGCATATTTGATCTGTATAAACAGTGCATATAATATGACATTTCCTTTCAAAACTCCCTCACCACTCGGAAATTCAAATGAGAGCCTGTGTTACCCTTGGACTGGAGACTAATGAGGGCATCATAAATATTTGATTAAAACCAGGCCAAATTCTCGGGTTTTTGCCACACAACATTTTTCAGGGGCAACTGCTGAAAGATGTCTCGAATAGCCTAAGTACTCTTGGTGGGCAGCAAAGGGTGGCATCCTCCTGAAGGAATATTCCACCTGCTTCCACGCTTGTACAGGTGCTGGCTGCTATTTCTCTTGAATTTTGTCTCTGCTTTAAAACCACTGTCTGCTTTCGGACTGCCAGT
The DNA here is from genome assembly GCF_001704415.2 of Capra hircus. Taxonomy (NCBI): domain Eukaryota; kingdom Metazoa; phylum Chordata; class Mammalia; order Artiodactyla; family Bovidae; genus Capra; species Capra hircus. The sequence goes on from NC_030828.1 coordinate 63,037,689, forward strand.
CAGTGAGTTTGTGGTTCATCATGAAGAAACAGTGAGAAGAGAAAGGAATATTGGGCTACATTTCAGAAAACCTGATTCTCACCCCAGCTGGGCCAGAGTCTAAGCTTAAGCACAAAAGATAAGCTATTGAAATTCTTTAAAACGTTGCTGTATAAAAATTTCAAAATTCTAAAGTAAACATATCATAAATAAAATTTAAGAGTAACAGCATTATAAAATGGTTCTGTCAGTGTGGAGAGAGGTGCTGAATATCCCTAGCCTCAATGTTTTCCTCTGTAGCTGCTAAGAAAATAAATGGTTGCCAAGATGAGTGGCAAAGAACCCGCCCACCAAAGTAGGAGACGTAAGAGATGCAGGTTCGAGCCCTGGGTCAGGAAGATTCCCTGGAGGAGGGCATAACAACCCACTCCAGTTTTCTTGCCTGGAGAACCCCATGGACAGAGGAGCCTGGCGGGCTATAGGCCACAGGGCTGTAAAGAGCCAGCTGTGATACTGAAGTGACTTCACACACAGCATGTGAAATAAAGCAAAAAAAAAGCAACGATGAGAATAGCTTTTGCATACTACAAGTTGTTGAAGAAAATATAATAGATTGCTAGTTAATAAGCTAGGTTAAGTGTTCCATCATTTTCCTTGTTGAGATTCTCCAAACCTACAAAATATGACTTAGATGACAAACTAGGAGAACCCATTTGTATCAGGAGATTAATAATATTCACAATTTTCAATATAAATTTATTTATTTTAATTGGAGGTTAATTACTTTACAATGTTGTATTGGTTTTGCCATACATCAACATGAATCTATTGATCATCCTTTTTGTGGGAATAAACTAATGAAAAATGTGACAAAGTACCTACTTGGAAGAGTATTATTTTATTATTACCAAAAGGTACCCTAAAATACTAATAGTAAAAACCTTGAAAGCAATCTAAACGGCCAATAATTGCTGCTATTGTTAAGTTGCTAAGTTGTGTCCAACTCTTTTCCACCCCATGAACTGTAGCCCACCAGACTCCTCTGTCCGTGGGATTTTTTCAGGTAAGAGTACTAGAGTGGATTGCCATTTCCTCCTCTAGGGTATTTTCCCAAACCCAGGGATTGAACCTGAGTCCCCTGCTTTGTCAGGCTGATTCTTTACCACTGAGCCACCAGGGAAGCCCCGAAACAGCCAATAATCAGGTCAAATAAGTTATGATACATCCTCCAAACAGGTTATTGTGTAGAAAACTCATTATTACAACAGCATCTTTAAAAATAAGATTATATTTATGATTAATATAATTTTGAGTATGTAGAGTACAAAATCAAACAGATAATTCAAGTCCATATGAAATAAAGAAATTTTTTTTAAAAACTGAACTCTCAAAAATCTAAAAGAAATCACTGAATATTATCTATCCTCCCAATGAGAAAAAGAGTTTAAGATTAAAAGCAAAGGATAAATTATTAATTCTTCAACATTTTTTAAAATTTTGTAAATACTTTAAAATTTTACTATATAAAAATTTCAAAATTCTAAAGTAAATATATCATAAATAAGATTTAAGAAAAATAGCATTATAAAAATATGACAAGGATACCACTCTGCTTGTTAAAAGACTCATACAAGTGTATAAGAATGTAATCATTCCAACAGATAATAAGATGAAGAATATGAACAGATAATGAAAGCACACAAAAGAAAAAATAATTTTATTTTAAAATAAATTAAATTTACTATGAATTTTGTCAAATGATCAGGAGCTTTTTATACTACTAGTCAATGTTAGAGGAGGGAGTTTATGAAGAGAGGGATTTCTGCTGCGTTCTGACACACTGTTGGCAGAAATGTAGAGAAAAATTTATAAACAACAATTTTAAACATAAATCAAAGGTCCTAGCAGTATTCACATCTTTACCTAATTATTTTATTTCTAAGTGTCAGCTCCTAAAGAAACAACCACATATGTAGATAAAACCTTATACACCTAAGACTAACAGAGGATTATTTAAAGTACAAAAATTAAAACCATATAAATTGTTATAGGACTAATTAAACATTGGAAGGAGAATGTCAACCGGAAGGAGAATTTTAAAAGTACATAGTCAGTGTGTAGTAGATGAATCCATACTCTTCTAGTCACACTATTTCTAAGACAAACACAAAATGAAGAGAATTAAAATTTTCGAAAAAAATTTTTTTCATAAAACCAGGAGATATATTCTGAATCAAAAATCGAACTATCATTAAGTGAATATTTTGAAATGGGATACCCAGTATGGCAAAGTGGGAACACCAAGGATTCTTTAAAAAACAGGGATAGCAGAGAGTCTCCACGGACAACAGAACAACACTCAGACTTTCTCCCTGACACACGTTGCCGCCTAGGCCCCCCACCCTTTCCTGGCCTCTCTCTATCACATAGGTCAGCAGCACAAAGCTCATTTGGAGCAGACTCCCCACTTTACAGATGAAGGAAAACTAAAAACTAACACATGGCCATCACCAAAATCCTAGTTTGAGAGTAGCTGAAACACTGCAATGCAAAAGGAGATAATAAACACACCTCAGGAAAAGCTTGGTATTCAGTAAAGCAAAAGTAGGACCTCACATGACCTCATTAAAATGAATAATAACCTCTGCAGAGCAAAGCATCAAAGTAGACATACAAGAAGCCAATTTTTTTAAAAAGACAACAGAATGAAAACAAAATTGGCAAAGAGCTAGAAAAAATAGAAGAGAAAAATAAAATCATCAAATAAGTAAAGATCATTTTGTCAGCAATAAATAGGAAATAGATTCTGCCATAATAATGACCTGGGGCATGGAGGACAGACTTGTAAACTGAATGGGGTAAAATAGAAAAAAATAACCAAAAGTTTAAAATTATAGAAGAAAATGCAATAGTTGTGAAAGCTATCCAAGGAGATCCAAAGTATGCAAAATTGGTGACTGAAATTAAAGAAAAAAAACAGAACACACAAACTTTCCAAAGAAGCAATATTTTTTAAAAAATATTTTTGAAATAGCACTTGAATCTACTCTTTGAAATGGTCAACGGTTCCCAAATAAGTTGAGGCAGAGAGGCACATTTTATTCGAGTTACTAAACCTCAAAAAGAAAGAACCTATGGGTACCTTATTTTTGACAAAATAGGCAAGAATGTACAATAGGGCAGAGACAACCTCTTCAATAAGTGGTGCTGGGAAAACTGGACAGCTACGTGTAAAAGAATGAAATTAGAACACTTCATAACACCATACTCAAAGATAAACTAAAAATGGATTAAAGACCTAAATGTAAGACCAGAAACTATAAAACTCTTAGAGGAAAACATAGGCAGAACACGCGATGACATAAATCAAAGCAAGATCCTCTATGAGCCACCTCCTGAGTAATGGAAATAAAAATAAAAGTAAACAAGTGGGACCTGATTAAACTCAAAAGCTTTTGAACAGCAAAGGAAACTATAAGCGAGGTGAAAAGACAGCCCTCAGAATGGGAGAAAATAATAGCAAATGAAACAATTGACAGAGGATTAATTTCCCAAATATACAAGCAGATCATACAATTCAATACCAGAAAAACCAACAACCCAATCAAAAAGTGGGAAAAAGACCTAAACAGACATTTCTCCAAATAAGACATACAGATAGCTAACAAACGCAAAAAAAGATGCTCAACACACTCATTATTAGAGAAACACAAATCAAAACTACAATGAGATGTCACCTCACACAGGTCAGAATGGCCATCATCAAAATGTTTACAAACAATAAATTCCGGAGAGGGTGTGGAGAAAAGGGAACCCTCTTGCACTGTTGGTGGGAATGTAAATTGATACAGTCACTATGGAAGACGGTATGGAGATTCCTTAAAAAACTAGGAACAAAACCACCATATGACCTAGCAATCCCACTTTTAGGCACGTAACCTGAAGTGAAAGTCACTCAGTCATATCCGACTCTTTGCAACCCCAAGGACTATAGACAGCCAGGTTCCTCTGTCTATGGAATTTTCCAGGCAAGAATACTAGAGTGGATTGCCATGCCCTCCTCCAGGGGATCTTCCTAACCCAGGGGTCAAACCCAGGTCTCCCGCATTGCAGGCTGATTCTTTACCAACTGAGCCACCAGGGAAGCCCAAGAATACTGGAGTGGGTAGCCTGTCACTTCTCCCGGGGATCTTCCCGACCCAGGAATTGAACCAAGGTCTCCTGCACTGCAGACAGATTCTTTACCAGCTGAGCTATCATGGAAGCCAACCTTTCAAAATCTCAGTTATCTCCAGTTTCACTTGCATTGTTTAGTCCCTTTCAGCGTTTCTCAGATGGCTCCCGCTGTTTCAGCATCAAATCCAAGCTGAAAATATCCAGGTACAGCATTATCCTATAGAACCTTCTGCAATGATGGAAATACTCTGTGTCTGCACTGTCCCATATGGCAGACACTAGCCCCGGGTAAACACTGAGTTTTGACGTGTACCTAGTGTGACTGAGGAATTGAATTTTTAATTTCACTTAATTTTAATTAACTTAATTTTAAATAGCCACCTGTGCCTAGTGGCTATCATATTAGAGAGTGCATGTCTAGAGGAAGAAGAGAAACCCTGAGTGTCAAGGGTAGGGAAATTTTTCCTAGAAGTCCCCCAGTGGATTTTCCCAGGTTTCTCTTTGGTCAAAACAGGTCACATGCCTACTCCTAAATCAAATATTGGCAAGGAAAATGATTTCCACAGGTAGTTTAAAATAAAATAGGCATGTACCCTGAGAAATTTAAAATTGAAAGAGATACATGTATCTCATCATTCATTGCAGCACTATTTACAATAGCCAGAACATGGAAGCAACCTAGATGTCCATCAGTGAATGAATAAAGAACTTGTGGTACATATACACAATGAAATATTACTCAGCCAATAAAAGGAACACGTCTGAGTCAGTTCTAATGAGGTGGATGAACCTAAAGCCTATTATGCAGAGTGAAGTAAGTCAGAAAGAGAAAGATAAATATCATATGCTGCTGCTGCTGCTAAGTCGCTTCAGTCGTGTCCGACTCTGTGCGACCCCATAGACGGCAGCCCACCAGGTTCTGCCGTCCCTGGGATTCTCCAGGCAGGAACACTGGAGCGGGTTGCCATTTCCTTCTCCAATGCATGAAAGTGAAAAGTGAAAGTGAAGTCACTGAGTCGTGTCCGACTCTCAGCGACCCCATGGACTGCAGCCTACCAGGCTTCTCCGTCCATGGGATTTTCCAGGCAAGAGTACTGGAGTGGGGTGCCATTGCCTTCTCCGATAAATATCATATAGTAACACATATATACAGAAGCTAGAAAGAGGGTACCGAAGAATTTATTTGCAGGAAAGCAATGGAGAAATAGACGTAGAGAACAGACTTATGGACATGAGGAGAGGGTAGAAGAGGGTGACATGTATGGAGACAGTAACCTGAAAACTTACATTACCATATGTAAAATAGATAGCCAATGGTAGTTTGCTATATGTCTCAGGAAACACAAACAAGGGCTCTGTATCAACCTAGAGGCATGGGATGGTGGGGGGCGGAGATGGGAAGGAGGTTCAAGAGGGAAGAGATATATGTATACCTATGACTGATTTGTGTTGAGGTTTGAGAGAAAACAACAAAATTCTGTAAAGCAATTATCCTTCAATTAAAAACTAAATAAATTAAAATAATAATAAATACTCAAAAAGAAAGAAAGAAAGAAGAAATCCTATAGCCAAGGAAAGAAAGTCAACTCATCTACAAAAGTAAAAAGTCAACCTACCTATAGGCTTCTCTCTGAGACAGTCAATGCTACAATAAAGTGGAAGAATATCTTTAGAGTCCTCAGGGAACGGTCAGAAAATAATTTTATACCCAGCCAAATTTCCATTTAGAATAAAGAGCAAATGATTATTTTTAGACCTTCACAGCTCTATAAAGAGAACTTCCATTATCTCTTCTTAAAGGAACTATTAAAAGTTGTTCTGTTGCCAATCCAGGAATAAAGAAGATACTATAAAAACTGGTGATAGTTATTATATTTAAGTGAGCTAATTTAAACAAATATACCAAAGCTGTAGGAAAATGTTGCTATCAAGTAAAATGTATAGTCTATCAGCTACTACATTGAAACTATAAAAATATCAGAAGTGAAAGAAAGGGAAAGTTATGATATGAATGCCAATCTCCTCTTTTTGTGTAATGAGGGCTGAAAGATCAATACAATAATATTTAAAGCTGATGAATAAAGAAAACATGTAAGTATATTGTTTAAAGATGTGAAGTATTTACTTGAATAAATAAAAATAATAATGTAACCAACCAAAATTAGATGGTATGGAAAGAAGGAGAGAGGGCACATGGGAGGAAATCAGGAACCTTACCATGTATGCATTTCAGTAAATACTGTCTGAAAAAGTAAGAACAGTGTATAGCCTATAAATGTATAGCAGTAAATGCAATTATTAGAAGAAGTGAAAGAAAACCCACAATAGGCCTTCTGAAGTATTAGAAGAAAACTGAAACATACATGCACACACATACAAACACACACACACTCTTCAAAGTACATTTTGACATTCAAATGTCAGACAAGGATAAATTCAAGGCACAGAGATTTAAAGGAGATCTGACCATTTTTAATGAGTAGACAAGCCCCAGTGGAGATGACATAGGCTTGTGTCTTCATACAACAATGAAAATAACAGCTAAATTAATGAACAAAAATGTAGTAAATGCAAGAAGAAACAGAAAAAAAACATAAAATAATGTTAGGATATTTAATGTACCTCTCTCAGCCCATGAGAATAATAATTTAAATGAGATAAAGTAAAATAAAACATGAATCTACAATCACCTCAAAATTAAAAGGCTTTAGAAACCTAAAAAAAAAAATAAAGTCAGGATACAGACAACCCAAATAGTGTAAGATGAACTAATTTATGGATCCTTGATATATATAATTACACAATATATAGAATTGATCTTTATGCTTATGAAACATTCAGGATTTGAAGTTGCAACAACAGCTGTCTCTGGCTGATTAAGTACAAAAATGGAATTCATCAAAGCTAATCAGTGGTTCACAGAATTTGGACCAAGTCTGCAGAGCCATGCTAATGGACACACCCTCAGGAAGCGTCCCCAGATGGTGATTATAAAGTGGGCAGATGGGGACATTTTCTTCACTGCCAGTTCAAAGCCCCTTCTGTCCTAGGACTCAACTCTGCTCCACCTACTGGTCTTAAATCCTTCCACTTGCTAAATTCTGGTTTGACGCTTGTATACATTTCTCAAGATGCTCACTTCCCAACAGAAGTGCCACCGTGGTGCACGTTCTTAGTGGGGTCTGAGCCAAGTGCCTGAGTTTAGCCACAAAAGCAGTTGGGGGAGAGGAGTAATTTTATGAGTCCCACCATGGGGAGGCTTTGAGTAAGCCTTGGGCTTAACACACTCCAACCATAGCAAAGGTATCCCAGAAAGTCTTGGCAGCCTCAACACCTGGCAGACACCTGCCCCAGGTCACTACAAAAGTGATCTGTGGGAGGAGGCATTATGTGTTCTTTTCAAGGTCCTATGGAATATTTACCAAAAATGGGTAATCAAGAGGTCACAAAGAAAACCTCGCCAAATTTTCTCAAACAGCTATAGCTCAGATATTTTCTAAACACAATGTAATAGAATAAAAAAGGCAGAGTGGTAAGGACTGTATGCCACCTGGAAATCAATAAAATAAGACATACATGCTCACAAACTCCATCTTAAAAGGAATTCTCCTTAATGGTAGAACATCTTCCTAACTTAAAGTTACAATTATATGAACACTAATCCCCTAACTGGTTTTGTTAAAACCACATTCAAAACAAAATATTTAAATTTTTAAAATTTTATGCTACTAGGAAAAATCAATTAAAATATAGGAAGCATTTAACGAAAGAAACAAGGAAAAGATCCGTGCAAGAAATATAAGATAAACAGAAACAATCAAAATGAGTGCAAATGATAAAAAAACAGAAAACAATGAATTTCATAAAAAAAGGTAGAAAAAATGAATGTAAGAACTTGTTTAACAACGAGTCATTTTTTAAAAACTTTAGATAAGCTAGTCAAGATAATAAATCTTTGAAAGTACAAATAACTAAATAAAAATGTGAGAATTAAAAAATAAGCAGAGAAATGGAAAATAAAGGAAAGAGGATAATGTGCTTAAGACTGTACAAATAAAACTCTTAATGAAACTGATGATTTTTTCCTTAAACATCATAAATGAACAAGTTGATCACAGATGGATAGATTATTTGATCGAAAATACTGTCAGAGAAGAAACTGAAGACCTTTTTTAAAAACCTGTTTCTTCCAAAAAGCCCTCGATTGAGATGGTTCTAGGGGGGAGCTCCTTCAAATCTCTAAAGAACGGGTTCTTTCTGTGTCCTTTCATTACTGGGCAGCATAGGGAAAGGAGGGAAGCTTCTTTTTGTGAAGCCTCCCTAACATTGATTTTTAAACCTGACAGAAAGCATAAAATAAAACTGCAGACCAATCTTGCATATGAATATTGATGAAAAATCCTAAATAAAATATTAGCAAATAGAATCTGGCAGTGCATTAAACCGGTTTGAAGATGGCAATCTAAGCACAAGCTGAGCTCCTCTCTCCCTGCACCCAGTCCATAGAAATGATAGTAAAGCTATTTTTAAAAACAAATAAATGCACGCACTCAAAAATAGAATGGAGGCCCTCTCAGAATGCCAGAGCAGTAAGAAACCCCTGAGAGAAAGCAAAAGAGGAAAAATGCTACTGAAACATGGTGGCTTGAACATGTCTCTTCCTGAAACACCTCTCACTCAGATGACAGTGAAGTAATATTTTTAAAGGCATAAGCTCACAAGAACAAGGGAGACATGTATTAGTTTTATTGCTGTACAGCTAAGCCTCCAAGTCTCATGAGTCAACCCAAAAGAAGTTTATTTCTCAATAGCAAAAAAAATCCTGCCCATGACAGTGTGATAGAGAGACTCCACTCCCAGAAATTCAGGGATCAAGTCTCAGCCACTTTCCACCTGTGACTCCCCAGGTGGCCCCGGTGGCAGTGGACGTCCAGCTGACAGCTGAAGGAAGAGAGAAGGGAGGCTCATTGTGGGGAGTTTCGTGAGCCAGTCGTGGAAGTGGTGTGTATCTCCTCTGCTCACATTCTACTGACCATTACTCATCTCCAAGGTCTCAGCTACGTGCAAGGAAAGTTCAAAACATATATGCCCATGGGGAAAGTTCAGTGAACACCTGCTGAGTCCCAGAACACATCATCTTTCCAGTTAGCAGACACCTATTTCACTTTTCTTTGCATAAAATAAATATTCAACCATACATAGTCCTAGGAAAACAGCTCCTAATCCAGTAAACTCAATCCAGCCTCTTCATTCAGCCCAGAGTCCAGGCTGCATGTTTCCCCCATCACCAGGTTCAGATGTGGGGAAACTAGAGAAAGTCAATCCCCAGAAAGATGGGGAGGTTGTCTTGAAGCAATGACTTAGAGCAGGATATGAGCAGAAATTAGAAATCTCCACTCAAGAAGAGTTTACAGATGACAATTTCAAGCCACGTAGGAAAGCTGACATGATACAAGTTATCTAAATACAACCAAGAGAAAGTGGATTTTCCCCTAAGGGAATGGAAATAATTATGCAATTGGGAAAAGACTCCAAAAATAAGAATAAATTTCTTAAAGTGATATAAGAATGAATAGTAAATATACAGCAAGATAGGAGATACTGTGTTGTTGTATGTGACTATTAACAAAAATAGGCATGTATCAAGTACCAACACATAGGTTTTAAGCTAATAGATTTAAATAAGAAAGCATATCATTGCAAAATACAGAATGGCGGCTAAAATTCTCAATATTTAAACCATACATGGGACACACTCAGACTAAACTTATGAAATAGAACAGAAGACTGAGGAATTTAACGAGACTGTAGTATAGAGAGATGAAGAGATAGGAAATGTTCATGAGAAATTAAAATACTTGAAAAGACTCTGGAAATGTCCAAAGCTATGACCAATAGGAGATCGGAGGAAGAGAAGGCAAGATGGGGAAAAATATTTAAAGAGATGATAGCTAAGAATTTTTCAAACATAAAGAAATATGTGAGTCCCAAGGTAGTATATACTGAGTGCAAAGCAACATAAACAAAAGTCTACATTTGGATATGTTATAGATAAATAGCAGAATATCATGAATAAAAAGAAGATCTAAAAGGCAAATGGAGAGTAAGGACAACCTTCAAATAATGAAATTCTCAGGAGGAATAACAAAAGGTAGCAAGTTGAGGTAATTTGTTAATCACAGGTAAGAAGACTGGTTACATTGTGGCATTTAGGTAAATTGAATGCCACGTAGCTATTTAAGGAGTTAAATAAATCTGAATGTGCCATCAGCATGATATCCAATATTGAAGGGGAAGAAAGAAAAGTTAACAGTCTAATGCATACCCAAATGTGTATAAACAAGCAATCGAAAAAGACCAACATGTGTATGGAATATACAGGAAACACATTTGCACACTCAGTTGTTCTGTTGCTAAGTCGTGTCCAACTCTTTACCACCCCATGAACTTCAGGCTGTTCAGCTTCCCTGTCTTTCACCATCTCCCTGAGTTTGCTCAGACTCATGTCCATTGAGTCAGTGATGCCATCCAACCATCTCATCTTCTGTCATCCCCTTCTCCTCTCACCCTCAATTTTTCCCAGCATTAGGGTCTTTTCCAGTGACTCAGCTCTTTGCATCAGGAGGCCAAAGTATTGGAGCTTTAGCTTCAGCATCAGTCCTCCCAATAAATATTCAGGGTTGATTTCCTTTAGGATCGACTGGTATCTGCTTGCAGTCCAAGGGACTCTCAAGAGTCTTCTCCAGCACCACAGTTTGAAGGCATCAATTCTCCAGTGCTCAGTTCTCTTCATGGTCCAATTCTCACATTCATTCATACATGACTACTGGAAAAACCATAGCTTTAAACTATACAGACCTTTGTCACAGAGGCTCTTGGAAATTTTTAGAAAAGCTTGTAAAAAAGGTCACATTTGGGTAGCTGAAAAAGCTGGAGCTTAGAGGAAGAGAGATTTCTTTTTCACTATATATGCTATACACTGTTTGAAATCTTAAAATGTGTTTATACAATGCTTTCTCAGAAATAATTTCAAAACATTTCCAAATTGCATTGCAGACATCAGTGAAATAGAATGACATCATAATATTGAGGGATTATGGGTGTTATTTCTTTTCCCTTGCACTTTGCATTCTAAATTTTCTGCAAAGATTAGATAATGATGTTATAATCAGGGAAAATAAACTAAAATAGAAACAACTTTAATGTAAGTGGAAGTGCAATTTTCAGTTAAGTGCCCTTTCATGTAAATATAGGAAACTAAGAACTTCAGCCTTGGGAGGCATAAAATGGTGGTAGACCTCGGCTCGATCCAGGCCACGTGGAGAAATGCTTGTGATACAACATTGAGAGGAAAGGAAGAAAAGTGTGAATATATTCTGCTTCTTTAGAATTATTTAGTTTTTGTTTTCCCTCTGGACAAGCAGTGGTTGTTGTTTTCTCTTTTATAAATACATAGAGACTTTATTTTCTTGGGCTGCAAAATCACTGCAGTTGGTGACTGCAGCCGTGAAATTAAAAAGATGCTTGCTCCTTGGAAGAAAAGCTATGACCAACCTAGACAGCATATTAAAAAGCAGAGACATTACTTTGCCGACAAAGGTTATCTAGTCAAGCTATAGTTTTTCCAGTAGTTATGTACGGATGTGAGATTTGGACCATAAAGAAAGCTGAGCACCAAAGAATTGATGCTTTTGAACCATGGTGTTAGTGAAGACTCTTGAGAGTCCCTTGGACTGTAAGAAGCTCAAACCAAGTCAATCCTAAAGGAAATCAGTCCTGAATATTCATTGGAAGAACTGATGCTGAAGCTGAATCTCCAATCCTTTGGCCACCTGATGCAAAGAACTGACTCATAGGAAAATACTCTGATGCTGGGAAAGATTGAAGGCAGGAGGAGAAGGGGATGACAGAGGATGAGATGGTTGGATGACATCACCGACTTGATGGACATGAGTTTGAGCAAGCTCCGGGAGTTGGTGATAGACAGGGAGGCCTGGTGTGCTGCCGTCCATGGGATCACAAAGAGTCAGACATGACTGAGTGACTGAACTGAACTGAGAGACCTTTATACAGAGAACATCTCAGAAGACTTCTTGGCCATAGATACTAAAGGTGGAAATGTTCAGATGGCTAGACAGCATCTTGCATGCAGTAAATCCTCAAAATCTATTTCTTGCATATTTGTCCTCTCCCAGTTTGTCCCATGGAGCTTTAGAAGGAGCCAGTATACACCAAAGCAAAGAGGCAAAATAAACCTGTAGAAACTACCCTATCTAGTTTTCTCACATCAAGGAACAGTACCAAGTGTTCCAACCAAAATCCTCCATTTCTCTCTTTTCCTAACTACTCACATAGAATCCATAAGCAAGTTCAGTTGATTCCATCCCCAAGTGTATCTGGAATAAAGCCATTCTCTTCCACCTCCACGGCTACCACCCCAATTTGTGTAACCTCTCCACCTGCTCCCACTTCAACAATTCACATTGTGAGTTAGCACTTCCTGCTTGGAAACCTTCTGAACAATGTTTCATGCAGCCTCTTCATCACTGTTTCTCAGCATCAATCCTGCCTTGACTGAGTACTCAGTCTCCATCCCATTCCCCTTCTGTAAGGTTTGCTCTGTTACACGTCACTCTTCTTGATTGACTGATGGATCCTTGATAGGTTGTCTGCCATCCCTGTTAGAATGTAACAAAATAAGAGTGGGGTCCTTGGCTGCCACATTCACCAAAAAAATCCCAAAGAGAAGAGAGAGCTAACACATGGTAGGTCTATAGTGAATTCTTGATGAATAAATGAACGAGCTGAAACAGTCAGCGTATATTCTCTGCCAGACTGGGAGCATCTGGAGAAGAGCATCAGCGTTGTGCGTGCTTGCATCCCGACCTTCTGGTGCACGCACTGTCGTTTAGTCACTCAGTCCTGTCTGACTCTTTGTGACCCCATGAGGCTCAGCCATGACCCTCAGCCCACGAGGCTCCTCTGTCCATGGGATTTCCCAGGCAAGAATACTGGAGTGGGTTGCCATTTCCTTCTCTGGGGGCTCTTCCTGACCCAGGGATCAAACCCACATTCCCTGCATTGGCAGGTGGATTCTTTACTGCTGAGCCACTGGGGAAGCCTCAGCACACACAGTAGGGCATCAGTAAAACATGTTGGGTTAATGAAAATTATGGCATACATCCCTTGAGACTTTACTACATACAGAGGTGGAGTTGATAAACAGAGAGGCCACTCTCAAGCCTCCTCCCTCCATAAACAATTACCCTATATATTCAAAGAAGGCATTTACAGAGAGTTGACCATGTGTCAGGAGTGTCTCACATGCTTTACCCAAACTAACTCATCTATTTTTTTTTTAATTTCTTTATTTTACTGAGTGAGGTAAGCACATACTTTTGGTCTTCCCTGATAGCTCACTTGGTAAAGAATCTGCCTGCAGGCAGGAGACCCAGTTCAAGTCCTGGGTCAGGAACATCCACTGGAGAACGGATAGGGTAGTCACTCCGGTACTGTTGGGCTTCACTTGTAAAGAATCCGCTGCGATGCGGGAGACCTGGGTTCGATGCCTGGGTTGGGAAGATCCTCTGGAGAAGGGAACAACTACTCACTCCAGGATTCTGGCCTGGAGAATTCCATGGACTGTAAAGTCTGTGGGTCACAAAGAGTCAGATGTGACTGAGCAACCTTCACTTCCACTTCACTTTCAAGCATGTACTTTACATGGAATGTATCCTTAGCAGGTTTTTAAGTGTAGCCTGCAATACTGTTATCTACAAGCACACAGTTATACAGCAGGTCACTTAATTATTTTAACAACCCCATACATAGATCAGGAGCTAACTTCATGCCCACTTTAGAGATAAGAACACTAAGGCACGGACAGGAAGAGGGTTAGAGCCAAGTCCGAATTTGGACTCCTCATCACCGGGGCTCTGGGGAGCTCATCCACTTTGCCCACCTGTCCCAACCACCACCTTTCTTTCTAAGCTCTGCTTACCTTGGGAGGACACTATCCAAAGCCACTGGCCCTAAGTGACACCATGTAAATCAATTACAGTTACATACGTATGAAAGTCCAGTTGCTTGGTGGCACTGGCCAAGGTGTCTGTCAATAGCCACTTGCAACTTGCTGCTACCTTATCAGAGAGCACAAAGAATCTCCCCTTTGTGGCAGAATGCTCTCAAATGCACTGCCTGGGACATGGATCCTTCAAGGGCAAAGATCATATCATACATTTATCATAATTTTTGGTAAGATGAAAGGGTCAGCTCCAATAATTACCACAGTAGAAACCTGTTAATAAATATTCAGCATTCATTCCTGAGGCATGTCTTTACCTCCTGGTGGCAAACTGGGATACCTTGTCACTAACAAGCAAGCGTCCATACGAGTCATACTTCCGCTCCTCATAAGGGGAAGGTTTAAGCCCTCTCATTACCAGTGTTGCTCACTGCACCCCCATGCAACAGCCAGCTTCCTTTATCTGCTTGTTCTCCTCCTAATTGGGGATGTTTATTGTAGTCTTTGTTCGTACGTCTTTTTCTCAACAAATGTATCTGACTGTTTAGTAGTTCTGAACTTTCAAAACCCAGGAGAGAAAACTTGAAGTCTGGATCTATAAAAAAATGTCTGCAACACTCAAAGCAAAGTCTTCCAAGACTGTGATTCTATTTTTTTTTTTTTTGGTGTTGTTAAATTTTTCTTCAGTAGCTGTCTTCAAATCCCATAGCATTCTAATGGATTTCCTGAAACATGTTAATCAAGACCTGCTGCTTCATAGGCCAGAGCCAGAGTTACTTGCAACGTATTTGCAACTGTTCAGTAAAAGTATCATACATGAAGGCCCTACTATGTGCCTGCCTTCTGTTAGGCATGGGGACTTTGGAAAGTTCCTACCATGTCTCTGGTCTGCTGCTAGGAACTGGGTGTTTGGAGGTGGCCTCTGGACATCCAAAGGCTCCCCAACTTATGGAAAAGTGGGGCATATAAATTTCTATTCATTCCTTCACTCATTCAATCAGTATTTATTAAGTACCTACTGTGTGCTCAGCATTGTGCTAAGCAGTGGTATATAGGAGTGTGCAAAGCAGCATGAATTCTTGCCTTTTCAGAAACTGTAGTGGGGAAGACAGTCCATAAGCAAGTAATACACAAATATGCAATATACCACATGCTGATAAGCAATGTTAAGAAAATTAGGCAGAGAGCAGAGGTTGTAAGGGAGGTTTTAGGCCCAGGGGCAGGAAAGGCTCTCTGATTAGGCGATGTGAGTAGAGAGAGGGAGCCATGAGGGCAGATGGTGGAGGGAGTCCACAGCCTTGCCCCGGGAGGTGCTCAGCCTCCCTGAGGAGGAAGCGGGGTCAGCAGGGGAGAAGGGCATCTCTGGAAAGGAACAGAATGCCTCACAGGCGCTGGAAGGACTTTGGATTTGATTCTGAGCGTTCTGAGCAGGGTTGTGACTTCACAGACTCACATGTCAGAGAAAGCGCTCTGTTCAGGGAACAGAGGCAGCGGACAAGGATGGAGACAAGGACTCAGCTGGGCAAGAACGACGATAACCCTGGGGAGAGGCCACTGGGTCTCAGTCTGGGCTGGTGGAGCCAGCAGGGTCTGCTGATGGGAGGAAGGGGAGGAAGAGAAAGGATGGGAGCAGGACCACACAGTCAATCGGGATGGTGTGAGAGTTTGCCTTGGGGATGTGCACAGGCCTTGGGGACACACAGAGGATGATACCCAGCCAGGAAAGCCAGAGCTTCCTCAAGAAGTTTGACTTTCTGATGAACAAATCTTAATGTTTTTGTTGTTGTTCAGCTACTAAGTTATGTCTGATTCTTTGTGACCCCATGGACTGCAGCAAACCAACCCTCCCCATCCCTCCCCATCTCCTGGAGTTCTCCCAAGTTCATGTCCATTGAATTGGTGATGCCATCCAACCATCTCTTCCTCTGCTGCCCTCTTCTCTTTTTGCTTCAATCTTTCCCAGCATCAAGGTCTTTTCTAATAAGTCAGCTGTAGGTATGCCCTGTTTGATACTTAGCACATACTTATACTTTCCAGGTGGTACAGTGGTAAAGAATCCACCTGCCAATGCCAGAGAGAGTGTTCAGTCTCTGGGTTGGGAAGATCCCCTAGAGAAGGAAATGGCAATCCACTCCAGTATTCTTGCCTAGAGAACCCCATGGACAGAGGATCCTAGTGGGCTACAGTCCATAGGGTTGCCAAGAATCAGACATGGCTAAGCACACACACACACAGTTTTACACTAAAAAGATCATTTGTTGTTCATCTGAAATTCAAACTGAACAGGCTGTTCTGTGTTTTATCTGGCAATTGGACCAACCAAGGACTAAGTGAGGTATTGAAGACTGGTAGGTCTGGGTCATGTGAGTAAAGAAGAAACGAGTCCCGAGGGAGGGACTCACTCCTGTCCCTTCTCTGAATTTTCTGTGGGGCTTCCAGAGAGCAAGACTCACACATGTGGTGGGTTGTGTGTACGAAGTAGGGAGTGTGGCTACACATAACCCACTTCCAGTGTCTCCAGAAGTCAGAAATCGCATCAAGGATCAGAGTTCTGGGGAAGCTCCCTTTAACTTAGGTTTAAGAAGAGTTTTCTCTTAAAGCCTGGAGGGTACAGGTTCACGTTCATTGTTCACAGAGGAGAGGCCAAGATTCCATCATTGGTTCCTTCCATTCTAAAGGTCTGCCTTCTGTAAGTTGAGCTGGAGCTGGAATGGACAGGATTTAGAGACGGGTTGATCGTAGGAAGCACCCATGCACAAAACATTCAGGAGTGTCTACTGTGTCCTAAGGGCTGCACTCAGTGCTCTGTGCAAGTCCACACCCAGGTCTGACTGGCTTCAGGCACTGCTATCTTTTTCTACACTATTTACCCCCATCCCCACTTCCCCCCAAAAAAGTGGTATCAACAAAGTGAGAAGGAAAGAGCTTGTTGAGCTGGAAAGATTGCTTGAACCAAATGGAAAGGTAGCTATGTGCGCTGTGATCAGGGGACAATGAAGAATTCAGACTGATCTGAAAGGGCTTGGGAGAGAACAGAAGCTTTGTGTGGACCTTGAGTTCTGGCCACCCGCCTGTCTGTCTACTCTAGTGGGAAGTTTGGAAGACCTTGGTGATGGAAAGAAAGAGATGGCACAGCAGGAGGAAAACCAGAGAGACAGGCTGCTTTCCAGAGCCTACTCGCAGAAACAGCCGAGGGTGAGGATGAGAAAACACCCTGCTTTCGTGAGATTTTTATTAAGAAGCAGAGTAAGACATTAAGTAACAGCCTCTTTGAGTGCACATGCTTGGCCAGGAAGCAGCCAATGATTTCGGAGAACTGTATTATTACTTTGTGTTTGCTTATCTTTTTCTCTCCTTACCTGAGAATCATCTGTAGCTCTATCTGTCTTTTTAAGGACATGTGAGAAAATAGAAAAGGTTACAGAGGACAGTCGAAGAATTGCATATTATTACCTGGCTTTCCAGAGCTGACTGTGCAATTGTTTGTTTTTGATGAGATAACAATGAAGATAGAATGGTTCAAAGCAAATGCTGTTCAAATTTCACGCAGCCAGAGCTCACTGCCTCAGTCACATGGATGGCTGCTCCCTCCCAACACTGAGGATCTCCAGTCCCCATAGTCACTGCCAATGGAACGAAGGGCAGGAGTTAAAAGCCTCTTTGACCTCATATACCCATTGGGACCCATGATATTCCTGTGATATTGGGATGGTGCCAATTTCTGGGTACCAGGTTCTTACATAAAGTCCCAAACAAGCTCTTTTTGCTGAACCTTTTATTCCTTGCATTTGTTAACTCTTCCTGATTAAACAACACCCTCCTGCTTTTCCCGATCCACCTGCATCCCTCAAAAGCGCCGTTCTCCTCTGTAACACTTTCCCCCATCACCCCAGCATATTCCCTCACAGTGCCTTTTGTTCCATGGAGGACACATGTTTCACACCTTAAGGAGGTGTCCCCTCTTCTTTATTCCCAGGTCTACCTTCCCGTGGGTCCATGAGCTCCCCAGGGCAAGGACCATGTCTCTGCATTTCTGGAACACTGTGCCTGGCACAGAGTTACCTCGCCTGGGATTTTTGTCCAGTGAATGAATACATAACAAAATGTGGGAGTTTACTAGGAGTAGAAAGAGAGTATTATGTCAGGAGCCTTCTGTATGCTGTGTGGCAGACTCAATATCTTATTCCTATAATGCTTCTGGATGATTTTGCATTTTAAAAAAGAATCATGTTAACTATTTTTTTTTAATTTTTATTAGAATATAGTTGCTTTACAATGGTGGGTTAGTTTCTACTGTATACAATGCGAGCCAGCTTTGTGTATGTAATTTGTCTCTTTTTTCTTGGATTTCCTTCCCATTTACATCAGCACAGAACACTAAGTATGGTTCCCTAAGCTGTACAGCAGGTTGTCATTAGTTGTCTATTTTATACACAGTATCAATAGTATCCGTGTCAATCCTACTCTCCCAGTCCAGCCCACTCCCCACATTCCCCCGTTGGTCCTTGTATGTTTGTTCTCTATGTCTGTGTCTCCATTTCTGTTTTACAAATAAGAGGATCACGCTGACTCCTCATGAGCCAGATCACAGATGTGGCGCCCATACCATTGATATGAAGAAGGGAGCAGAGATCAGCCCATACCATTGGCGCCCACAGCATTGATACAATGAAGGCGGCCTGAGGTCAGCCCTCTATACTGTCTTCAGTCTCACCTAGAACGTAGCACAGGCTCATGGGAAAGACTCTGGGCCCCGGTGTCCAACCACTCCAAAAGCACACTCAGGCTCTGTTGCCTCCATTCTTTACAGCCTTGGGGAAATAACCTTTCACTATTCTCAGCCTTAATTTCCACAAAAAAAGAGGAAAACAAAAGTATCAACCACATAAGGATGTGGTGAGAATCAGATGAGCTAATATAGGCAGGGCTGAGCACAACTCCTGCTACAGCAGTACTAAAATGCTAGGCATTATTGCTGGTACCATCCTTTATTTTCATGCATGTGTGCAGCTATTTATGACTTCATCCCTTCCGCAGAGATACCTGTAGGTCTAGCTTCATACTACACCTTTGACACCACGTACAGAATGGTTTCCATGAACCCATGAAAAGTCCTTGGGCCCAGTCCAGAGCTTTCTGTCCTTCTCTCTCCTGCACTCCACTGCCCAGGCCAAACTCTCTGTCTCCTAGGATCCCAATCTAAAGATGCGTCTTCCATGGACGGCTCCACCCTTCCCAGATCTGATGACTTAGCCATGGAATGGCGTTGGCTTTCTGTATGCAAGCTTGGTGTCAACATTGGTTCAGCTGCTACCTCCACCTACTTGAAAGCTGCCACGTGTCATATCTGCACTAGGCCAGGCCCTGAGATTTCACACCGGGAGAAGAATTTAAATTAGATGTTTGATGCAATTCCTTTCAGATAATGAGGTAGTGCTGAAATGGAAAATTTCACAGCTTCTGAGTTCTCTGTAAGTAAAATTGAATATAGATAATCTTTTGGAAGGGATCTGTCAGGGTTTATTTATAGCTGGGTTAATGAGAGTCGAGGGGGGTAGAGTGTGGTGTGTACCAGACTCTGGCTAGACACTCACTGTTCTAGTTACGGCTGTGTAACAAAACTCAGTGGATTAAAACAACAATGTAATCTTTTTACTGCCCATGATTCAACCGGTCAAGAATTTGGAGTATATAGAGAATATATTCAACATGATATGATATATAATCTTCCCTGGTGGCATAGTGGTAAGGAATCCACCTGCAATGCAGGAAGTGTAGGTCCAATCCCTGGGTCAGAAAGATCCCCTGGAGAAGGAAATGGCAACCCACTCCAGTATTTTTGCCTGGAAACGTCCATGGACAGAGGAGCCTTGCAGGCTATGGTCCATGTGGCTGCAAACAGTCAGACACGACTGAGTGACTAAACCTCTTTAAGTTTACTAAAGCCCCACCTACAAGAGATATAATTAAATTAGAGAGCAAAAAGTCTTAACTCGGGTTATATTAACTAATATGTAGAAATGGATTCCGTGCAGTGATACACATTACCAGTTAACATGCATTAGTGTGTTGGTAACCAAATTGGTACATCCGAATATGTAGAGTTCCAGAAACCAATGTTGTATTATTCAAGAAATCCAGAAAAAATAGGCAATGGAATTATGCTGATTTTTAGATATAATTTTCCAGTAGTTTAAAAAGAATAAGTTTTTCATTTAAAAAGCCAGCAGGATCAGCAGGCAACTAAGTTCTGTTTTAGTTGGAAATCAGTGGGTGGGAATATAAAGTCACATTTTTTTTTTCCTAAATGGAACTAGAGAAGCAGCAGCTCTAACAAGTTGTAATCAGCCAAATTTCTTTTTTTATAAATACATGAGGAGAAACTTGGGGTTTTTCTTTTTTCCATGGAATTTTTTAATCCAGCAGAGCAGTAGCAAATCACCTTTGCAAATCTCCTTGCAAATTTTTGCTGCACAAAAGTCTTTCTTTGGAGGTCAAAAGAAGCTCTTCTGAAATCTCACAAATCTGTGGGAAACTGGGAGATTTAAGAGGTCAAACTAGCCCAGGGCCTTTTGCATGTGAAAGTAAAAGGAGTGTGATTGTCTTACAGGCCCTCACTTGTCCTTACTCCAAAGGGATGTAAATACAGCAGCCCAGGGGCACCAATTCCCTGGAACAAGATTGGGAAGCCAGGGATGGGTGAGAGCGGTCAGTTATCTTAAATGGCTGAGAGTGCATTGAGCCAGGGATCTGAGAAAGGCTTCTAGGGCTCAGGGCCAGAGAAGAAGGGTCACTGGATGGCTGCAGATGAGGACGGAGATGGGTCATATTAGCCCATGCCCCTTACAAGCCACCATCATCAAGCCAGTTTCTTCATCTGCATAGTAGGGTTTATGATGCGTATGCACCAGTTTTTGTGGGTTTTTTTTTTTTTTTTTTTTTTGCCAATCAAGTGACAAAAAAATGCACGTGAAGGTCTCAGTTCAATTTCTGGCATGTAGGAATACCCAACAAAGGGTCCAAGAAGCAACAGTGGATCAAAATTGGTTGATAAACCAACAGCTCAAGATCCAGCTAGGTACCCAGGGCAGAACACGGTGTAGGAAGATGTCCCCCAGGGAACATCTTGGGGGGATCCTTAACACCCTGTTAGGTAGGGGTGATTGGGCACTGATTTAGGCTGGTTGCTATCACACCCAACATAACAATGGCATTAAACACTAATGTAACTTCTTTTATTGAGACTGCTTCCTCAGTAGCTTATGTGCAGATGCGTCGTGTGTGTGTGTGTGTGTGTGTGTGAGGAAAACTATTTAACAAATCTTATCCCATGTTCACTAACATTCTGTTGGCAACATAAACCCTGCAGTGAATCCTTTTGTAAAGGAAAGAATCTTCTAGCCAGGCAATTGCACAGAGCATACTTTTTCTGTGGTCCATCTCTGATTAATGTGTTCATTTTTACTGCCAAGCAATATCAAGGGTGTGGCACATGCTGGAATATCAGGGTGAAAATTCTGTCTCTTCAGTTTACTTAGGCAAGTGACTTAACCACCCTCTCTGCCTCCATTTTCTTATTTTTGCATGAAGATAATGTCCATTCCTATCTTACCATGTTGTTAGCTGATGTAGTTGTGTATGGATGTGAGAGTTGGACCATAAAGAACGCTGAGCACCAAAGAATGGATGCTTAGGAATTGTGGTGCTGGAGAAGACTTGGGAGTCCCTTGGACAGCAAGGAGATCCAATCCGTCAATCCTAAAAGAAATCAGCCTTGAATATTCATTGGAAGGACTTTACGCTGAAGCTGAAGCTCAAATACTTTGGCCACCTGATGCAATGAGCTGACTCATGGGAAAAGACCCTGATGCTGGCAAAGATTGAAGGCAAAAGAAGGGGACAACAGAGGATGAGATGGTTAGATAGCATCACCAACTTAATGGACATGAATCTGAGCAAACTCCAGAAGATAATGGAGGATAGGGGAGCCTGGCCTGCTACCGTCCATGGGTTGCAAAGAGTCCAATACGACTTTGCAACTGAACAACAAAACTGAAGTGCGCAATAAATGTTAGCTACTTTATCCTATTCCCTCTCACATCATTGCTCCAAGATTTCCATTACCCACTTCCTTGGTCCAGAAATCTTGTAGGAACTTTGATAGCCCCCTTTCTACCATGCTTCCTAAAATGCATCGCCAACACTGTAAGATTCTACAGCCATCATGTGCTGGAGGCCCTGTCCCTCTTGTGGTTCAGATCATCACGAATCCATGCTGTGTTTTCAGTGAGAACACCCACAAAATTTCCATACATCGTTGTTTATACTCCAACTCTAGCCTCTCCCAAAGCCACCCACATCCGGTTTAAAGCCTTCCGCAGCTCTTCAAGGCCAGTCCTGACCTGGACCCATGTTGCCTATTTCGTCATGTCCGTGTCCCTCCCAGGGCCCCCAGAGCCATCTACACTGGCCTTCTCCACTCACTTCTGAGGGCTCTCACTCTTTCTGGTCACTCACACTCTTCTCTTTGTATTTTAAAAGAAGAGCTATTTAATTCTCTTATACAAACCAGGCTGTGCTGTCAGGGTCTGACCTCTTTTCTAGTTCTGTATTTCAATGTGCCTAGCTAGGCTTGATCCTTAGTGGGTGCATCATAAATATACATTAAGTGGTAAAGAAGAAACCCCAGGTCACTCTAAAAGACAAACATTTTGGTGTGAATTTCAGAAGATGCCCTAGGTTGAAAAGTTACTCATCCAAGAATCTCTCACGAAGAGATAAGCCAGCTCTACTCGTTGAGCTGTCTATAATTAGACCATGACAAATAGGTTCAGAGCATGTCATAAAGAGCAATATTTTCGTGAGCAGAAGCTCTCTTGTCCTTGAGATACTTTCAGTGTCACTCTCATCTTGTATTCTGAAACCTTGGTTATATTTCTGTCAGAGGCAACTCCTGATTTCCTTCTCTGTGGGTGGACAGTAGAGATATGAGGAGTCTCAGACAGTAGAGAAGTCCACAATTATATATGTTCAGCTATTTGACAACTCAGTGGCATTCAACATGATCAGTATGGCCTTACTGAGTACCTAAGACAGGCAAAATGAGAAGCTATAAAAAAAGAGGGAAGGTGGGCAAAGACAAATGCAATAATTATCCAGTTTGACCAGAATATAAGGTGCTAATAGGTACATATAGAAAATGCCCCTGGAGAGGTAAAGTCAGAGTCATAGAAAGATGAAATCCTAGCTTCACAATGGTGAATTGCTGCAGAGTGTGCATGGGCTCCCTCTTCACAGACAGATATAGACAGCATGCCTTTGCAGCGTGGCCTCTGCCTTGTTATACCAACAAGACTCATACCTTAAAATAAACAGGGTTCACGTTTCCACTTCATCTTTGTCGGGAGGTGGAAGGCTCTCAGGTCAGGTTGTTTCTGTAGGTCCACGGTCTGAAGAAAGTGCTGAGGGTTGAGGGAATGGATCCGGAATCCTCAGTTCAGAAGAAGCAGCTCAAGTCTTCCAGCAGGGAGAGACCAGGGTCTTCCTAGGAAGAGATGTGAGAAGTATCAGGGAGCTGCTGATACCTGGAGCAGTCAGCGAGACAGGGTGCCCTGGAAAGACACCTTGATCTCCAGCAATAGATGGGTTCAAATTGTGGTTGGTTGTTTATTTGTTTTGTGGCTTTGGATGCCATTAACTTTCTGTACCTCTAATCATTCATCTGTCCAAGGGAGAAGACAAGGCTGAATGGACATCTTCTTTTTTTTTTTTTCTAAAATTGTGTCCATTTCCCTAATGATCAATTGTTCAAAACTTTAAAAAAAGAAGCTAAATCTGAACTTGGGATCTACAAATACAGTCTAACGAGATGAGCAACGCCAGGACAAGGCAGCATCCACAAGGGGAGAGTCAGGGCAACATTAGACACAGATTGACTGCGCATCAGGAGGACAGCTTTTTGACTTACCCCTTTCCTTTTCACCTTACAGGATAAATGGAGGGTGCTACCAGTGGGTTTACTACTTTATTTGTGGGTGGGGGGGGGCCTCCAAAATCACTTCCCAGGTGGCTCAGATGGTAAAGTGTCTGCCTACAGTGTGGGAGACCCAAGTTTGATCCCTGAGTTGGGAAGATCCTCTGGAGAAGGAAATGGCAACCCACTCCAGTACTCTTGCCTGGAAAATCCCATGGACGGAGGAGCGTGGTAGGCTACAGTCCACTGGGTCTCAAAGAATCAGACACAACTGAGCAACTTCACTTTACTTCAAAATCACTGCAGATGGTGACTGCTGACATGAAATTAAAAGATGCTTGCTCCCTGGAAGAAAAGCTATGACCAACCTAGACAGCATATTAAAAAGCAGAGACATTACTTTGCCAACAAAGGTCCATCTTAGTCAAAGCTATGGTTTTCCCAGTAGTCTTGTATGGATGTGAGAGTTGAACCATAAAGAAGGCTGAGCACCGAAGAATTGATGCTTTTGAGCTGTGGTGTTGGAGAAGACTCTTGAGAGGCCCTTGGACTGCAGGGAGATCAAACCAGTCAATCCTAAAAGAAATCAATCCTGAATTTTCATTGGAAGGACTGATGCTGAAGCTGAAACCCCAATCCTTTGGCCACCTGATGTGAAAAACTGACTCATTAGAAAAGACCCTGATGCTGGGAAAGATTGAAGGCAGGAGGAGAAGGGTTCAACAGAGGATGAGATGGTTGGATGGCATCACCAACTCAATGGACATGAGTTTGAGTAAGCTCCGGGTGTTGGTGATGGACAGGGAAGCCTAGTGTGCTGCAGTCCATGAGGTTGCAAAGAGCTAGACACGACTGAGCGACTGAACTGAACTGAACCTGTGGGTCACATCAAAGGGTTCCGTGAGATTTAAAATTAGATCACAGGAGAGATGCATGCACAATTGTTTTGTAATCTGTAAAGTCCCATAGTGATGTTGCTGGTGATGATGGTGGCGATGACCATGATAATGATGGTGATCATAGTGATGAGAATATTGATGACTACGGCAATGATTCCTAAGGGTTCAGTCCCTGGGGGAGCATACAACCTGGGCCTGTTTTGTTTTGTTTTGTTTTGTTTTTCTAAACCTTCTTATATACATATTTATATGTATACTCACTTACCTATACCCTATGTTATTGATGGAAAGGATTTAAGGGAGTTTCATAAAAACATAGTAATTTCATGTTATGAAAATAAAATTAAATTGAAAATAGAAACAAGAAACAGAGTAATGACATTATTTGGGAGAGTAGAAAAGTCAGTATAATCTCTGGTCCCTCAGCTCCTGGTCACCAAGGCAAAGAAGAGAGCATGAACCATCCAATGCTTTCACTACCAGAGCAGAACAAACTGGCCAGTTCTTCAGGAGAAGTGACCGATACCCTGATACTAAGCTCCAATAAGAATATTTCTAGGGGTTCTATGGTCAGAAATATAGTCCAGAGGAGCAGCTGACCCTGGCTAGGTTGGGGTCCAGCAGGAGCAAAGGTTTTGGGT
Source organism: Capra hircus (assembly GCF_001704415.2). Lineage (NCBI taxonomy): Eukaryota > Metazoa > Chordata > Mammalia > Artiodactyla > Bovidae > Capra > Capra hircus. Next base: position 63,063,381 of record NC_030828.1, read on the forward strand.
AAAGGAGAGCTCAGGTAAGTCTTGAAGATGACCAAAATCAGATCAGGAAAAAATGGGCATTCTAAGCAGGAAAGCAGCCTGTGCAGACATGGTCAAGGCAGCTGCTGCATTCCATGGCCACAGGCGGGTGTGCCATAAGTATTTGTCCAGAAGAGAATATGAATAAAGCAGTCAGAAAACAAAACTGAAGGACTTGTTAGCTCAGAAATTCAACCAAGCAAACATGCCGGCCACGTCAATGAGTCTGCGTGTTATTGACTACTATACTATGATAGTCACAAGTTTACGGAGCTAGTGGTAAAGAACCACCTGACAGTGCAGGAGACATAAGAGATGCAGATTCAATCCCTGGGTCAGGAAGATCCCCTGGAGGAGGAAATGGCTACCCACTCCAGTATTCTTGCCTGGAAAGTTCCATGGACAGAGGAGCCTGGTGGGCTACAGTTCATAGGGTCGCAAAGAGTCAGACACGACTAAGAAGACAGCATACGCACATATAAATTTAAACTGAAGCCTTCTTTGTCTTTCTCTTGCTACAATCTTTGTCTAAATAGTGCCTAGCGATAAGGCTCTTTCTAGAATATTCTAGCACCATAATGCTTCCCCACCAGGCATGGATATTGGCAGACTTCCAGAGGCAAGGTAACATAGGCTTCCTCCCCAGTGACAATCCAGGCTGACATTTGGAATAAGAAAAACCGAAAAACTCCCAAAGCACTATGTTGATTAGCTGACCTAGTCGTACTGAGTTTGGTCAGTGTATTTTCTGCAACACGGTGATGCGTAGATTGACCTTGGGGAAGCAGAGCTAAACAAGCAATGATGGCTAACTTCCGAACCCAAACTGGGGAACCTGGCTCCCACTGCATGCCAGGTCAGGAAGGCACTAGACATCTGGATTAGTAATCCATTGCCCCATCCTTCGTTTCTGGACTCTCAGCCCCTCTCTGCTCTTTGCTCTCTCCCTCCCCAAACCTCTCTTCCTTCATCTCTTTCTATTCTTCTTCCTTTTTCTCTTTGTCTCTCTCACCTTCCTCTTCCCTTCAACTCTCTCTCTGAAAACATTTAGAAAGTGCTTTATTCTGCATCTCCAATATCACACTGGCATGTCTAGAAATGGGTCATTTTCCCCTCATTCTGCCCCTTCCTAAGAGAGTTCATTCAATCCAATTATTCATCTATCCTTTCAGCTCTAGGGGATAAAAAATCTCCTATTATGTCTTTGTCAATTTCTTCCCCTATCTACTTTCCTTTCCTGTCAATATATTGTATGTTGGGCTTGGTAGGCAGAACAATGGTCCCCCAAAGATGCTCATGCTTGGGCTCAGTATCCAAGTCACATCAGACACTTTGTGAACCCATGGACCATCGTCCACCAGGCTCTTCTATCCAAGGGATTTCCCAAGCAAGATTACTGGAAAGGGTTATCATTTCCTCCTCCAGGGGATCTTCCCCACACAGAGATGGAACCCGTGTGTCCTGCGTTACAGGAAAAGTCTACCACTCAGCCCCCGAAGTTGCTCTTGTCTAGTTCTCAGAATCTGTGACCCTCAACAGCCAGAGCAAGAAGGGGGCTCAAGAATCCCCACCTTCAGTCCTGCAGATGAGTTCTCTGAAGAAGGGAACGGCCCAGGGGACAAGGATTTCGTGAGCAGCTACTTGCTCCTCTGAGAACCTTTCAGACTGCACTCTGCCTTCGCAGCACATGGCAACAGACTGTTGACTCTCTCGGAGCCAGAACTCTGAATTTCATTTAGCATTTAATTAACTGGAATAGACTAAGAACTCTGTGGCAGCCCCCTGATTGCAATCTGTGGATGGATGGGCGTTTTTATCTGAAAATGATGACCAGCTTATCTTCTGTCATGCAGCTATCACACATGATATGTATCTCTCGTTATCCCAGCCAATCAAACACAGAAAGTTTATTAAGATTCTATCATTTGAAGTTATCACCAATGATAGGATTTTTCATCTGAATGTGCTTGTGTGGAATACCGTATTTTGTCTAAGAGACCCTCAGAGAAAAACGAGACAGGGGAGGTTATCACTAAGGAGCACGCAGCGAGTCTACAGTCAGTGACCAAGTCATTGAAGGAGTGTGGCCACCAGATGACTCTAATAACCTGATCATTTAAAAAGAAGTTTCTAACTCCTCTTTTTTTTAATATAAATTTATTTATTTTAATTGGAGGTTAATTACAATATTGTATTGGTTTTGCCATATTTCAACATGAATCCGCCACAAGTATACACGTGTTCCCCATCCTGAAACCCCCTCCCTCCTACCTCCCCATACCATCCCTCTGGGTTGTCCCAGTGCACCAGCCCCAAGCATCCAGTATCATGCATCTAAACTGGAGCCTATTATACAGAGTGAAGTAAGCCAGAAAGAAAAACACCAATACAGTATACTAACGCATATATATGGAATTTAGAAAGATGGTAATGATAACCGTGTATGCAAGACAGCAAAAGAGACACAGATGTATAGAGCAGTCTTTTGAGCTCCTCTTTTAAAAAAGAAAAAAGTTGACATGGCTACAGAGGGAGGAATCAGAGTGATCTTACAGTAAGAAGGAAAAATAAAAAGAATTGCTTAGGTAACTGGAAAGGCAAGACTTATGATTCTGTATTTTGCTAAAAGTGATCTCTGAGCATCCTAGAAGCCATAGGAAAGAAGAAATGTGATCAATTCTGAGATTTGGGGGTCTTCTGAAATAAATCCATGATTTATGAGAAGCCAGCTTTCATCTAGATCATCTATGAACAGGAAATTTGGAGAAGAACCCAATTCCTCAAACACTCAAGTATTAATCCATGAAATCAACACATCTCTCTTGATACATGATTGCCCTACTGGTGCTGGATTTTCAGCGCTACATAAAACTTACCTGTGGACAAGGCATTCCGTGTGACAAGCAGGCAGTGAGACAACTGTAGTAGAATGTGAGAATGCTTCCATGGAGGTGTGCAAAGCATCCACTGAGGACCTAGGACCTCGGCTGATCCCTTGAGCTCTGTGAAATTAGGGATATTTTTAGGGACAAGGCAGAGATGTTAAAGAGAGTCTTTCATCTTGGAAAAGAGGAAGGAAACCTAAGGTAAACCAGGCATGAAGACGAGGCAACAGTCATGCACTGTGATTGATTTCCATGCGAGAAGTTATTGATAAGTGTTAGCCACCAGGAGACTACGACACTTGCTCCTTGGAAGAAAAGTTATAACAAACCTAGACAGCATATTAAAAAGCAGAGCCATCCCTTAGCTGACAAAGGCCCAAGGAGTCAAAGCAATGGTTTTTCCAGTAAGTCATGTACAGATGTGAGAATTGGACCATAGAGAAGGTGGAACACGGAAGATGATTTCAAACTGTGGTGCTGGAGAAGACTCTTGAGAGTCCCTTGGACAGTGAGGAGACCAAACCAGTGAGTGAATCCTAAAGGAAATCAACCCTGAATATTCATTGGAAGGACTGCTGCTGAAGCTAAAGCTCCAATGCTTCGGCTACCTGATGTGAAGAGCCCACTCATTGGAAAAGACCCTGAAGCTGGGAAAGATTGAGGGTAGGAGGAGAAGGGGTTGCACAGGATGAGATGGTTGGATGGCATCATCAACTCAATGGACATGAGTCTGAGCAAACTCCAAGAGACAGTGAGTCACAGGGAAGCCTAGTGTGCTGCGGTTCATGGGGTCGCAAACAGTCAGACACGACTTCACCACTGAACAACAATCTCCATTCCCAGGCTGAAAGCTCTGTTGGACCACTCTGGCTTCCCTCTTCAGTGTCACATTCCCCGCACAAGATTAGACATGCTCCTAAGGAAACAAGAGAGTACTGAGCGGAACCTTGGTAACCCGGAGTTGTGGCAGATGCTCTTGGTAATTCAGCAACCAGAATTATCTGTTTAAGACTTCACCTAAGTAATTTGGTCAGCATTGTTTGTCTAATACTTTTCAGACATCCGCATAGAGGATTTACCAATTTTCCAAAGACCTCTGGAGTTTACAAGACCACTTGACATCAATTTAAGCTGATGCCCACAAACACCCAATAAGGGAAAAATATCAGCCTGGTGGTGTGAGGCTGGGGATAAGTCTAAGGGCAACAATTTCTCTCAAACTTTTTCCCATTACATTGTTGTTGGTGTATAAGAATCTGTTTCCCCCACTTACACCACGAACTCTCTGCATTTCCACATGTTGCTATTGTTTCATCGCCAAGTCTTGTCTGACTCTTTGCAACCCCATGGACTGTAGCTCACCAGGCTCCTTTGTCCATGGGATTTCCCAGGCAAGAATACTGGAGAGAGTTGCCATTTCCTTCTCCTGACCCACGAATTGAACCCACATCTTCCACACTGCAGGCAGATTCTTTACCACTGAGCCACCTGGGAAGCTCTGCATTTCCACAGCAAATTCCAAAATCTTTGGGTGAAATCAGAGTTGCACCACCTGGGAACCGAGCAAGCCTTAGGCACATAAATAATTAAACCTCTCTGAATTTTAAATCCCTCTTCGGGCAAATGTAGAGCGAACAAAATTCATCCATACACAACTCACAAGTGTTGCTAATCATCTGGTGCCTCCAAGCCCAACACGGTCAACCTCAAAAGTCTTCAACCTCCACGCCATCACTCTCCTCTTTCAAGCCATCCCTACTACTCGGGAGCAGGTCTGAAAAACTGTCTTCTCCCCACTTCTTGTCACTTCTCCCTATCTTTTTAGAAAAATAAGGCACTGGCAGACTCGCAGTGGGCTCTCCATCTTCAGCCTTTCGTGTATGTCTGGGACCTCAGGATTCCCATCTTTCCTCACCAGCCCTCTTGTCTTCCTGCGTTTTTACCTAGTTTGGGGACCTACCCCCCTCATGTTCTGACTCTCCTTTCCTAGAGCCGTGGGGGCTACTTGAAATGCCTCTGACTCTGCCTCCTGGCCCCATAACTCTTCACGATTACCTTGGAAACTCTGACAACAACCCTTCCTCGGAACTCATTAACTCAGCTTCCCCGTTAATTCATTAGCACTCAGGAGCCCCGGCGAAGATCTTTCTTCTCCTCCCGCAGTCTCTGCCCTTACAAATTTCATTTCTGAGGTTTTCTCTTACATTTCGTTTATTGTGACATCACTTATAAAGCTCCCCCTCGACAGGAAAGGAGTCAAAAATAACTACATATCATTTTAAATTGCTCTGCTGGTAAGTCTGCGTTTTAAGAATATCAAGGGGGGAAACGTGTCTAACGACAGGCTACAAGTGGATAAAGAGCTGACAGGGTAATTGCGTTACCAGATGCTTCTCTACACCAGTTAGCTGCTTCCCGGGCCTATTTGAAGCAACGGGTGTCAGGTCAGTAATTAGGCTCTCACAGACACACTGCAAGTACCATCTGATCACTTCTGAACACCCCCATCACTCCCATTTATGCCAAGTTCAATGTGAGACACACCGTCAACATCCTTTTCCCGCAAGGCTGCCAAAAGTTCCCAGGGACATCTCCCTCCCACCCCTCGCTCCCACATGAGTTAATAAAGTCAGTGCTTCCCCCGCGTGTCAGAGAACTTGCTCCCAGGATGGCAGTCCTTTGGTGCCCTTTGGCAACAAAACCACCCCGTGGCAACTTAGATGCCGCTTTTTCGATTTTTCTGCTCTGACTGTAGGCTGGCTGACATTCACACTCAGGGCTTCTTTGCACAAATTTCTTTGCTTGATTTCCTAACGTGGTCATGACCTTGGATGAGTGTGAAGGCCACAGGAGATGAGAAAACTGACTTTATGTCCCATGTGCCATTAACTTGCTGCAGGGCATTGGATGGGGTCTGGCTCTGGGATCCAGCTAGACATATGCCCATTTATTGACCCAGGATGGGTTCTATGGGCAAGGAATGGAACTGAGACCAGACTGAGTCCTGGGACCTTGGTGTCCTGAGAGGTGTCCTGTCCACCGTTCTGGATGAAGAATCATAAAGGTAAGGCTGCAGCAGGAGATGGCCTAAAGGAGCCATCTCTGTTAGAGGGAGGGTGCTGAACTCTAATCTGAAGGCAGCAAAAGGGAGCAACCCATCTCTGAAAGTGGTTGAGAGCAGTCATCTTTGAAGCGGCCCATGAGTAGACTTTGGGGAGGGCTGCCAGGCCGAGGTAAATGAGGAGCAGTCAAACCAGGATGACCCAGGAGCAGAATGGTTTTCTGCAACACATGGGTTGGGTTTTACCCACCCAAGCTAGATTAGCTTTTTTGTTTGTTTGTTTTCTTTTGATAACAAACATTCTGGTTTCCTTTAGGGAAATGCCTTCTCCTACTGTCAACCCACATGGTCAAGTGAGGTTGACTTATTGCATTCTTAGTACAAGGGATGAATGTCATCCCCACTTTCTCAGCAGAGAAAGCCCTGGAATTGGTGCGGAAAGGATGCTTTCTGTCTTATGAGGATGGTGAGCTCATGAGATCGAGGGGGGCACCTTAAGGAGAGAGATGATCTAAAAATAAAGCCAACGTGGAGGAGAGAGACCAACCTGAGTGTCGTCAAGCTGCTCCTGCCTGCAGTCATGCCTGAAACAGGAAGAGCTATTGGACTTGCCAGTTATGAGATGCAGTAAATCTCCTCTTATTTGGTTTAAGCCAGGTGCAGTTTAGGGTTTCATTTCCTGATGATGGAAAAATCCTAACCGATAGACTTGGATAGAGCTCAGGCCTAGAGGAACTGGGTACTGGTCAGCTCTATAACCATGGCTCCCTTGACATGGGGAACATTCAGCTCTGAGAGAACTAAACATTGATGTAGGTACTAGAAAAGAACAGAGACACAGTTGCCCAAACTAGAGCAAGATTCATGAGGCCCAGGGAGTCAGTACTGAGTCCCAGAGTGTCAGGGTCTTTAAATGTCTCCAGCTCAGGCCAAGGCAGGACGGGTCTCCTGGTTGGGGCTAGGAGTTCAGCTGTGAGGAGCAGATGTGGGTCTCCCTATTCATACTAGCCCAGGGACTGCGGACAGGTCATTTCTTTCCCTGGGTCCTTGGTTTCCTCAAGTGTACAAGGAGAAGATCAGATCATTTTCTTTTTAGATGACTCTCCAGCCCCTGAAACTATATAATAGCCTTCTCCCTTCTAACCCTAGTGCGCAGCAGCATTGAAACCAAAAAGTAAAATGCCCAGGGAGGCTGTGAGAGTCTCGGAATGATGGTTCCTTGGACTAGAAGAGGATTTTTGAGAGAAAGGAGTCTGGCTTCTACCCTCATTATAAGAAACCTTCCATTTTCTATCACATTTCAACCAGTCTTTCACACAGCTGTCTGGAAAGACTCCCAAAACACCAATGAGATCTTATTGTTTCTCTGGCTAAAATTTTTACCGGCTACAGAATACACTGAGTCTCTGTGAAGACTACGCGTGGCCAAAAATAACAGTTAGAGGATATGAAGCTGGAAAACCTTTTTCGCTGAAAATTTGAAATTTTATGTAACTCTCATTACAGTGCCTTTTACATTCTTTAAAACAAAGGCATAAGTGGCATCTATAAATGTTACATGGCATGATTTTATATGGTATGAATTTTATTATCCTATTTTTGTTTAATGCTTCTATAAAATCAGTAGAGAAGTTGGAAATACGGAACGATAGAATGCGTGCTAGGAGTATGTGTCAAGACGGGGGTATAAATATACAAGGACCTGTGAATTTTATAACAGAGTTGTCATTGCCTCAGCTCAGTCCTGTCCTGAATATGCTGTGTTGGCTCAAGCTTTTAACAGTTTGAGAGGTTCCTTGGCTTCTCGATCGTTGAAAAGTCGAGTCAGACTTCAGATATGACAAAGCAGCATCTTGACACCAGATAACAAGTTCCCTCTTCCATCACCCCTTCATGACAAAGCCATTTTTCAAACAATGTTCTATAAAAGTTAGCTTTTCATGCTGCCCTGCGGAAAGCGTGCTCTAGACAGTTAGGTTTTTGCCAGTCTCTGAGCTGGATTCTGAGCAAGCGAAGAGAAGCTTTTCAGAGAAGATGAAACTCAAGGAATACCTTAGGAAAACAGAACCCCAGATGGACCATGTCAACACGTGGCAGATGCAGGGACAGAGATGCCCACAGAGGACCAGGGGAGGCCAAGCTACCACTCTGGGGTGGGGCGCGAGTATTTCTGGTGGGTGAAGAAGGGAGCCAAGTTTCCAAAAATGGCCTGATGCAATCACTGCGCTGAATTTAAGCCGGAGATCTTCTAACCATGGTCTGACTAGTTTTCATGATCAAGGCTGCTAGTCACTGGTGGGGATGGTTCTGGTGACAATGTGGGTCACTTCTGCTCTTATTAAAAAAACAATAAAAATTTAGAACACTTTTATTTTTAAGCAAATACAAAAAATTAAAGAATGGTAGCAGCAACAGTCACCACCATGACTGGGAGTGTGACAACTAGTAGTCCTCAACCATTTCAGTGCCAGGAACTGATCTCATGGAAAATGACTTTTTCATGGACGAGGAGGTGGGGGTTATTTTCAGGATGATTTAAGAGTGATAGATTTATTGTGAATTTTATTTCCAATGAAATGTTGCTGCTGATCTGACAGGAGGTACCTGTCCGGGGCCACAGGTTGGGGACCTCTGGCATAGACCACCTTGATCAGAGGAGGATCTCACTGAAGGGTGGACATTAACATAGAGAGGGAGGCAGTTCATTTGTTTCTCCTAACCAGGTGATTTCCTAAAAGAAATCAATCCTGATATTCATCAGAAGGGCTGATGCTGAAGCTGAAACTCCAATACTTTGACCACCTTTTGCAAAGAACTGACTTATCTAAAAAGACCTTGATTCTGGGAAAGATTGAAGGCAGGAGGAGAAGGGGACGACAGCGGATGAGATGATTGGATGGCATCACCAACTCAGTGGACATGAGTTTGAGCAAACTCTGGGAGATGGTGATGAACAGGGAAGCCTGGTGTGCTGCAGTCCATGGGGTTACAAAGAGTCGGACACGACTGAGTGACTGAACTGAACTGAATTGAAGCAGGTGGTGATTTATCCCCTCAGTCAAAGCTGGGCACAGCAAGAGGAGGAGAGAGACTGGGAAATGTATAATGGGGCTTCCCAGGTGGTGCTAGTGGTAAAGAGCCTTCCTGCCAATGCAGGAGACTTTAGAGACACAGGTTCAATCCCTGGGTTGGGAAGATCTCACAGGGCCGCACAGAATAGGACATGACTGAAGCAACTTGGCAAGCACGGCACAGCACATTGTATAATGGGGAAGTGAGAGAATTGGAGGGCTTCCCAGGTGGCTCAGTGGTAAAAATCCGCCTGTCAAAGCAGGAGATGTGTGTTCAATCCCTCAGTCCGGAAGATTCCCAGGAGAAGGAAATGCCAGCTCACTCCAATATTCTTGTCCAGAGAATTGCATGGACAGAGGAGCCTCGAGCGCTACAGTCCATGGGGTCGCAACGAGGCAGACACGACTGAGTGATTAAACGAACAAGTGAATTGGAAGATTAAGACAGCATATATTTTCAATGTATTTCTCTCTCATTATTTTATTTGCATTGCCTGAATGAGTTAAAGGATGCCATGGTCAAATTTACAAACTTTTTAAGTTGGTTCTCTTCAGGTTGGTACAAAACATATCAGTTGGGGATAGACTGAATTCTTGAGTCAGTTAACTGCAGCTGTGAAAGTACCAATAAAAGACCCATCTTATCCAAGCATCTCTTAATAATTCTCATTAGAAACTAGTTAATAAACAGATGTTGATAATAAGTAAGTCAGGGCAAGAGTAGCCAGGAGAGGGGGCCTGATTTCAAAGCAGCCACAAGAGGTTATTAACATAGCCACTGAAAATTAAACTCCATGGAAAGAGAGCAGAGGGGAAAAAAAGGAATTATTGGGTTCTCTGAAGTTTCTACTATCTTAAAATTTTATTTTAAGATCTAACATGTAACATAGAGGAAAAAAAAAAAAACAAGAATAAGGCTTGAAGTTAGTTTACTTGATCTTGAATGTAAGATCAGCGGCGTATCATTCAGTCAGATGATCTTTTATTCTCGGGTTCCTCTTTCCTCTCCAGTAGGATGGGGTAAACAAGCCTCACCTCACAGGGATTGTTGTTTGGATTAGAACTGAAACCAACAAAGAACCTGGCCGAGTGCCTGGACCCGAGTGAGCACTGAACCTGCTGTAGTCAATGTTATCATTGTCATGCTCAAGTTCCATTTAGCAAACGTGGCCACAATGTAAATATTGATCTGCAACCCCTTGGCTTTTTAGCCCAAATCCTCAAACTAGATTGTCTTATGTTTACGGAGATGTATAGGCCTCGGACTCTCATCTCTTTTAATCTGAGAGTCACAGCCATTGTTCTCTTGAAGATGGTGGAGGAAATGATATTTTTTTTCTCTACTCTCAACTCTTAAACACTACCAAAAATAGTAATTTTTTAAAAATGAATGAGAATATCATATCTTCAAATGATGCAAGGGTATTACCACCACTTTAAACCGTAAACTATGGAACATACCTGCCAAATACCACCTGGTCTAAACCTACGTGGTGGAGGATGTTCAGCAATTATACACTCAAGCTTTGATCTCAAGAATAATGTACTGGCCCTAAAATGCCAAATTTTTGAGCAATGTAACCGATGGATATTTGACTAAAGATCTAGTGTTGTGCGTTAAATGCAGGAGACGTAGGAAATGCCTTTTTAGAGATCCTGTCCAAGAACACTGGATTGTCTAAAGAAGAGTGAGCTCCATAATGGTCATGTCCTTACCTCTTAGCTGATGAATATGGGTAGATATCAAGTGGGTCTCCAGGAATGAAAGACGGCAGCACATTCATGATTGTAGCTCAGAGAATTTGTGGCCATGCTGGTAGCCACAGCCAATTCCTAAGTGTTGGCAAGACCTCTCCAGGGGATGAGAGAAATAGCAGGCCTTATGGATAGGATGAAACACTTGATTGCCCCAGAGTTGTGACTTCAATTTGCTTAGCTCAGTTTACCCCCATCCTTCACGTCATTTGTCTATGCTGCTGCTGCTGCTAAGTCGCTTCAGTCGTGTCCGACTCTGTGCGACCCCCTAGATGGCAGCCCACCAGGCTCCACCGTCCCTGGGATTCTCCAGGCAAGAACACTGGAGTGAGTTGCCATTTCCTTCTCCAATGCATGAAAGTGAAAAGTGAAAGTGAAGTCACTGAGTCGTGTCCAACTCTCAGCGACCCCATGGACTGCAGCCCACCAGGCGTCTCCATCCGTGGGATTTTCCAGGCAAGAGTACTGGAGTGGGGTGCCATTGCCTTCTCCACATTTGTCTATAGGTAACCTGAAAAAATCTTAGCTGTGGAAAGATGTTTGTTTTTGTTGTTGTTCAGTGACTCAGCTGTGTCTGACTCTTTGTGACCCCAGGGACTGCAGTATGTCAGGCTTCCAGGCCCTTCACCATCTTCCAGAGTTTACTCACACTCATGTCCATTGAGTCAGTGATGCCATCCAACCATCTTATCCTCTGTCGTCCCCTTCTCCTCCTGCCTTCAGCCTTTCCTAGAATAAGGGTCTTTTCCAATGAGCTGGCTCTTTGCATCAGATGGCCAAAGTAATACCAAAAAAAAAAAACTGTTAGTAATACCACAAGAAATATTAACAAAAGATATGTACGTATACTGCAGGCGGAGTTATTCAAGTTGATGGAAAAGGAGCTTAGAAAAACAGTTCTGCATAGTTTTGAGGTGATTTTTCCTTTCTATAGATGAATTAAAGGAAGGCACACAGTGGTTCAAAGAAAAGATTATCAGATACTAAAAGAACTGATAATCCAGAAAATAATTTTTAAAACAGTATCAGAGATGGAAATCATTTTAGAAGTAAGAAAAACAGATTAACACAAGTGATTTTTTGTAAAAGTTGGAGAATAGGGATTTCCCTGGCAGTCCAGTTTTGATTTCACCTTTCAGTGCAGAGGGCGTGGCTTTGATCCCTGGTCAGAGAGCTAAGATCCCACGTGCCTCACGACCAAAAAAATTAAAAAGAAGAAGCAGTACTGTAACAAATTCAGTGAAGACTTTAAAAATGGTCCACATTAAAAAAAAATCCTAAAAAAATTGGAGTGTAAACTTGAAAAAATAACACAAAATACAATGGAAAAGGAAAGCAACAAAAAGCATTACAGAAAGGTTGTAAATTTGAAAAGCTAAATAAGAGTCAGTGTACTTATAATTCATGCTTCTGAAGAAAGCACTCAAAAAACTATTCAATGATAGCTTGAAAGAAAGTTTTCTTAATTGAAGACCAAATCTTACAGAGCAAGTAACACATTATACCTCAAGAAAAAATAACAATGTAACTAACTTAAATCAAGGGCTAGAGAGAGAGGTGAGAAGAGGTACCACTGACATGCTAACTTCTTCCTCTTTCATAGTAAAACTCAATAGATGCTCTTTAACCTCCAGATATTTTTCTAAAAAAATCTCAAGTTTTTTCAAAACTTTTCTCTCATTTTTAGTGAAGAGATATTTATCGAAAGATTGAGTGATTCTTTATAAATAAAATTAAAAATACATGTGATTTTTATTAAATTCATAATTGCTTTTTTCTATAAATATTCTTTCTAGCTCTACTGTAATGTTTCCTGTTAATCTGATGTGCACAAAAGTGCCCGAATAATGATGACCAAATTTTTTTGACAATTGTTACTCCTGAGTGATTTAAAATTAGATTTTTTTAACTTTTTCATTTCTTTTAATTGCTTGCATTTTTAAATAATTAGCAGAATTTTTAATAAAAGAACAATTATTTCCCTTTTGATGTAAATAATTTTTAAAGCCTGTATTGAATGTGTTACAATATTGCTTCTGTTGTTTTCATTTGCATTTTTTGACCCTGAGGCAAATGGGATATTAGTTCCCTGACCAGGGATCAAAGCTCCACTCCCTGCATTGGAAGAGCAGAGTCTTTTTTCTTTAAACTTTTTATTTTATTTTGGTGTATAGCCAATTAACAATATTGTGATAGTTTCAAGTGGACAGTGAACGGACCCAGCCATACATATACATGCATCCATCCTCCCCCAAACTCTCCTTTCTTCCAGGCTGCCACATAGCATTGAGTAGGTTTCCATATACTGTACAGTAGGTCTTTGTTGTTTATCCATTTTAAATACAGCAGTGTGTACATATCCATCCCCAAATCCCTAACTATCCTTTCCCCCACCCCCCACCCCAGCAAACATTAAGTTTGGTCTCTAAGTCCATTAGTTTCTTTCTTTTTTTGTAATAAGTTCATTTGTATCATTTCTTTTTAGATTCCACATATAAGGGATGACATAGGACATTTCTCCTTCTCTGTGGAATTGGGAGTCTTAACCCCTGGACTGCCAGGGAAGTCTAACAATTATTTACTTGTGTCACCGAGCTCAGCATCAGAGAAGAGCCAGAGGGACAAGTGATTAAGGCCCCTGGGCACGCAGTCATCCATCCCCATTTTCTCACGGTTTCGTGGGCCCAGGTTACATTAGAGCTACATGTGTGGTTGTCTACGGCTCTCCTGGAGTTTGTAGGTCAGAAACAATCTTCCCCCCATCACTATCCAGTGAGTCATTCTGCCAACTAGAATCACCTGAGCCCCTGGAGCTCAGACCGCTGAGAAGAGAGGTTGGTGATGTGCCGTCTTGGAACAGAGGCCTCTCTGCTTCAGTCCATCCCTCCTGGATACTGTCCAGTGCCTCCTACTGCATTTAGAGCAAAGCCTAGCATCTTCACGCGTCCCGCAGGAACTGTGGCATCTGGCCACAGCCACCTCACTGCCCCTACAGCCACACCAGCGCAGCGTCTACTTCCAAATGCTCCAAGCTTCTTCCTCCTTCACTGTTGTTGTTTAGTCTCTTCAGTCCTGCCCAGCTCTTTGCGATCCCATGGACTACAGCCCACCAAGTTCCTTTGTCCATGGGATTTTCCATGCAAGAGTACTGGAGTGGGTGGCCATTTCCTTCTCCAGGGGATCTTTCTGGACCAGACCTTGAACTAGCACATCCTGCATTGCCGGCAGATTCTTTACCACTGAGACCTTTGCTTTTTCTTTGCCTAAAATGCTTCTCCCCCAAATCTTTACAGAATCTCTCCCTCCAGACATCAGCTCACCACCTCAGCAAGGCGTTTGTGATGACCTTTCCACTCCACCCCTGAAACTCTCTTTCTCCTTCTTGGCTCTTACCATAATCTGAAACTGGCTCATTCACTCTTCCCTTTACTTGTCTATTGTGTCTCTCCCCCTCTAGGCTCTAGGAAACAAAGGACCACCTCTGGTTGTTCTCTACCATGCCCCCAGTGCCTGGAACTACCCCTGGCATATAGTAATCACCCAATTAATATCTGTGGCACCAAGACTGACCTCAGGGGCCTGGGACTTGTGCAGATATACATGGTCCCAAGTTCAGACGGGCCCTTCACTTGAATTAAGCTCTGCTTGGGTCGCAAAGAGTTGGACACAACTGAAGTCCCCAGCACACACATGCACACATACATGCACACACACACACACACACATGCACACAGCTATTGCGGGACACTTCTCAGATACCACTAGTGGTAAAGAACCCACCTACCAATGCAGGAGACATAAGAGATGCGGATTCAGTCCCTGCGTTGAGAAAATCTCCTAGAGGAGGGCATGGCAACCCACTCCAATATTCTTGCCTGGAGTATCCCATAGACAGAGGAGCCTGGCAGGCTACAGTCCACGGAGTCACAAAGAGTCAGCCACAACTGAAGCAACTTAGCACATTGCTATTGTGAGATTCTTAGCTTGGTGGAGAAATGTTTCTCATTTTCAGTGTTCATTAGCCTCTACTAATTAGGCGCTTGGCTCTCTGTGGAATCAACAAAGGAATGAATGAATGCTACCATTACACCAATGGCTTCAGCATCCGAGCCTCAGTTTCCTGCAAGATATGGAGGATAGTCCCTACCCTGCCTGACACACAGTGCTTCACGGGATCCTAACAGAGAGCGTGCAGAAGGCACAGCCAGTGGGAATTCTGCAAGACATTCCCCTCCCAACACACAGCTCCTCCGCCCAGCTAACCAGACCCAGCCGACACATAGGTGTCACTGGTAGATTTTTGTCTAACTTCAAAGACCATCTGCACATGCTGTTTTCAGTTTGTATTACCCGCACCTGTTGTCTATGTGGCTAGCTCCTCATCACCGTCAAGACAAAAAGAGGATATTGCTGCTCTAGAAAGCCTTCCCATCCTGAGGACCCAAGGACCCTACTCCAAATTTCCTCAAAATGTTTTGCTTGTATTTATCATCACACTGCTCACCCTGTGAGGCAGGAATTATCATTTCTTCATTTCAGAAACCTCTCCTGCCCCCTCAGTCCTAAAGGAAATCAAACCTGAATATTCAGTGGAAGGATTGATGCTGAAGCTGAAGCTCCAATGCTTTGGCCACCTGATGTGAAGAGTCGACTCATTAGAAAAGACCCTGATACTGGGAAAGATTGAAGGCAGGAGGAGAAGGGGATGGCAGAGAATGAGATGGTTGAATGGCATCACCGACATGAGTTTGAGCAAACTTGGGGAGATAGTGAAGGACAGGGAAGCCTGGTGTGCTGCAGCCCATGGGGTTGCAAAGAGTCAGACACAACTGAACATTGAACAAACTTCTGCTCCTACACTTTGCACCAGCGTCTGTAATTAACACCTTGAATCCAGAGGTGTCTGAGGCTCCTCCTGGCAGGGCAATAGAAGGTCTTCCATCTCTTCTTCCAGCTCTGCTGAGGCCACAGTAGGTGCTCAGGAATCGTTTATAGGATGAATTAATAACTCAAAGTTAAGGTCAGGACTTGGGGGATCTCCTGATTTCTTACCAAGATTGCTGCACATTTGTGGAATGACCTTGGGCAAGTCGTTGACCCTTTCATGTGAAAAGTTCCCCCTTCTTCACAAAAGCAGAGAGAAAAGAGCCAGACTAGATATTCTTTCCCTTGTTTCCCTCTTGTCTAGTGCCAAAAGTCTGTAAGAAATCAATCAAAATAGCATTGGAAGTTGACATTTAATAGGTATGTCTTAGGTTCTGGACCTTGGAAGAGCAGGTCAAAAACTTCTGGTCAAAAACTTCACAGAGTAGATGATTATTTTATCCCAGTTTTTCAGAGGAGGAATACATGACCTAGGAATCTCATACATTTTGTCTATTGTCACACAACTTTCAAATGACCATTTCAAGATTAGAACTTACCTATCTGATCCAAGGGCTTCCCAGGTGGTATAGTGGTGAAGAATTCACCTGCCAATGCAGGAGATACAGGAGACATGGGGTTGAGCCCTGGGTCAGGAAGCTACTCTGGAGGAGGAAATAGCAACCCACTCCAGTATTCTTTCCTGGAGAATCCCATGGACAGAGGAGCCTGGCGAGCTACAGTTCATGGGTTTGCAAAGTGTTGGACATGATTGAGCACCTGAGCGTGTATACATCTAACCCAAAGTCTCTGCTTCAAACTGTTACACAGCGCTGCCTCACACCTCCTGGCCCCAACCTGGACTAAAAACAGAGAGCCAAATTCAGTTAAGAATATGGAGTAGAGGATTTCACATACTCCATGTGTTTTTTTCCACTAGCCACCCTCCACTTAGTTAGGGTTCAAAAGCTGGGCACCCACCTCTCCTGGCTGGGCTGAAGTCCCGCACAAACCCATGAAAGTTAGTCTCCAAGGGGCTTCTGAAATTCACACCCACAGCCTGTCACTTACATGTATCTGAGACACTCAGGAGAGATGATCTTGCCCCAAGAAGCTGGATCCTGTGTTCCTCTTCAGTCCACCCAAAGTCAAGATGCAAGTGCTTGATT